>NC_064920.1:579813053-580128887 GCF_023897955.1 Schistocerca gregaria | reverse complement strand
AGATAGACACTATCTCTCAGACCCAGTCCACAAACAGATGTTCCGCGCCACATCCCGACAGACCCCCATCCTCTACCCCAAGAAACACGGACCGCCTTCATCACGCAATACCACCCTAGACTGGAACAACTGAACCACAAGCTTTCCTCTGAGCTTTGCTTATGTATCATCATGCCCTGAAACTAAGGACATCCTAACCAAGATCCTTCCTACAACCTCCACAATATTCTAGTCCATTCACAAGACAATCCCAATTCCAATCCCTTGCCACAGAGATCGTATCCCTATGGAAGACATGGGAGCAAGACCTGCCCAATCCACAACTTCCTATTCCAGTCCTGTCATGGGCTTATCCTACCCCATCGAAGGCTGGGGTACCTGTGAGAGCAACTATGTTATATACCAGCTCTGGAGAATCATTACTCAGTTTTTATATTGGTGTTATAACCAACCAGATGTCCAAAAGGATAATGGCCACTGATAAACTGTGGCCAAAAGCAAAGTGGACTATTTTGTGGCATGACATGCACCTGTGTATAACATGCTTGACTTCAATGGGTTGTTTCACAACCCTGGCCATCTGCATCCTCCCCACTTCCATCAACAGTTCTTTGAGCTGTGCAGGTGGGGGTTTTTTAAACCACATTCACCATTCCCGATATCATGCCAGCCTCATCCTCCAGCCACCTGTTCCACCACCTCTGACCTCTCACTTCATTATAATTCACCCCCACTCACTCTCATTGTGTGCTACTTTCTGCTGGTGCCCCCATTACTCTTTTCCCTTCTCTGTTCTGTTTTCCACTCCCTGTTTCAGCTCCCCCTTTCTCTTCCCCACAGCCTCCAGACACATTGCATTTAAGTCAGTGTTGCAACCACAATACTGTCAGTCAGGATTGTATGTACTACCAAAACAAAATATCCTGTAACAGAGCATGAGATATTTTGCTTCACTAACATAGACAATCTTATTGTCTATACTGATGAAACGACGTATCCTGTAACAGAACACGAAGTATTTTGTTTCAATAATACAGACAACCTTCACTGCAACACAGTAAATATGACCCTATTTTGTATTTCAACACTTCAGTTCTTTCTCCAAACATCAGTACAAGAAGAGTTCCATAGACGGGCACCTCCTCTACAGCATGTGGTAGGTATCAGCCACCTGTCCTGATTTTGCGCTGCTACCATCAGTTCACACACCCATCCCATTCCCTCCCCAATCCGATCTATAGTCCTGAAACTAGCACTTTTTATATTTATTTTTATTTATTTATTTCTGCTGTCACCCAGTAAATGAATAAGTTGTGTGTTTGTTTCACTGTTGAAGGTTCATTATGGAACGTTCAACTACCACCTCTCTTAATTCCAGCATAAACAGAACAAACTTGAAGTGGTATGATCCTAGACGTCAGTTTCTAAAACACTTAATCTATATGATATGTATCCCTCTTTAAATTTTGAACAGTTGAAGTAAAGGCTGATAGCAACCCTTGCAAAAATTATATGCAAAGCTACACAATACAAGACAGACATTTACTTATGCCAGTAACAACGTGGAATTTTTGTGAACATTTTCAGGTATAAGGGGCAATCTACCATCAAACATATCTGTTGTCATACCCATAAACATGAAACAGTTAAGGCCTCACCACAAATTACAGCTGTTTTTACACAGAAATAAATGATGCTACATAATGGTGTAAAATATGGAACCATCTTAAATGTAAAATTTACATTTCACTTTAAAAATCAGCACATTTTTAAATATATTTTTACATACACTTGTAGATGACAATGTGTTTCCTTTGGGCTGAATACTCTCTGCCAGTGCTGCAACATCGTTGATTTCTTTACCCGCAGTCTCGTTATCTACAATCTGTACAATAAATAAATATATAAATAAATAAATAAAACAAAAAATTTCTACTGCTATAGCAATTCTATGATCACACTTGTAGTAAAACATGTTTAAATAACTCTTTCACTACAATGACTCTTTTGTAGCATTAAAAAATTACAATAAAAATGTTTCACAGTCATGTAACAATGTTAATCAGTTTTATCTCCAATCATACCATAGATCTATACCTCAGTCTGAAAGTGAAAGTCCTGGATGGTGTCGTGGAAACTAATTAAAATGAGGAAACTAATCACATTTTTGAAATCAGTTAAATGTTATAACAAACTACCAGTCACGAACAGTTCACTTGATAACACTGCAGTTGTACAGGTTCTACTAAAAAGTTAATTACTACGCAGAGGAATCTCTCTCATGCATTCCTGTGTGTTTCTAAAGTGTACTGTAATGTAACAGGAGAATTGGTTATAAGTTAGCAGGATGATTAATTCATAAATTAGGTATCTACTCAATCACTGATTTGCAAACTCTTAATCAACAGAGACAAATATCAACAGTACAACAACTGAAATTTGTTATGAGAGCCAGCCTTTTTAGTAACTTGAATTATATTGGTAGGTAAATTGTTAGTAACTTATTAGGGTATACCAAGGCTGGTTTTGTTAAAAACATCCTTAACCTGACAGGTATGTTTACTGAGGTAAATCCCTTGCAGCTCTCCTGTACTTGTTTCACCTATCTTCTTTTTTTCATTCTCTCTATTTGTCCAAAGCATCTTAACGCTCCTTTCTCAATACTCAACATTACATCTTCTTTCACTCCATGACTATCCCCAAAATTAACTTTATAAATTTTAAGTAAGGTTTCACGTTTTATTTAACACTTAGTGCGCCATCCTCATAATATTATGCTGCAGTCAGTGGTGTGAAGAAGGCCGCGCCTTTAATATTACATTTGCTGTGTCTTCGTGAAAACTGCTGCGCTCGTAATATTGCAGCTGACCCTCCTCAATCAAGTCCTAGTTCCTACATATAGTACCACAGGTCCAGCAGTTCTCAGAAGGGAAACAAACACTTGCAGTATGTATTTCTGCCACTTGGATGTGCAAAAATATAGCTTTCGGCTTTGCAAAACAATTGTTATGTGGCAGTCGACTGTGAGACACCAGTATAAGCATATTCTTATTTGAATCAACATGTGAAGTGATAGCCCAGTGAGTGGTGGTGTGATTCTCTGCATTCTTGAAGAATCGAAACATAATCTGAGCAGTATTTTTCACGAGGATCAGGTAATTCTGTTGTAATTTTCTATACTTTTCACACATATTTCTTGCACAACTTCTCAGATGAAATAATTTATTGTGACATTTTCTTTTCTTATTTCTTCACACTTACACTAAATGTTGTTCATATTCTTTCAACATATACATATTATTTCCGAATAGAGCACAGACAGTAAAAGCATGATGCCAGTTCCTGCTGCAGGGCCCTCAGAATCTCTGAAGCATTCACAGATGTAAAGCGGAAGCGAAAGAAAATGTACAAAACAGTCAGTGCAGGGAAATGACAAATGATGTACCAAATACTACTCCAATTTATACTGGTGTGAGTGGAAATGTAAGTACCGAAAAAAACTCTAAAAGTGGTAGCCCTATCACCGATTTTTCTGTTATTTTCTGGACAGCGAGTTACTTGCTCAATTGAAAAAGCAAACAAATCTACACTGATCAGCCAGAACATTATGACCACCTATCTAACAGCTGGTATGTCCACCTTTGGCACAGATAACAGTGGTCATACATCGTGGTATGGAAGCATGGAGCCCAGGTAGGTTGCTAGGTGGAGTTGGCACCACATCTGAACACACAAGTCACCTAATTCGTGTAAATTCCAAGGAGGAGGAGCAACATCTCATACCACGTTCAATAACGTCCCAGATGCATTCAATTGAGTTCAGATCTGGCGAGTCACGGAGCCAGCACAGCACATCAACTGGAACTCATCACTCTGTTCCCCAAACTATTCCATCACACTCTTGGCCTTGTGACATGACACATCACCTTTCTGAAAAATGTCACTACCGTCAGGAAACATGGTCACCATGAGGAAGTGTATGTGGTCTGCAACCAGTGTACATACTCCTTTGCCATCATCCAGTGTACAATACTCCTTGGCCATCATCGTGCATTACACGATCTCCACTGGACCTGTGGATGCCCAATTCAATGTTCCCCACAGTCACCGCCAGCTTGTTTCCATGCTGCAGTACAAGTGGCAAAGAGCTGTTCCCCAGGAAGATGTTGGATTCACTCTCTCCCATCGGCATATGAAGAAGGTATCAGGATTCGTCAAACTATGCAATGGTCTGCCACTGTGCCAACATCCAGTGCCAATGGTCACGTGCCCATTTCAGTTGTAGGTGCTGATGCTGTCGTGTTAACATTGGTACATGCATGGGTTGTCGGCTGTGGAGAGCCATCGTTAGGAGTGTTTGGTCACTGCGTGTCCAGACATGTTTGTACTCTGTGCTCATCATTAAAGTTTGATGTCAGTTCTGCCACAGTTTGCCATCTGCCCTGTTTTATCAGTCTGCCTGACATCTACAATGGGGGGTGGCCACCCAACCCAATGACTACAGGATGTGTTTTCGCCACATGCTGATAACACTTGCCACAGCACTCCTCAAACACCCAACAACTTGTGCAGTTTCCAAAATGCTCTTACCAAGCCTCCAGGCCATCACAATCTGCCCTCTGTCAAACTCAGATAGATCATGTGCCTTCCCTGTCCTACACATGGACAGCATGCTCACTGATACTACATGCACCACCTCTGTGTCTGACTAGCAATCATTCCTCGCCAGGTGACACTGCTATTGATAATAGATCAGTGGTATAATGTTCTGGCTGATCAGTGTGTATGCCAGGTAACAAATAATATGGAATTGATGCATGAATCGATTACTGTCAAGAAGCAGGCTAGCAGCATGGAAGACAGCTACCTTGGATGACATAAGGAAATTTACTGTCATCAGTTTGCAAATAAGTTTCAGAGAGTGGCCTTGACTAGCAGATCAATGAAGCACAAATACACTTGTGTCATGCAGCTTCTGTCTGAACAAAATGAGCAGAAACAGATTCCTTCCAATACTTTCAATCTTTCATTTGAATGAAAACAATCAAATGGTGAGCCAGGGTTTGATCCACATTCAAACTGCAGTCAGTGTATGACATAAGAATGGATGATACCACCTGTTTGGTTATATCACAATTCATAAGGGATGTCACCATTTAGTGGTGATATTAACAATTGATGAAGGAATATGTCCAAATGTCACCTCAGTTTCCAGCAATGCATGCCACAGAAGCCATGGCATAAAACTGTATATGCAATTTTGTGAGCAATGTGGTGTTGAGACAGCTTGATAATTTAGCAAGTAAGGGTCACCATGCTATACACTGATTGATACTTCATAAGAGTAGTGCTGGCAACAGCTCCTGAAGATATATGTAGTGATTTTGTTGACAATGTCAAAAAAAAAGCAGGAGAGGAATGTCATCAGCTTCGTCCCTAGTGCTTTTCTCCAGTGAAATGACATTAGTTGCCACTATAAGGGAAACATTTTAGCCTCAAGATGGGAAGACAAAAGAGACATGTTACTATCACAAGACACAGAGGCAGTCAGAAGAGGGGGAAAAAAACATCAGCAGCAGTGCTCAACTACAATAAGATGCTGATCTCAGTGACCAGATAGTGCCTTACAGGGTACTTGATCATTGTTCAGTCAAGTTGTAGAGAAACCTGTCATTCAGCCTTATCCTGATGGCAATTTCAAATGTCCGTGTGCTTTACAAGCAGGTGGGAAAAAATGTGCTACTAACAGTCAGCCTATTTCAAGTGGTGCTGAATTTTCATGATTGGATGAGAGGCATTTCTTGAACACAATATCTATTCCATCAGCAGGGAAGAAGAATGCATAGAAAACTTGGCAACTGTGTCGGAGAGGGTCAGGAAAGGAGGAGGAGTCACCAGAAGGAAGGATACTTCATTCCAATGTGTGGTATGCAAAGTGGGTTGTGTGTGCAACCCTGTTTCCAGTTATATGATTAAAAAGAACTACTCCAAATAAAAGTTAATTTGCAGAAATTTAACATTCATGATCTATGTACACAAATACATAAACTCTGCCATGAGCCTGTAACATGGAAAAACGATTTTTTCTTACCTGAAAACAGATCCTTTGTTTTAATTGGGGTGATGAAAAGTTTACAAAGCAGGGCACCATAAGTGGCATGTATTTGAAGAGGAAATACTAAGCTTTATTCTTGCTTGAGAAAACCATATTTATGATTATTCCTGAATCTGTACTGAAGGGACAAAATACTGTAAAAATGGCTGGCTCTGAATGACAGACTGCAAAAATGGACTGGCACTAGGGTAGTAGATGTGCATATATGGCTGAGACTCAAAGTGTTAACTGTAGGTACATTAAATAAAACTTGATATCATCCTTAATAATGATATTATTTATTAATGCAGTTAAATTACAAGGCATCATAAAATTAAATTACAAGGGTGACTGACAAACACTAGGGTGAACAATGGCCTTGCATCTCCTTGGAAACTTTGGTAAGTCAAGATTGAATGTTACCGTTTTTAATTTTTGGCACAATTCCAGGTGCTCATTAATAAGACAACTTCTCAATTTATTCTTGATAAGGAGAAGGAAAGATGAAAGGATGTGGGTTTTAAGGGAGAGAGTAAGGAGTCATTCCAATCCCGGGAGCGGAAATACTTACCTTAGGGGGAAAAAAGGATAGGTATATACTCGCGCGCAAACACACACACACACACACACACACACACACACACACACACACAAATCCATACATACATATACAGACACAAGCAGATGTCTGCTTGTGTCTGTATATGTATGGATGGATTTGTGTGTGTGTGTGTGTGTGTGTGTGTGTGTGTGTGTGTGTGTGTGTGCGCGCGCGCGTGAGTATATACCTATCCTTTTTTCCATCTAAAGATGTGTCATTAAATGGGTATATAAGTGAGGTTGTTACACACCCTCGGAACTCATACCATATGCACTAACTGCCGCCTGCGACGCTGTCACTACTTGTGACTGTCTTCAAAGCAGGGGTGGATAATGCTTCCAGGTCAGGTGCATGATATCAGATGTCTGCTTGTGTCTGTATATGTATGGATGGATTTGTTTGTGTGTGTGCGCGCGAGTATATACCTATCCTTTTCCCCCCTAAGGTAAGTCTTTCCACTCAGGGGATTGAAATGACTACTTACCCTCTCCCTTAAAACCCACATCCTTTCATCTTTCCTTCTCCTTCCCTCTTTCCTGACGAAGCAACCGCCGGTTGCGAAAGCTCGAAATTTTGTGTGTGTGTGTTGTGTGTTGTTTTATTGTGCCTGTCTACCGGCGCTTTCCCACTTGGTAAGTCTTGCAAACTTTGTTTTTAATATATTTTTCCCATGTGGAAGTTTCTTTCTATTTTATTCTCGATAAGGTTCATATTTGAAAATGATAATTCACATGGAAATATGACGACCTGATTAAGTAAAGAATAGCAGACACTAGTTTTTTAGCTGATTATATAAGTCAGGAATACTATTCTAAGTGTTAAAACATTAACGTGTCTCCCTTCTCCATGTCTTTCAAAGCAGACTGCTTGTGCTGTGAATTAAGTTCACATTTGTTTTTCTCCAACATTTTTATAACAGCACAAAGATGTTCTGATTTCGAACTCCACAATATATTTTTCTTTTTTTAAATCCAGCATTTGTGTTTCAAACTGCTAGAATCAATGTTAAAGATGGAGTAATTTAATCATACTACAGTAGCAGTAAGAGGTTTTTTCTAACAAATTATAAAGTCATCCTGTTTACGAATTTATGAAACCTGTTGAGAAAAGCTTTCCTCATGTTGAAATGACTTGGTCTGAAATAGCAAATGTCAATATCAGTGTTATTTTCTTGGTGATATTTCAACAGGTTTGAAAAGGAAATTAAGGGTTTCTCTTTCAAAATCCTGATCAAAAAGGGATACTATGTTTTTTAAATGAAATACCTTCTTCTAAAACAAACAGTTCCACACTATTCTCTAGGACAGATATTCTTTCCACTACTTCATTTTGCATGACATTCACCACGTTAAAAATGATATCATGCACCTGACCTGGAAGCATTATCCACCCATGCTTTGAAGACAGTCACAAGTAGTGACAGCGTCGCAGGTGGCAGTTAGTGCATATGGTATGAGTTCCTAGGGTGTGTAACAACCTCACTTACATACCCATTTAATGACACATCTTTATCTTCAAAATAGACTCTCCACTCACCCAGGCTGAGACCGAGTTTTGTGCAGGGAGCACAAAAGTTCAGCTGCACTGTACGTGCACTCCCACACGTGGTACTCTGTGGAAGACCCACACTCAAGGTGCTGAAGAGCTGCATGTGGGTTGTGAGCCATCGTTCACTGACCATTGTACTAGATGGTTAACATTGAGCCACCAATATAATACTTCAACAGGCACACACAAAAGATCCTAGACCATTGCCTATTGTGACACTTACTGTAGTCTGTAATGGTTAGAGGGACACAAGGGAGATTTAACAGGCCATAAAAAGCAACGATGCGAGGTGAGAAGGGAACAAGAATTTCATATTTGATAGGTAGTGACTGGATGATTGGTCAATGGTGCAGTACATTAATAATAACCGTTAAAGCTTTCATGAAGTGCCAAACCCTCAAGTCAGCATATCACTTTACTACATACATGTCAAATATGACTACATAAATTCATTTGGCACAAAATGTCCATTAACGAGGCAAAATAAATTAATAAAATAAATTTTAGAAGGCAGTGTTCATGGACAGCTCATAACATACTATGTTCTGGGGGCTTTATGTAGATATCATACAAACTTTTACCTTCATTTCAATACTTACTATTGTTTTCTGAAGTTATTCAGGATTCTAAAATTACAGCAGGGTGCAAACTGAAACCAGTTCAGGACATTTCATAATTATTTTAGTCTCTGACAAGAAGAGTTAATAATTTATTTTTTAAATGTCAGCCGTAAACTGTGTTGCATGAGTAAACAAACTCCAGAGACACTGGGTCACAACTGCAAGAACTATATGAAACTACAATTTCAAGAGTGCTGAATAACAAACAAGAGAGCATTTATAAACATTTTTGCTGTACCATAGGCCACAGAATATAACAGCAAACATTGCCACGTTTATTTTCGTGAAAAAGACAATTGTGTATAGTACATCGAAATTAAAAAATTTCACTTGTCTCAGGCTTGTCAGATGCTCCTAAGCTGCTGTTGGATCATTCAGACTGGACTATTGATCTTTAGGGATATGTACTCCTTGGCAAGGCAAAGTGGCAGCTCTGCCATAGCAGGAATTAAATGGTCACATGATGTAGTGTAACATATCACTTTGATTAAGTGATGTATTGCACCAGCGTTTTGGAAACCAACGAATGATGTTCACCACTATAATAAATTTGTTTTCTTAACGTATTAAATAATCTACTGTTTGGATTTATTTTGTATTTACGTGCATGTATCATGTGATGGATGGATGCAGTGTATCGGAAGCCAGGATAACAATAATCATCATACCACTTTCACAGCCATAGTAATGCGACAGTCATGTTACCAGTCGTAATTGACATCCACAAAGCAATACGGCAATGGCAAACTAAACGGGGGGTATTGCTGCCTCAGTCTCAGGTTGATTTTTACTATGATAGAACTTTTGTAAACAATTAGATGTCGATCACTTTGTTGTTCTGCTCCGAGTATAGTTTGAAAATTAAGTTGTGGAATTATTGCTATGTGATTATGAAATAATACGGTTAGAAGTTAGATGGTCTCTGTATATCCAGCTCAAAGTAGGGGCCAGACTAACTGAACCTCATAATGACTCTTACAATAACAATTCTAAATCTATTACATTTGAAAAGATGGAACTCACGAATGCCATAAAGGTAACCAACTAAGGGAGAGAGCCCCTGACAGCAACAAGCAGGCATAAAACACTGAGTTCACAAGCAGAATGTATGGTTTGGTTAAGGATCAGTAGCATACTGAAGATTAATGTTACTCAGATTCTTCACAAAGTATAACCGGTAAAGAAAATTTTGGTAGCAAACAAAGCACAGAGTGAACAAGGAAGTTGGAACACATGGGTTGAGCAATTGGTAGTGCGCACTGTCTTTAAAAAGCAAGGGCTCTATATTCAAGTTCCATCATAATAAAGTTTTAGCTTGTCTCAAATGTTTGTCATAGCACATACACTACTAAAGAGCAAACAAATTTCACTGCTATCATTGCAGCAATTAATTTTTTAACATTTAAATTTGTGGCATCCCTCTCGCACCATTTTTTCTTCATTGAAGGAAAACATCACCTTCTCATCTTTCATTTCTGCCTGTTCATCCAGCAATGTCTTCAAACCAATCTCAGTTCCTTCTTCACTACTGCTGCCTGCAGCTTCGTCCTCCGACTGACTCTCCTCACCTAATCACAAGTAAAGAGAGAGTTGTCTGTAAATTTTAAAATTTGTTGTTGTGTGAACATTACATTCACTGATGCATGACTAGAATGAGTTGTAAGGTTTAAGCATGCAAAAACCCAAATTTTAAAGAGGCAAAAAACATCTAATGCTATGAATATTACATTTCAAAAATATTTGAAAGATAGTTCAATAATGTTACCAGATATCACAACACTACCAAAAATAGAGAAAATTAAAACAAAACAATACAAGAAACACGTTTTCCAGCTCCAACAACACATCCAAGTCTCAAAGCATGAAAAGCCCACAAGCTCTATTGAGGCTCACCATAATACTACACTACTGCAACCTCGAGCAAATTTCATATGATGTACTGGTACAAGAGCTGTAAGTTTTCACACAAAAGGCCCCATTAATATATCATACAAGGAAGAAATTTCCAACGAAATTATAACTGCTAAATATTGTTCTAAATTGCACTGTTTCTTTTAAAAATGAGATTTCATTTATCAGATTTAGCCCGAAAATCTTTTGCTATGACATAATCCACATACTGTTTTCCCAGAAAATCTCTTTTTGCTATGGCATTTCCACTACTATTTTTATTTTTAATTCTAAAACCTTCTTTTAGCAGTTAAACTACTGTATAGAATAAAGCTAGAAAATGAATCCTACAAGTTGAACTGGGAAAGACAATTGGCACCAAAACTGTCAGACATGACATTACCTACACCTAAAAGAGCTAATGCAATTAAAATATCTTGGTGTAGGTCCACCAATGCAAAACAGAATTATTTTGTTTTTATGCCCCAAACATGTTTCATGTAGTTGCATCATACTCAATGGACACCTATTTCTTCACTAAATTGCATTTTTATTCCATAAATGCACCCAAGATGAAATTAGGTTTATTTTAACCTAACTCAAACATACTATTTTTAGATCAATGGGTAAATTCTTTTGAGAAAATTATAAAACTGGTGTTGTTGTTATTGTGAGGTCTCCAGTCCAAAAACTGGTTTGATGCAGTTTCCCATATTTGTATTTCTTGAGCAAACATCTCCATCTCTGCATAATTGCAACAACCTACATCTGCTCCAGACAGAATTTTAATCGGTTTAATAAAGAGGATATTTTTATAATTTTATCAACATGTCTGGCTGTACACTGGAACCCAGGTTGGGGGTGAGCTATTTATCATGTCTGGCTAGATAACATGGACATCTCTGCTACTCCCCCCTTCACTGGTAGTACTAAAAATTTTAGCTCCTAAAAGTAAGCATTGGCCAGCAATTCTGCATTCTTAATTTTAGAATATTTTTGGAAAAAATATATCACTTTTCACTAATATATGTCATGTATGTAACACAATGCGTGGTGGCTGTCCTCTTATTTTCTTATTTTACGTCATGTGATTTGCAACACAACCACTTTTTTTTCCCCCCCTGCTGTGCAAATATATCCTAACTTCCAGTTTTACAATCAGGACGTTGTTGGTTGACTTTAACTTTAAAATATTGTATTTAAGATAATGAACAAAATTTTTTATTGTTTTCAACTCACTGCAGTAATGTAATGTCATGAGGACTTGTGTATCTTTTAACATTGGCTTTTTTTTATGTTTTATGCAGGCAGAAAGTTCAGAATGAAACTCTCATTCCTCAGCAAAGTGTTCACTGATATTATACTTCCTTGCAGATTAAAACTATGTGCTAGACCGAGACTTAGACTCGGGACCTCTGCCTTTTGCAGGCAAGTGCTTTACTGACTGAGTTACCCAAGCACAGCTCATGCCCCGTCCTCATAGGTTTACGTCCCACAGTACCTCACCTCCTACCTTCGCGAGTCTCAGTCCAGCATAAGGTTTTAATATGACAAGAATTTTCAGGTAGAAAGTCATTTGGTATACTGGCTGGATAATGGGAGAAATTTCAATGTAAGCTTCACCAGAGGAAACCATGATGGAAAACACGTAGCCCCTGGAATAAAATGCCGGCATTCCAGCCCAAAATGCTGGAGTTGGCGGACTTGTTTGCATGAGGTGTGCTTGCCTGAGTGTGTTGTGAATGTTTTGTGTGTGTGTGTGTGTGTGTGTGTGTGTTTACCGATGAAGGCTGTGGCCGAAAGCTGTATGTGAGTGTCTTTTGATCGTGCCTGTCTGCAACCTGATGCGTCTTCTTTTCCTAGATTGTTGTTGTTCCTACCTGGAGTTTCCATTGTTTGAATTTTTATTCTTTGGCTATTTTCACCTTTTATAACAGTAAATAACTGCCTTTATTGTGTTGGTTGCAAAATAGATGACAAAGAGATCAGATATAATTGACTACATCTTCAAAATGCAACAGAAGAATAGAAATTTATCTATAATTTTTTAGACTTCTGTCATCATAGAAACAGGGCTGCTTTGAGAACATTTTTCCACACAAATGACTGATCTGGCTGACCTCCATATTTTACAAGCTAGTGTACCTCATGTTCAGATGTACAGCTAATGCACCTAACAGTTTCCTACCTTCACAAATTACAAATACTACAGTGTTAAAAGATTTCAATGGCAATTAAGAAGGCAAATTTGAAAGAAAAATACTGTACAATAGCTTCAAAATACCATCTACTAATAATAACAGTCACCAATGAACTTCCAGCTCCCAATTTCCTCATTTCTGAGGTTTGAAATTTATATCAAGAGTTCAAAGTTTGGATAAATTCAGTTTAAAAATGAGAAGCAAACTTGTTATTGTGACTGTCATTACATAGTGTCTCACAAACATTTTAACTGCTTGTGTGAAATGGAATCTCCCAGCATATAGGCTGATGAAAAGGTCTGAAGTTTCCAGCCGTGTGGTAGTGTTAAAGCACTGAAATGTTTCAGAGTGTGAGCAGTGTACCCCCTCCACCTGGCTACAGATAGCTGGGTACTGGCTGGGACAAAGGCGGGGATGTGGGTAAGATTGTTGAGGTGAGCGTAGCAGGTGCGTGTTCACACTCCTGTCTCAGCATTCCGTGACAGTGCTGGGCCTGCTCTCTTTGTACTGCCTCTTAACGCGGGATTCTGTGCTGCACTCAGTTGGTTTCCTTCGTACTTATAGACCAGATTCATGTGAATCCCTATTTCAATGGATGCCTTTATGATACTGCTCCAAGAGTCAGCTTTTCGGTGTAACATCCTGCTGCTCTAAAATTCAAAGGTGTGATCTTCCTCAATGCTGTGCTCTGCTATTGCTAATTTCTCTGTATGTCCCAGTCACACATGCTTGACACGTTCCCCACAGGGTTTCGAAATACGGGACAGCATTTGCCCAACTTATTGCTGGCCACATTTGCAGACAAAACTGTAAACTCCAGGTACATTCAATTTTAATGTGTGTTTCACAGAACCAAGCCACTATTTCATCTTCAGTAGTTGTTGAAAGACAGTTTTTATGCCGGATTTTTCAAGTAGCCTCACAATTTTAGCTCAGAGTGGTTATAAAATTAGTTTTATCTTAATAATATGAATATTTATATATGTGTTTGGAGAGAGAAAGAGAGAGGTTGATTTTTGATTGAGATTTTTACTTTTAAATCGTAACTGGTACCTGAATTTTGGTTACTGCCTCCTTGAATGATCAGCTTCGGCACCAGTTGGTGATGTATTATAATTTGGAGGAAGTTATTGTTCTTTAAGGTTTAAAATACGACTCTGTTAGTTATTTGGCCGTATTGTGGATAGCTCTGAGCCCAAGTTTTCATAGCTTTTCATACCTAAGGGACCACTGTTGTAAGTAAGTAAGTAAGTAAGTAAGCTCAAAGAGCAATCTGTTTTTCGTGAGAAAAGGAGATTGCTTGGCACACAAAAATCCTTCAAACTACACGCGCTGCTGCATCAAAATTGGTCAATGGAGTTCAGCACCATACTATTATACAAGAACATAATCCAATTACTGCAATTAAGAAATTATGAGAGGTTGTTATGTATTGAATGAAAACTGTAGAGAAAGCATGTCCTTTCCTGTATTTTAGTGAACTTGGTACACTTACAGTTCTGTCGACTGATAGCTGGTGACGACAATGAAGTTCACCTCCTTTCCCAAAAAACGAGATATTTCTGCTCTTCACTTCCAGAAAATTTGTATACATAAATGTTTGGCAACTATTACACATACTTTACTCGGTTTTATCACTGAAATAGCAATTTTCACAAAACGTTCTGAGCGACGGTCTAGCAACACGTCCTCTCTGGGTTTTACTGTTGCGGGGATTGTGCGCCAAAGAGCCTACTACTGTCCAGGCGCGCTTCACTTCACTTCAGACACAAATTAGTTAAAAAGAAAGGGCAGTGAGGCTCACATAACATTACAAGGTCCCGAGTACAGAAGGAAAGCAAGTCTCTTGTTTCCTCCTTCCTATTCCTGGTTTGCTGCACCTTTTTTCTCTTTGAATGTCATACTAATATGAGGTTCACTGTACTCATTTTTCAGGAACACCTTCTTTAGCTGTGGTAGTTCAGCTGGGAGGCTTTCTTTATCACAGACGGCATGCACCCTATGTACCAAAATGGTCAGCACTGCCTGCCACTGTACTTGCATACAGAAACAGGTCTGTGTGTTTTTTTTTTTTTTTTTTTTTCTATCTGCTGAATGGCCAGGTGTACAGTCTGTCATCTCCTTTATTAGAATGTCCAAGAAAGGAAGACAGCCAGTCTCCTTTATTTCTACAGTGAAACCACTGTTTTGATGGATGCTATTAAGGTGGTCCAGGAACTCATCCACTGCCTATGTGTCATCCTCCCTTACCACAAAAGTATTGTCAACATTGTGGAAGAACTACTGGGTTTCTGATGAGCCATTTGAAGGGCCACTTCCTCAAGAGTTCCATGTAGAGATTTGTGACCCTTGGTGCCAGTGAAGAAGCCATGGCCAAACCACGCATCTGTTCATACAACTCCCTGTTGCAATTTAAAGAGATGGTTGTCAGTGTACCTTCAAAAAGTTTAACTATTTGTGGCTGCAAGAGAAAAGACAGCACAACTGAGGCGGCTTGCAGAGATACTTTTGTGAATATTGATGTAACACTGAAATTCACAAGCAAGTCATCTCTTTATAGTTAAGTCATCTCTTTATAGTCGCATGTCCTTAAGTACTTCACGAAATCGGTTGATTCTTAGCGTGAAAACAACAGTGTCCCAAATATCACCACACATTTTACCAGTTGATAATGGTGTGAATTAATTGTGTCTGGTATTGACTGCAGAGGCACTCCTTCCTTATAGATTTTGGGCAATACATAAAGGTATGGTGTTGCTGCTTCTTCACTGCCTTTGGCAGATATAAGCTCTGCATCACATGCACTGTTTTCCTGGTGACTGTCAAGGTTGGATCCTTTTTGAGCTTCCCTTAGGCTGGGTTCTGTAGCAGTGTACTAGTTTTATGATGGTAGCCATCAGTGTGTATCAGCACCTTTGCATTTACTTTGTCTGCTGGACAAATCATAGTTTAACTGCTAATGAAAACTGAAGGTCTCTAAATGAAAGACAGAGTGCATGTTCTAAGTCAAATCTGTTGTTATTCATTTCTCAAACAGAATTTCATATCAGAAAATACCAATGCACCCACTAAGGATAACAATAACTACAATAAATCATCATCGAGGCATAAAAAGACCATTAAAAGGTAGCTGTATTAAAAGTACAAACACAAAGGCACACTCCCACAACCAGAGTACAAAAGATTATCAATTACTGAAAGCAGTTGCCTGGCCTGATGTAGATGGGAAGGTTTGGGGGGGGGGAGGGAGGGGAGGGGGGGGAAGATGCAGGAGGCAAGTAGAGAGTAGTGGGATTTTCAACAGCTCATTCAGCAGCTGAATAACAAAATGAAAGGAGTTTGGGGGGGGGGGGGGGGTAAAGCATATGAGACATAAAAGGGAGGAGGTTGAGGTTGGGGAGGAAAGAGAGGAAAGGAGAGAAGGTGAAGATGACAAGGGAGTTGCGAGAGGGGAGAGAGAGAGAGAGAGAGAGAGAGAGAGAGAGAGAGAGAGAGAGAGAGAGAGAGAGAGAGAGAGAGAGAGAGGTGGAAAATCATAGAAACTTGAGTTGGAAGGAATCATCAAAATGGCCCACATAATGAAGCAGCTGTCAAAGTCATTATTGTTTGGTGTGCAGCATGTTTGGCAACTGAATGTTCAAGTCTGCAGTCTGTCACAGTTTTGGCAGTAGCCATTCATTCATGTGAGTACACATTTTGTTACCTATCATGTCCAAATAGAATGTTGCACAGACATTGCAGCATAGCTGATATATTGCATGACTGTTTTCACACATGACCATGCCATTGAATGGGTAAGAAATGCTTGTGACTGGACTGCAGTAACAAAGCTTCACATATGTAATTGACCTTCGAAAATGAAATAATCGTGGGTCAGGATGTGGCTGACTAGGAGGATTTGGAAAGAGATGGTGGGTTTGGTACCAGAAGGACATTAGGAAATATACTGTTCTATGGCCACAAGACCACGGGTATGGGAGATGTTGATGTACAAGGACACCGAACCAACAGGGAGTGTGATGGCAACTGGATGCAAATTACGTAGTGGTGGTGAAGGAATTGGGCAGTGTCTTGAATGTATGATGGGAGGTTGCGGACAACAGTTTGCAGGTTTTGGTGAACAAAAGAAGATGTTTGTTCTGTCTGGGCATTGTTCCCAGCCTTGTGGGATGGTATCAGGATCATGATCGTAAGATCTGTATGGAGAGGTATTGCACAGTTGGTGGAGACCTGGGGCCACATAGTCTCTTTGATTCATGAATGCTGTGGTGAAGTCATTGTCCGTGGGAAGGATGATAAGATCTGGATTGGTTTTCAGGTTACAGATAGCTGTGTGTTCCATAGGAGCTACGCTGGACTCACTTGGGAGGAATTTAGGAAAGGAAGATAAGGGCAGCTGCAAGTGACAAATTTCGGGAAGATTACCCGGGAAGATTATGGTTGGGGAGTGGTTAGAAAACCTACTCCAAAATCTGCTTTGCCTTCTTCCAAAACAACAATCCACCTTTCTAGATTTCAATTCCAATATCTCAGATGGTTCCTTTAAATATGTCCGTTCATATAAATTGCACCAACCATCATCGGTACCCATTGCATGTCAAAAAGTCTTTTCCTTACAGATCTGCACCTGTGGACTTCGCATTTGCAGTGGAAAGCTTGAGTTGTTGAAATACACCAACCGCTACCCATCCAACTTACAGAATATCTTTGTTCATTCCTGTTCAAATAATGCTCACTATCCGGCAGCCCTTGGGTCATTCCCTTGTGCTCGGCCCTGGTGCAAGACTTGCCCCACATTTCCACCCACCACCTCTTGCAGCAGACCAGTCACAGGAGCATGTGCGACAGCAGGCATGTTATACATCAGCTATGCTTCTATTACTGTGCAGCATTTTGTGGGCACAAGTAATCAACTGTCTACTCGCGCGACTGGCCACTAGTAAACTGTGGTAAACCGCAAACTTGACCATTCATGTATTGCACCCCACAATCCCAGTGCTTCAATAGCTGCTTAATTACATGGCCCATCTGGATGGTCCCTTGGAGCATGAGTTTCTCATAACTACACAAGCAGGGATTATCTCTCCAGTATAGCATGCATACTTGCAATCCCCCTGGCCTCAACCTCCACTAACCCGTGGCCACATCAGTCTGTTACAGGCGAGTGGTTGCTTCTTCCTATTTTATGTACTGTTCCATTCAAGCATTTTCCATTATTATAAAAAAAGAACTTTTTTGTAAAGGAAGATGACTACCAAATTATTATAATGACATCAAAAATGAAGAATGACAACAATTCATATATAACTGATTGCCACATAGTGCAGTGATGTATTTAACATCAAAGAGTTGTTGCTAGCTTCTGAATTCTAATGAGTTCGCCAGAAAAATGTACACACTCTTTGTCAGGCTCTATCGAGATACTGATATTGTTGTTCGATTTGAGTTATGAGTGTGTTGCAGTATGGTCTTTGGCTAAACAGATGTTAGAAATTTCATCTCGGTATTGAGAAGATGGCTGGAGCAAGATTGACACTTGAGTAACAAAAATTGTTTGTGAGGTGGTTTCTCAGAAGTGTGATAACTCTGTTGAAGTGCAACGTCAGTAGAGGCTGGAGTTTGAAACAGAACCGCTAACATGCCTAACAATTAAATGCACCATTGCCAGATTTGAATGGCATGGAACAATTTATGATGTTCACAAAGGAATATCAGGAAGACTGCGTACAGCTACAAGTCCTGCTTCATCAGTCCCTTGTGTTGGGAATGTTTGTTACTTCTCCACAGAAGCCTGCTACGCAATGTGCACGTGAAGTGGGGGTAAGCAGTACAAGTGTACGAAGAATTCTGAAAGCTGAAGAGTGGAAAGTTTACATTCCACGATTACTGCTCGTGATTAATGACGACGATCCTGATCGCTGAATGCAATTTTGCAAATGGTATCAGCAAAGGGTAACTGGCGCCAAACAATTTGTGACAAAGGTAGTGTGGAGTAACTAGGAACAATTTATATGTAATGGAACCATCAATTGGTGTAGTGTGTACTGGGCACTGGAAAATTCACATGTTTATGTGGATAAAGCAGTCAATCTACCAAGGGTTCATGTGTGGTGTGGACTGTAATCTAAGGGCTCAGTAGGACCCCTTTTTCTTTGGTGCTACTGTCAATGTAGAAGTGTACCTGGAAATGTTATGCACATCAATTTAGCCAGGTATATGTGCCTTTATGGAGCTGATGAAGAGGTCTTCAACCAAAGGGACAGGGAGCCACCACACTACCACCTAGCTGTACGAGCTTTCCTGGATGACAATTTTCCGGGGCATTGGATTGGACGAAGAGGGCCCACTGAGTTCCCTCCACAATCGCCACCTATGGAGTTTTACTTGTGGGAAATTGTGAAAGATAATGTCTATCAACGTAACCCATGCGCACTGGAGGAGCTTCATTAGGAGATTACAGTGACATGTGCAGCAATCTCCACTGACTGACATAGTTGCAGTGACTGCTCGTCATTCTGTTATGTGTACAGCTGGGAACGGTGAACATTTAAAGTAACAATGTGCTAAACTGGAGGTTGTACAACATGTGTGATCAATTATTAAATGTAAAATGAACACGTACGTAATACTTTTCGTTCCTTACAGTGTGTATACATTTTTCTGGTGGACTCTGTATTTTTCAGCCCAAGCTCTTGTACATATCTATACATCCAGCCCAAACACACTTTCATCCTCGAATATCTGGATTTTAAAATAACTGTAATAAACTGAATTCATAGTTATGATAAAACATATCTACAGATTGCCATCAATGCAACATGTGACACGTTTCTATTGGCTGCTCTTTTCTGTGTGAAATGTGAATCCATTGTGCTTAATAATAATCATCTTAATAATAGCACTTTGAGAGAATAAACATCATTCTCCCTTAGTGAAATTACCACTATCACATTAACAGAAACCTACCATTGTCATCATCATTATCGACATCATCGTTGTCATCTTCATCATCTTCTTCTGTGTCTACTTCTGACATTTCATTGACTTCCGTTTCCACAGTATCATCTGCTGACAGTGAACCTTTGTATTTGGCCAGGAGATCTTCAATGCTCAATTCACTCTCTGCCTGTTTTGGGAACACAGTGACAAGTTAAGCAATGGAAATGTAAGACACAGAATCACATATAAACTACATGGTAACACATATGTAAACCTATGAATTACAAAAGCCATAAACAAATGAAGGCTATAGATGGATAGGAAGGAAAGAAAAAAATGAGAAAATATACTTATCCTAATTTCAGATTTTATTTTTTTAGAAGAGTCTGTAAGAAAATCTAGTTTTTTATTTTGGGTGCAGCAGCCATAAATTTATGGAAGGACGATTCCATTTGCCATCCTGGCTGTTACAAAATCACCATGAACAGCTGACTTCAGTTGTTTGCCATTTTCAAGTGCATTATTCATACTTGTAAATTTATGCCATCACACCATGTGTGTGGTATGGGCACTTAAAGAGATTGGAAAACAAGAGACTTCCCAAGAAGATACATGAAATGGAGACGCGCAGGAAATGACCGTGAGGGAGACAAAGGGGCAAATGGCTGGAAGGTGCGGAGCAGTGTGTTGAAAAAAGAAGGAAGGACTGAAGCACAATGAACACAGGAAGATGTTAGGAAAATAAGACTAGCCAAAGCTTCTGTTCCAAACAGAGCCTGCCTGGGGGCTGGAAATTGTTCAACATGACGATGATGACACCATGTGGTTGTATACAAATGTACATCTGTAATTTTAATAAGAACCACTGTTATAGTAATCACGAGCAAGAACAACATTCTATATTAGTTGACAGTTTAAAATAACATTACTTTTGCAGCAGCACACAAACATAACATGAAAAAGTCATAGCACACAAAACCTTATCCTACCCAGATTAATTTGACACTATGGGACAATGTTTGTGCAATATGAGTCTATATTTTTGTATACATATGTCAGTAATGTTATTTTAAAGCACTGACAAATACTTTATGCTGTTCTCATTTGCGTTTACTACAAAGCAATTACATATTAAAATACAAATGTACATTTGTATAATCCCACAAGTGTAAATTTACGAGTATAGTAATATGCACTTAGACCAAGGCCTGAGTGAAGCAGTGTGGGCAGCGCTGAATGCTGTTTCCTCCACAGCATGCAACACAAACCTATTTGACACTGACGAGACCTAGTGGCAAGTGTTTTGGGAGACACAGGTAACTGACAGTAACAGCAGACAGCAGCATGCAAGTGCAACACAAACCAGTTTCTGTTTCTCAAGCATGCAGCAAGAAGCGAGCCATGTCCTTTGAAGAAATCATCACAGCAGTACAAGAAGAACCCAAAAATTGGCCATCTAGTCATTCCCAGTAGAAAATTAGGTTGATTGGAAGGAATATGTGAAATGAAACAGCAATGAAGCTTAATATTGATGACAAGTACATATTTTGATTGTGACATTCAATTCTGACAAAAGCAGTTTACAAACATGTCTCACACATTGCTTGCTGCTACTGACGTTACATACAATTGTTTAAATTCATCTACATCAACATCATACCTCGCAAGCCACCTACTGGCGTGTGGTGGAGGATACTTTCGGTACCACTATCTAATCCCTCCAACCTTGTTCCACTCGTGAATAGTGTGTGGGACTCTCTTCTCGCTCTCCCCCTCTGCCTTTCTCTTTCCCCTTTCCTATGCTCTTATATTTATGTTGCAGCTAAAGTAGAGCTAAAACATCATTGTACTATCTATGTTATGTGGTAAATAATTCACTGATGTAGATTCCGAAGTTTCTGAGAAAAAGGGGGTTTTGTACTGAAAAATGTCAAGTTGAGGAAATTGCATTTAAAGAAAAATTTTTAATATACAGCCAAATGATACATAAAAAATATGTTAGAATCCTCCTGGATGGTAGTCCTCATCTCCTCCTCCATCTTCCTCACCCAGTGCTGCCCTCCTCCTCTTGGATCTGGCTTCTTTTGACATATTGTTTGTTGCAATCTCTACCTTCATGATTCACAGTTGGTACAAGTCCTTCACACTTTTAGTGGTGTTGTAACCTTTATGAATGCCAAGATATTCCAAAACCTGTAGTCTTCCAGAACAGCCATCATTAAAAGTAAGAACAGCATCCAAAACACCAAGTTCAAAGACTGACCTTCCAACAAACATATTTTTTGGTATCCTTGACCATACAACATTGTTAAATGATTCATTCGCATTTTGTATTTTGCCCTTGAGACATTTCTTCAAAGGCTATGGTTGGGAAAGACCCTGAAACACAGGTTTCATGGCAAGCATAACCGCATTTGATATAGTAATTTTGTGCGAGAAAGTGTCTACTTTACACTCCTCTTTGGCCTTCAAGTATTTACACTATTCAGTGGAACACAGGTTGTATATTGGTTCAGCATCTGTAGACAGCTTGTGAAAATAAATTGCCCAAACAGCTCTCTTCAGACCATCTAAATTATCTCTGTTACTTCTAATAGCCATACAATAATATTGTGTAATCTGATCAATTTGTTTATCAGTCAGTTGATGTCTTATACTTAGACCATCAGATAACTTGGTACTTCCCAACTGCTGTTTGAGTCTACGTAGTCTCGTGCCCATCCTCTTTTGCACATGATTAATGCACTCTAGTTTTGTAATTGACAAATCACCATAGGGTTTACTCTCCATAACTGCCTTATATGATCGTGAGTCTCCATCCCCAAGAAAACTCATGTAGTGAACAGCACTGTCATGCTGGGAATGTTGGAACATTTTCACTGCAGAAACAACCTCCATCCCTCCGCTAGTTTCTTCATAGTTTCTCTGACAATTCATTTCATGTTTAGTTTGCTTTTCTCATACTCTTGCCTGCGTGCCTACAACCCTGACAGTACATGATCAACACATCAACAGCCAACACTTTCCCACTGTCGATGTTGATAATAGATGCACATGAATTCTTTGACTGGACACCTCTTTTTTGCCAGGATCCATTGAGTGATGTGGCTATATCAGAACTACCATCTTCTGCTACAGCCTGCTCTGCTGCTGTAGTCGTTGACTCCATAGCACACGCCTTGATGCTACTTCTTACTATGGAGTTGTATTTGATAGATTTTGTAGGAGGGCTAGGGATGTTCAGCAAGCCACAAAGAACTTTACCAGCAAAATGGCCTTTTCTTATGCATCTAGGTCCATAGAAGTATCTTAGATTAGTGTCAAAAAGTCCATTCTTGCGTGTTATCCAAGTATTTCTACTAGGCCTAGTTTTTTTGCCTATTTGATCCTCCGCTGATTCCTGTATCACATTTCTCAAAGCTATCCATTCATTTCCTTTCATATTCCTTCTCCTTTTTCCAGTCAGTCAATTGTTGCGGTATGCTCCCTTGGAAACATTTAACCTGTATTTTGTGCAAAATTTGACATACAAATTTAAAATGTTATGCTACACGAGTGAAGACAAGCCTTTGAAAGTTACTGTTAAAAAAGTACTGATTGAATGGAATTTCTGTGTTAGAAAAATTTTCAACAGTTCTTTCTTTCTGAAATGGCCTGTATTTAAGCTTTCATGTAATCACTTTTCCGTTGAGAAGCACATTTTCCCATCAGTGAACTAGTAATATCTCCAATTTAAGGTCTTTCTGGACATTCTACCTCTTTTCCCTTACAATCTGATGACTAAAAAAGTGAAAGTATTAATTTGACCTTTCGAGAGACATACTTGACAACACTACAGATAGATCCAACCAGGTACTTAACATAGAAGTGAAATTGAAAATAGCTATTCGCACATCATGGGAAGAATTTAAATGCAGTCGAAATACAGCTGACTGGCTTTGTTTTTCGGTCACTGTAGCGCAGAGTGTACACACTATAATGTGGGAATCAGCCACAACAGTAAGCACACTAAAATTCTAAGTGTCCTAAGGAGAAGAATGGTGCATGAAAACAAGCTCTGCCTCCTTCTCACACCCATCTTCTGTAAAAGTAGAACTGACATAATGTTACCGGGATTGCTGACAGCTGGTGTAATGTGAGTCTTAATCGAAACCTGTGATGGACCAATGTCAAGTCTTTTCACTAATTTCAAAACAAGAAAAGAAAGCAACAGGCAGTGTACAGCATAAAGCATTTGGGAACAGCTACCACAGAACTACCTGTTGAGGTTGGTGCAGTACTGTAAACCATGGTAGTTCACACCTGACATCTAGCAGTGTCTGACACAACTACAGCTCAAAACACCCATCGCCTAAAACTGGCACACTAAAACTGTCCACATTATACAAACTTATGAGCTGTAGCAGACAAACAAGCATATGCTTTTCTTTGTTCTAAGATGATAGGTCCCCTAGGCAGGTACTACATTCAATTTCGCAACATGTATTTTATACAGGCCATTCAACTGCCCATGGGTGTCAAGGCACCAGAGCATCAAGCGCACTGATACATTGTTGTGTACATGCACTTTCCATTTCACAAACACTTTCTTATGCACATTATCTTTCCTCAATGGGCTTAACCAGGTGATGTGCAATATCAGTAATGGAAAATTGATTACTTTTTTGATATTTACATGCAGAAAATAAAGCTCGTTCAAGCTACCTCAGTTAAAATAGTTCATCTGGATACAATTTGCTATGAACAGTCTCTATTACATATTCTTTCATTTGGAGGAAGAAATAGCACTTATTGTGAAATGTGAATTTTTCAGGTCCCTACCAATAAATTATGAACCGAATCCACATCTGCCTCTGGAAATCTGGTTTTGAAATCATTGTCTTACCATGTTTTGAAATCATTGTTTTATTATATACTAAAGAGTAAAAGAAATTGGTACAGCTCCCTAATATCGTGTAGCCCCCTCTCCCCTGAGCACGCAAGAAGTGCCACAACATGACACAACATGGACTCGACTAATGTCTGAAGTAGTGCTGTAGGGAATTGACACCTTGAATCTTGCACGGTTGTCCACAAAGCTGTAAGAGAACGAGTGGGTGGAGATCTCTTCTGAACAGCACATTACAAGGCATCCCAGATATACTCAATAATGTTCATGTCTGGGGAATTTGGTGGCTAGTGGAAGTGTTTAAATTCAGAGTAGTGTTCCTGGATCCACTCTACAGTAATTCTGGATGTGTGGGGTGTTGTATTGTCTGGCTGGAATTGCCCAAGTCCATTGGAATGCACAATGGACATGAATGGATGGAGGTCATAAGACACAACGTTTACGCATGTGTCACCTGTCTGAGTCGTATCTAGATGTATCAGGGGCCCCATATCACTCCAACTTCACATGCCCCACACCATTACATAGCCTCCACCAGCTTGCACAAACCCTGCTAACATGTGGAGTCCATAGGTTCATGAGGCTGTCTCCATACCCATACATATCGATCCGCTTGATACAACTTGAACTGAGACTTGTCGAACAAGGCAATATGATTCCAGTCATCAACAGTCCAGTGTTGGTGTTGTTGGGTCCAGGTGAGGCGTAAAGCTTTGTGTCATGCAGTCATCGAGGGTACAGGAGTGGGTGTTCAGCTCCGAAAGCCCATATCGATGTTGTTTCATTGAATGGTTTGCACACTGACACTTGTTGATGGCCCAGCATTGAAATCAGCAGCAATTTCGGGAGTGATTGCAGTTTTATCACACTGAACAATTCTCTTCAGTTGTCACGTTCTTGTAGGATCTTTTTCTGACCACAGCAATGTCAGAGATTTGATGTGTTACGGATTCCTGATATTCATGGTACACTCGTGAAATGGCCGTATGGGAAAATCCCTAATTCACTGCTACCTCGGAAAAGCTGTGTCCCATCACTCGTGTGCCGACTATAACACCACATTCAAACTCACTTAAACCTTGACAAATTGCCATTGTAGCAGCAGTAGCTACCTGACAACTGCACCAGACACTTTTCTTATACAGGTGATGCCGACTGCACCACCATATTCTGCCTGTTAACATATCCCTGTATTTGAAAAGGATGCCTATACCAGTTTCTTTAGTGCTTCAGTGCATAATTCATCTGTACCTTCCAGTGTCTTCAACTGTTTTCTATGACTACGACACTCTTTTATGGTTTTTAAACCAAGTATTAGCAATGATTAAATTACAGGTTAGTGAGGCCATAATGCCACTTGACTGTGTCACTTGTATTATTAAATTCATATACATTAGCAGACCCTGCCAGTAAGCAGGACAAACGCCGAGGAGGACGAGGAGGAGGAGGAGGAGGAGGAGGAGGAGGAAGAAGAAAAAGATTATATTAACTTACATTATCAGACATGTTTATCAAATTAATAAGGGGTTGTGGAAAGCCAATGACTAAAGTCTTTGAGTCTAATGAAGTATAAATTCTCAAAATTTACACTTTTACTCTCTCATGTTGATCTATTTAGGCAATGCTTACTATTACAACTAGTGCTCATCATCTTAAATTTGTTAGTAGTTTTGAGACGCAGTCATTTTTAGAGGCAGAGTCTCTAAGTGATACAATAGACCAACAAATAAATGAATAAATTATGATAAAATGAGTATTTGTCTTCATGTTACTTGGCCCTGGCAGAGAATGAAAATGGCAGTCTTTTAAACAAATAATCACATCACATCATTACAAAACTAAATGGTATGACAGACTACAGTTCTTAAAGGAATATGAGAGGTTATATCAACTTTGCCATCTGCCTTGTCTGAAACGAAAACTATGTACATTATGTTAGATGAGGAGGTAACTGTCTTACGTACACATTCCAATACATACTTTCAAACACAACTTAGATGCTTGTATCAACACAGTTTATAATATACAGAGCTACCACATCAGATGCACTGTCACTATACTTCCTTTATAACTGTAGGCTTTGGGAAATGAAAGTGGAATAAAATTTCATACCATCATTGTAATGAAATACAGGCTTACTTGTAATTCAGCTAACTCTTTTTTATGGTCAACATTTCCTTCAGTCGCTTCTTGTTCTTGAATTGTCTCTTCATCATCCGTTGATTCTTTATCTGATTCAATAATGAATTCATCATCTGCTTTTTCGGAATCTGTTTCATCCTATAAAAGAAAACCAGATTAACGGTCCTGTCTTTGTGTAACTGCAATACTTCTTATTTAAAAATTTTGGTCAAAGCAGAAGAAGTTTCTCAAAAGTGTTGAGTGGCTCACAACTACTAAATTTCTTATCACATGGCGAGAGGGATGGAGGAAGGGAAGGAAGAAGTGAAGAGAGAGGAAGGGGAAGGATTGGTTGGGATAAAGGAGTGGAGAAAGAGGCAGGAAGAGGTCAAGAGGTAGGGAGGGAAGGAGGGAGAAAGGGAGAAGCTTCCAAGGCGAGAGCAAAATATTTGAAGTTTAAGTTAGTGTTGGGTAAAGTGCATGTTGGTACATTTCACAAAATAGCACCATTAATTACAGTGAATTTAAGCAACACTAAACAATAAAACTGTCTTGAGCCTCAGCAACATTTACTATATTGGGAAGACCTTAAAGGGTACAATACACTTTCAGTCAGCAATCAAAAATGTTTTAAAGTCGCTCTAAGAGAATCGTTGCACTTAGATATATCATAATCAATTAAGTCCTAACAATTTTCATTGCACAACATAATTACACAATTTCCAAATCACACAGTTCCTTTGATATCACCACTCTCAAAATGAGATCGGCAGCATAACAAATATTCCATCTTGGGTAAAGATTTTCTAATGCTATATTTACATAGTGGGAGTTTGTTGTAAGCCAGCATTGTCTTTAGTGCCCTGAATGTAGGTAGTAGGGAAATGATACTGTAATTGGACAAGTTGCTTCAAAAGCATATACTGCTTTCCTATCAACCTTCTGGACTGAACATTTTTGTCTTCTTAGAGACTGATGCCACTGTCTCCTTATTGATGTCCTGTGTTTCTCACAGTTCTTATCTTTCCATTTTCCTCTTAGCGTTTGATAAACATAAAACACTGGCAAGATACACACATTATTAAGTATCAAAAGGGGGAATTCTATGGAGTGTCTCAAAAAAAAGTTTATATTTGTTGTATTGAAATAAAATTAGATTCAAATCTATCGACAAAATCTTTATTTATTTTTGAAATATACAGTTTAGGAATTTACTTCTTAAAAATAATGTCATTTAAATGCAATCCAGCATGCATACGGCACTCATGTAAACGGTGAGCAAAATTTTGCATGACTGCTCAACATGTAGACATGGGGGTGGCTGCCACTTCACTATGGACATTTTCTTTCAAGTGCTCCAGAGAAGTAAGTCAGATTATTGACATACAGTTTAGATTTGACATGTCCTCATACGAAAACATCCTTGAGATTCAAATCTCGAATGTGTGAAGGCCAATTTACGTCATTCCTCCCGGAGATCAATTTGCCATGGAAAATTTTATGAACTCGAAAAACAGATGCATTGGTTATGTGTGCTGTGGCTCCATCTTTGGTTATAACCAGGAAAGTTTTGCAATTCAGGCACCATCATTTAACATCACCATTGGCACACAATGATCTGGATTCACTGTAACTGCGCGACCTCTCTCATCCTCGAAAAAGTACAGGCCAATTATCCTTAAAGCCAATGTCGCAACCCATACATTAACTTTTCTTGAATGAAGAGGTTTCTCATGCTTCTGTTTGGGATTTGATGCACTCCAGTAGCGGCAATTTTGCTTACTGATGTGACTGTTGAGGTGAAAATGTGTACGTCTGTGAACAAGACGTTTTAAATGAAGGGCACTCAGCCACATCATTAACAAAATGCAACCTATGTCTGGCATCCTGAGGACTTAATTCTTCCTCCAATTTAAGGTCTTTTTGCAGAATTCGATGCAGTGATGATCTAAGCACATTTAAAGAAGTTGCATGTTTAAGAATCAAGAGGTTAGGACCGAAAAGAACACACCGATTTACACTCTCCAATGATTTGCCTGTTCTTGGTTACCTTGGTCACCCAGATTTTGTTTTGGTCACTGTTGAACCAGTCTCCTCAAATGTTTAGTTCAATTTCCAGATAAAGGTAACACTCGGAAAATTATTTAAATTATGCAATCCACAATTACAGCAAAATTTCCTCCATGATATAGTCGCTGAATCACTGTTTTTGTAAAATTCTTGCATACAGAATGTGTGGTCCACTCACAAGAAGTGCTCCATATCGACTGAACTACTGAAGGTCAAGCAAGCAATGAATGTATCCCCCCACTCTACTCCAATTTGTTGCGCATGCACAAAGAGCTCTTCAAACAAACTGACACCCTGTATATGCAATTTAAATTAAAGCACGTGGAGCAGAAACAACAGAAGACAATGTACATTGATAACTATGAAAGAAGTATATACAGACTGGTAGAATAATTTGTACCTGGCAGGCTTAAAAAGTTGTTAGGCCTTATTTTCAACAGAAATTTTTGTATATGTAGCAATTCCAATACTCTTAGTTGCAACTTTTTACGTTATATTCCCACTGTACAACTTCGTTCACAATCCTTAATTTCATATACTTCCACACATTTTTATTATTACTGGGCTGAAAGACAATAATCTCTCAGTACAATTAAACCACAATCTTCATTTTATCAGTATTACAATTGTACTTCCTTACATCAGGACTGCACACTGCTTGCAAAATTGCAAGTGTGCATAACAATGTGCTGCACGTGTGGACTATGTGCTGCAAGTTTGAAGTTCGAGGCTCTGTCTGTCTCAATTCTACTCAGTACATCTTGGATTTATTATGTTCATTTTGGCTTTGTTTGGTCATTCTGAAAACTATTTCGTACAACCCAACATTTCATTTGACAGTGCGATGTGATATTGTTTCTCCAGCATTTGATGCAGGATTTTCAGTCATTGCAACTTTATTCTATTACTTTTGGCAGGGCTGTTTATCGAAAGCTATTTGCTTGTGGAATAAAGGAAGTTCAAGGGCCCAATGGCTCTTTCAATGGGACACACACACAAATAGCAACAGTCTAGTGACTTATAACAATGAATGGGAATCACAGTTCTTTTTTTTAATATAAGGATGACAACTCTCAATGTCTACTATGCAGTCGCACAGTTGCTTGGTGCTCCAGATTTCTTAGAATGACTTTGCAACACCGTGCACTTAGAATTTAAAGATTTAGTTGGTGATGAAAGGGCAAAAAACTACAATGATCAATAGACTGTTTGTGCATGAATCATTAATTTCACATCAAGAAGCACTGTGTGCTTAATTTGGAAGCATGGAGCATGCAGTGAAATAGGTAGCATGAATAATAAATGTTCATGGATCATTACACTGCCAGTTTCAACAATATTGAAAAGTGAGAATCCCCCCCCCCCCCCCCCTCCGGAAACTGTAAGCACTTAAACTGGGGCAATACCACCCACAGCCCTAAAATCTCTGGCGTTAAAGAAAATTTTGCATTTTGAAGAGTTCATTGCAACATTGAATGTCTTACGGAAACAATTTCCTAAAAATTTTCAGGATGTAACTTCTATTTTTGAGCTGGTTTTGAGACCCTTTGCCATTTCATTTAAAAGTACCCCAGGGCATTTGCAACTACAAGTGACTGATCTGCAATGTATTTTCCATTTAAAAGATAGATTCTTTTACATTTAAATTATTCTTAGAAGTTTTCTTCGAGGAGAATTTCCAAATTTCCATTGTGAGGCTGCAAATGTGATATCAATGTTTCAGTTAACATGTGTGTGAAAGGTTTCATTTTCGAATATTAAAGTAAATAATTCACAACTATGTGGCAACCTGAGTGATACAAAACAATGAAACTGTCCGTGTGCCGACATTTTGTGACACATGAATTTTATTATATCTTCAGTGAACTTTAAATTGTTAAATAATAATGAACATCTTTCTCATTTGTGACCTATATTGTTGAGAAATGTAGTCATTGCAGTGTCAGTAGAGTAATGGTACATAATTAAATCTGATTCTAGCTACATGTGAAAGAAACATTTATTCCTTTGCTAAGGTGTGCAACGGAGACTGTTTTTTGCTTGTCTTTCTATACCTAAGATCAAGGTTTGTAAGAACTTTACAGGGAACAACACAATGCACCCAACATTACTGATATAATGCAGTTGATTTATTTTTTTGAAGGTGTTCTCTTTCATAGCAGAAGTCAGTAGCAATATAAGATTACTCTTTGTTATGATTTGTATAGAGCTTCAGATTTTCTAATTTCATAAAACATTATAATACGAAACCACGTCGTACTGCAAGAAATTGCTTGACTGCACTGCCGTCTAACGCAATATTTTTAATACTTTCACACTTTCCCCATCATTGCCCTCAGGCAGCTTGAAGTGGTAGTCAGGTGAGAAGAGGTCCATACATGTGCCAAGAGCTCCAAATGCATTCAGAGTTCTTAGTCATCCCTGCCTTACACCAAATCATTTACTCAAGTGATATGTGGTGGTAACCCTTTAGCTGCTATGAATTAACTCTTCATGTTCCGCCACTCCCCTGGTGTAGAGGATATTTTTAAACTCAGACGTTGGGATTCCATTAAGTGCTATTGATGTGTTTAAATGCCGACCCTCTGACTGCTGTGGGTAAGTTATTTCCATATCTCAGTGTACCAAAAAAGTTTCGAGTATTTATTGTACAACAAGTGTGCCTCACTGTGTGCTATCAGTTACAAAAAACCTCATTTTGATATCTTGCATTGTTTATGAAACACGATGACTATTATGATCACATGATTCCCAGTGTGCAAAGAAGGAAATGGGCACAATTTGGACTGTCTGCCGGATATAAAAACAAATAACTCAATAAAAAAATGAGATATCATTCTGGTCTCAATTTTAAACAAAATTTCAATAACTTATCTACACTTCCTACACAGTGTTTTTGCCTCTGTAAACTTTTTGAAATATTGTGTAATGATTTAATTAATTTGATGCAGCACAATAAGTATGATGAATGATGAAAATAAATTCAATCATTTATCGAGAAAAGATACCTTACTGTAAAAATATCAAATGTTTCTTAAATTATTTCACAGCAGCTGGAATGCCAACCTCCAGCACATGTAGCACAACATTAGGCAAGCAGTAAGACAACAAAGCCTCTCTCAACACAGAACATAAAGATGGTTAATAAGAAGCAGCCTGAAATTTTAGTATTTCCTTCCGACAATGTCATTACAAAAAAATAAAGTTTTATAACAAATTCTGCATCACCCAAACACTTTTCCTATGTACATGCAAAAGCTGAGACATGTATCTCTCTTCTCTCCTACTCTTATGAACTGATTTAAAGGCAAGCTAAGGAAGGATTAGTATAACTTTGTGCAACAGCCAATATCAGCTCCTTGTGACTCAACTGGGGAGAAAGAGTTGGTTTGAGATTATGTGGCTGCTACTTACTAATATTATCATTTTTTCTCCTTCCTTTGTACCTCAATTTCCTAATATTTAGGTACAACGCTGTTTGCCTAAGTTTACAGTTCACTTATATCTACATACAATTAATCCTTCTCTTCTTTTCTTAGTCCCTACTCCAATTCAACAATTAATTTGATTTCTATGTGTCTAAAATGCCAGTGTTCCTGGTCAATATGAATATTCTCCATACATGTAACTGTGTCACTTGACTACAATCCTATTCCGAGTTCAGAGTCAAACTGAAGGCTACAGGAAAATTTAAAGGCAGAAAGAATTCAAAAGGACAATACACCAGCCCCCACACTATCAAGTTAATTGACACTTGAAATCGAAGTAAAAAAGCAAACAAGCAGACAAAAAATGTCTGCTTGTGTGTGTGTGTGTGTGTGTGTGTGTGTGTGTGTGTGTGTGTGGGCGCGCGCGCGCGCGCGCACGCAAGTATATACCTGTCCTTTTTCCCCCCTAAGATAAGTCTTTCCGCTCCCGGGATTGGAATGACTCCTTACCCTCTCCCTTAAAACCCACATCCTTTCGTCTTTCCCTCTCCTTCCATCTTTCCTGATGAAGCAACCATTGGTTGCGAAAGCTTGAATTTGGTGTGTATGTTTGTGTGTCTATCTACATGCCAGCACTTAAACTTTGATGCATTTGCATGCATCATCTTCACTAAACTTTAAAATGCAGTGCCATAGTCAAACAGTAATGATTTAAATGCAAATGTATAAAAATTCCTACAGTGAGTAATAAAATTTTAAATACAGAATAGGAACATCCTTTCCTCTTCACAAGTAAAAAATTATGAACTTCACTGAATAACCAAGACAGAACTGACACTCCTTGTCGATATGAGATAGTAATTTAAACAAATGTTATTGTGGTAAATGGATTTATCTTAGGGTTCAAGTCCGGTGTCGTCATGTACCAGCTGAGGTGTCTGAAGTAGAGGGAAAACAAAGAGGAGGAAACCGAAAAGTGGCAACTTTTTTTAAATACTTATGCACTATGAAAAGATTACAGCACAGATTTAATTTTACGAAAAATAGCTGGGACATTATAGAAGCCATCAAAATTCTAGCTAAAGAATACCTTGTACAATACCACATTTACCCCACTGTAAGATGAGTCTTTTTCCTGAATTCATCACTATAAAAATATAGGGTCATCTTGGAATTGCAGTGAAAGTAAACAAGGGGTCGCTTCACATTTGCAGATGAAGCTTTGGTAGCTGCAGCCCCGCACAGATATAATTTGATGATTTCAGAAGGGTGGGATGAAGTGTGGTGGCAGCAGCTTAGCTGAATGTGGGAGGGTCGAGGTAAGAGGGCAGCAAATTTAGTTGTGTTGCCAACCATGAAAATGCATCCTGCATAACTTCTCCTCCCCCCCCCCCCCCCTCCCTTTCCCCTTTTTAAAATATCTGCCAAGTGTAAACTGCAGTTTGCTTAACTCTAAATGTACTTGGAACTGAATTGACAAATGGATAAATACTCAGCATCAGTTAGCCTATGTATTTCTACAGGAGACAAAGTAATTCTTACACAGGTATGACTTCACACAACACTCTATACATAGCACAATAAATGAAACTTGGCGTTCAGCAACAGTACTAAAGAAATATTGCTAAGCAGCACTGTTAATTTTAAAATTTGGCAATAAATGTAGCAGCACACTGTTGGCCTGAAGTGGATCAATTTCTGTCGATTTAGGACTATGGAGCAGAGAAAATAACAGATTGTTGTTATTTAGATAACTTAATGCTCTGTAAGAAAAGCAACTTATATGAACTGATTATGGATGCAAATCACAGCCCTCACTTGAGAAACATGGATCTACAAGATTGCAGTTGACAACCGGTTCATGCATGCGATATGACTCTAATTTTAAGTTAACAGTTATTCATGAAGCAGAGGCCACAAATAACAATGCAGTAGAAAGAAAATTTGACTTTCGGTAGATCAGATCAACGAAAGTTTCATGAACTGGAGCAGCACATTGTTTAGTATATGGGAGAATAATCCAATTTAGACTTCCCAACTATTCGATAAGTTATTTAAATGAAGCTACTGACGATGAAGAGGAATTTTACACCTGCTTGTGTTACAGAACTCAAAGCAAGTGCAAGTTGGAGCATGTCGATGATGAAGAGGACGGGGCTTACATTATGATGCAGAACAAAGTAGCTCAGCTACTTCATGTGGCCTTTGATGAAAAACTAGTTGCATACCAGCACTATTTAATCTATCACAGGAAACTTGACTGTTTACGGCAGATAATGTTAGTTTTTACACAGATCTTAAGATAAGTTGTATCACTAATAATTTTTCATTAGTCAGAATATATTAAAGACAAAAATTTCTAAAGAAACCACATCAAAAAATGGAAGATTATTTATATTCAGGGTCATCTTATAGTCTAGTAATCACGGTACATTCTCACACTGTAAAACAAATTTTAATCAACTTCTTTTCAGTGGTAACACATATCCTTTCCTCTAATTAGTTATGAAAGTTGTACTGTTGAAATAGGAGGACAATAACAGCTTTTCCATACAGTTAAAGATGTGCATATGATGACAAATAAACAGGAATTTTATCAGATATAATAAACGCGCCTTCTTAAATTCTTCATTACTATTGGTGTCTCTGCTCTGGAGGTAATCTTCTGGGAGCTCTTTAAGGAGATCTTCTAATGGTATTTCTGATTCTCTTTTCAACATCTCAATTTCTTCTGAATGATTTTGATTTTCAGTATCTTCTTCGGCCTTTGCAATAGTTTCCTCATCATCTGTGGAACTCTGGTTTGGTTGAAATTCATCTGCAAATAATAATAATAATAATAATAATAATAATAATAATAGTCTTATTTGTCCATAAACTTTACAGTCTTGGACATTGTCAGTTTTTGTACATTTACAAAAATACCATGTCATACATGTAACGCATATACAGGGTGAGGCAGATAAGTCTTAACACCCCTTGTATCTACCCAACCATAATAGATACAAAGATACCGTTTGGACAGTGAGTTACAGGGACAGGGGCTACTTGAATACATCACATTTCATGTTTGTGCTATTTTTTTATTACAGAGATATGAGGCCATCTTTGGTTTTTTAAATGGAACCCTATGTTAAATTTTACGGTAACATGATGGGCTTAAAAAGACTGTTTCAAATATGTGTATATCATAATATTTAGGCAGATATTTTTTGAGACATATATGTTCTCGTACCATGTTCGTTTTTTGAAGCGGCATTGTCCAGTGCAACCTCTCCTGTTGAGTAGAGCACACAGTAAATGTCGCAAGTCCGTCCTTACACAAACACGCCCATTTACACGACAACAGTAATACATAAAGCGATATTTTTCAAAAATAACTCATGATGTCGTACAACTATTATTCAGTTATTTGACAACTGTGATACCAAAATAGGAGACAACATACAGTATTAAAATACTACAAGATGTTAATACATTTTAAGTAAAGAAATACAAATGTAAATGAGGAGGCCCTTACTGGTCGCAATTATTTCGTACATATTTGTTTTTTATTTGAAAATATTTACTATTGATCACAATACGAAGCAAGTACACACAAAGATGCAAAATACATACTGTACAAGATACAAAACTTTACTGAAGCATGTGCTCAAAATGCTTCCCCTCTGCTGCAATGCACATTTGTACTTGCCATTCGAAGGACTGGTGAACAGCTGTGACAGTGCCACGTGAGATATCAGCACATGCGTCAATGATACATTGCTTCATATCGTCTGGTGTAGTTGGTATTTGAGCACGCACTTAATGTTTGATTGCTCCCGACAGAAAAAAATTAAGAGGGGTCAAATCAGGAGGCGGGGCTGGCCACTTCACTTCAGCACATCGTCCTATCCAACAATCTGGGAACTTTTCATTTAACAGCTCTGTAATCACATGGGAAGAGTGAGTAGGACAGCCATCATGTTGGAACCACATGCATAGACATGTAGTTAGTGGTAACTCTTCCAGCAAAATGGGCAGAACGTTTCGCAGGAACTGTGTATAGTTATTGTCATTTAGTATACCTGGTACGGCCCCACAATGACTTTTCCGACGATGCCGCACCACACTTTAATACTCCACGGTTGTTGATGCTGTACCTGCCAAAGCCAATTACGGTTCCCTATTGACAAGTAATGCATATGATGCAAATTCACATTTCCGAGGTTGGTGGAAGTCGCTTCATCAATAAAAAGGACCCGTTGAAAAAATGCTGAATCATCTTTTAGGCACTGCAGAGCAAACCAGCAAAATTCCTGGTGCCGTCAGAAATCCACACTGGAGAGTGCTTGATGTAATGAGAGGTGAAATGGATGAAATCTATGCCGGTGCAATATGCGTAGAATAGTTCTTTTACTTATGCCACATTCCGAAGCAATAAGTCGCGATGAAACAGTAGGGTCATTATGCGCCAATGCTAGAATGCCCTCTTCATGTACCTTGCCAGTTGCAGTTTTCTGCCTTTTCCTCTGTATGGCATTCCATGATCCCGAGTCAAGTAGTTTCTTGCCAATAGTGCAAGAAGCTGTCGCGTAGATCACTCACAATCAGGATACAGCTCTCCATATCGCTTTATTGCTCTAACAGTATTTCTTCTGCTTTCACCATACACTAGAAGCATATCCAACTTTTCTTCGTTGGTGTACATGTCTGCTCCAAGAAACTGTGACAGAAATGTGATGTCTCATTACCCCAGCAGCACATTTATACCCTTCTCTCCAGCTACCTCGTGTGTCACCTTGCGGCTTTATCGAGAAGCAGGAAAACAACACTTTCCCTGTTAAGTTCCTCAGTGGTCAACAGGAAAGGTCACATTGGACAACGCCACTTCGAAGGACGAACACCATATGAGAACATTTCTGTGTCTCAAAAAACTATTCAAAAAATATTATAATACACACGTATTTGAACCCATCTTTTTAAGCCCATCATGTTACATAGGGTTCCATTCAAAAAAAGCAAAGATGGCCTCACACCTCTGTAATAAAAAATAGCACAAACATGAAATATCATGTATTCTAGTAGCCCCTGTCTCTGCAATTCACTGTCCAAATGGCATCTTTGTATCTATTTTGGTTGGGGAGATACAAGGGGTGTTATGACTTAGCTGCCTCACCCTGTACACCATTTCTCCACTAGACAGTGCAACAAGTTCCTCCTGCAAGCCGCCCCCCCCCCCCCCCCCCCTTCCAAAAAACATCCACACACACGTAGTGGAGATAAATAAACAGTGACTGGTAACAGTAAACTTGTTGTTTCATTTAATGTCAATAACATATATGATAAATCCGAACCTAAAATGTTCGCATTTAAAGATAAATTTTTTCAATTTGCCTTTTAACACTTTTGCTGCTGTAGACATGTATACACGACCCACTATGCCTTCCTCTAGGTGCTGTGGACGTGTACACAGGCACTGCTTGGGTTCTCCTACAGCGCTATGGACATCTGCATGTGTTCTGAACTGCCGACCTGTCACTACGGCGGACAAGTTACTGCCATATCTCAGCGAATGAAACAGTTTTGATTATTTATCATACAACAGATGTGCCTCATTGCCTGCTACCATTTGCAAAAAAATCTATATCGTGAACTGTTTATGAAATACGGTGATTGTTATGGCCACATTTCGTGATGCACAAGGACACAAGTGGGCATATTGGGCATGACTATGCGTAGGATTAAAATGCAACAACTCGAGAACAAAATGAGATATTGTTCTGCTCTCAATGTTATATAAGATTCTGTAGCTTATCAACATTTAATTCACTGCAATGTGTGAGCTAAAATCAAACATACAAAAAGTTTACACAATGCACTTTTACACCTGCAAAATCTTAAAATTTTGTGCAATGTTTTAGTTAATTTGATGCTTCACAGAAACTATGGCATATAACACAAAAGAAATTCAGTCCTTGATTGAGGGAGATATCAAAAAACAAGAAATGCAGAAATCAATTTTTTCAACTAATAATTTTCTTGAAATTAGATGATAAGCCAGCAAGTCTCCATGGACAGAATTGGGTGTGTTCGCACAACTGTCTGTCAGATATGAAACCAAATTACTTGAAAATGAAATATCATTCTGCCCTCAATTTTAATTGAAATTTCAAAATTATCCCTACATTTCATTCGCTGCAATGAATGAGCAAGAATCAACCATATGCAAAGTTTACACAATGCGTTTCTACCTCTGCAAACTCTTTAAAACTGCAAGCAATGTTTTACCTAATTTGATACAGCATAGTAAATATGACTAATAATGAAAAATTTCAGTTCTTTATCAGGTGCAGGTATCAGACTGCAAAAAACAATTTTTTTCACTCAATAGTTTTCAAAATAACAGATGATAAGCATTTCACATTGACCAGAACACAGTCTTTCAGCACGTTGTCGTTGTTGTTGTTGGTTGTTGTTGTTGTTGTCTTCAGTCCTGAGACTGGTTTGATGCAGCTCTCCATGCTACTCTATCCTGTGCAAGCTTCTTCATCTCCCAGTACCTACTGGAACCTACATCCTTCTGAATCTGTTTAGTGTATTCATCTCTTGGTCTCCCTCTACAATTTGTACCCTCCATGCTGCCCTCCAATACTAAACTGGTGATCCCTTGATGCCTCAGAACAAGTCCTACCATCCGATCCCTTCTTCTGGTCAAGTTGTGCCACAAACTTCTCTTCTCCCCAATCCTATTCAATACTTCCTTATTAGTTATGTGATCTACCCATCTAATCTTCAGCATTCTTCTGTAGCACCACATTTCAAAAGCTTCTATTCTCTTCTTGTCCAAACTATTTATCGTCCATGTTTCACTTCCATACATGGCTAGAATCCATACAAATACTTTTAGAAACGACTTCCTGACACTTAAACCTATAGTCGATGTTAACAAATTTCTCTTCTTCAGAAATGATTTCCTTTCCATTGCAGTCTACACTTTCTCCTTTACTACTTTAAGTGTCTCATTTCCTAATCTAATTCCCTCAGCATCGCCTGAGTTAACTCGACTACATTCCATTATCCTTGTTTTGCTTTTGTTGATGTCCATGTTATATCCTCCTTTCAAGACACTGTCCATTCCGTTCAACAGCTCTTGCAAGTCCTTTGCTGTCTCTGACAGAATTACAATGTCATCAGCGAACCTCAAAGTTTTTATTTCTTCTCCATGGATTTTAATACCTACTCCGAAGTTTTCTTTTGTTTCCTTCACTGCTTGCTCAATATAAAGATTGAATAACATCAGGGAGAGGCTACAACCCTGTCTCACTCCCTTCCCAACCACTGCTTCCCTTTCATGTCCCTCGACTCTTATAACTGCTATCTGGTTTCTGTACAAATTGTAAATAGCTTTTCGCTCCTTATATTTTACTCCTGCCACCTTCAGAATTTGAAAGAGAGTATTCCAGTCAACATTGTCAAAAGCTTTCTCTAAGTCTACAAATGCTAGGAACATCGGTTTGCCTTTCCTTAATCTATTTTCTAAGATAAGTTGTAAGGTCAGTATTGCCTCACGTGTTACGATATTTCTACGGAATCCGAACTGATCTTCCCTGAGGTCGGCTTCTTCCAGTTTTTCCATTGATCTGTAAAGAATTCATGTTAGTATTTTGCAGCTGTAACTTATTAAACTGATAGTTCGGTAATTTTCACATCTGTCAACACCTGCTTTCTTTGGGATTGGAATTATTATATTATTCCTGAAGTCTGAGGGTATTTCGCCTGTTTCATACATCGTGCTCACCAGATGGTAGAGTTTTGTCAGGACTGGCTCTCCCAAGGCCGTCAGTAGTTCCAATGGAATGTTGTTTACTCCGGGGGCCTTGTTTCGACTCAGGTCTTTCAGAGCTCTGTCAAACTCTTCACACAGTATAGTATCTCCCATTTCATCTTCATCTACATCCTCTTCCATTTCCATAATATTGTCCTCAAGTACATCGTCCTTGTATAGACCCTCTATAAACTCCTTCCACCTTTCTGCTTTCCCTTCTTTGCTTAGAACTGGGTTTCCATCTGAGTTCTTGATATTCATACAAATGGTTCTCTTTTCTCCAAAGGTCTCTTTAATTTTCCTGTAGGCAGTATTTATCTTACCCCTAGTGAGATAAGCCTCTACATCCTTACATCTGTCCTCTAGCCATCCCTGCTTAGCCATTTTGCAGTTCCTGTCGATCTCATTTTTGAGACATTTGTATTCCTTTTTGCCTGCTTCATTTACTGCATTTTTATATTTTTTCCTTTCATCAATCAAATTCAATATTTCTTCTGTTACCCAAGGATTTCTACTAGCCCTCGTCTTTTTACCTACTTGATCCTCTGCTGCCTTCACCACTTCATCCCTCAAAGCTACCCATTCTTCTTCTACTGTATTTCTGCCCCCCATTCTTGTCAATTGTTCCCTTATGCTCTCCCTGAAACTCTGTACAACCTCTGGTTTAGTCAGTTTATCCAGGCCCATCTCCTTAAATTCCCACCTTTTTGCAGTTTCTTCAGTTTTAATCTACAGTTCATAACCAATAGATTGTGGTCAGGGGACAGGCTTCTTCCATGTATACAATCTACTTTTATGATTTTTATGATCCTTGAACCAAGTGTTAGCTATGATTAGGTTGGACTCTGTGCAAAATTCCACGAGGCGGCTTCCTCTTTCGTTTCTTACCCCCAATCCATATTCACCTACTATGTTTCCTTCTCTCCCTTTTCCTACTGACAAATCCCAGTCACCCATGACTATTAAATTTTCATGTCCCTTCACTATCTGAATAATTTCTTTTATTTCGTCATACATTTCTTCAATTTCTTCATCATCTGCAGAGCTAGTTGGCATATAAACTTGTACTACTGTAGTAGGTGTGGGCTTCGTATCTATCTTGGCCACAATAATGCGTCCACTATGCTGTTTGTAGTAGCTTACCCACATTCCTATTTTCCTATTCATTATTAAACCTACTCCTGCATTACCCATATTTGATTTTGTGTTTATAACCCTGTATTCACCTGACCAGAAGTCTTGTTCCTCCTGCCACCGAACTTCACTAATTCCCACTACATCTAACTTTAACCTATCCATTTCCCTTTTTAAATTTTCTAACCTTCCTGCCCGATTAAGGGATCTGACATTCCACACTCCGATCCGTAGAACGCCAGTTTTCTTTCTCCTGATAATGAGATCCTCTTGATTAGTCCCCACCCGGAGATCCGAATGGGGGGCTATTTTACCTCCGGGTCTTTCAGCATAGGCACTAGCTTATGGCAAGCTGTACAGCCACAACAAATGCCACCTTCAACACGGAACGCAGAGAGTACAGTTATAGCAGCAAAAATGTTAAAAGGAATTCCATGGACCTGTTTTACACAAGGTGTCTCTAAAGTCACTAACCATTTCCATGAAAACACTATTTTTTTTTTCCTCCCTGCAGATACTGGTACTTTTTGCATAGAATGGGTTGCCATTGTTTCTGCATGGCTACATGGATTGTCATACAAAGACACCAGAGCAGAATTCGCCCATAAATTCCACAAACCAGCCCCATCAAGGATACGTGTGTCTGCTTGTGAACAAATTTAATCGTACTGGCAATGTGTATGATGAGGCACGTCATGGACGACCACACGTATTGGCAGAAATAGTGCACCAGGTTCAAATTGCCAGTGTCGGGAGTCCGAAGGCATCAACTCGACACCTATGTAAGGAATTGAATGTCCCTCGCAACACAGTGTGGAAAATCCTGTTTTCACTCTACGACAACATCCTTATCATATACAGTTTCTGCACTATCTTGAGGATGAGGATTTCATCTGTCGTCGATGTTTTTGGGAAAGTGTACAGACAAAACAGCCGAATATGGGCATACGAAGAATCACATGAGCTACTGGAGTGGGAACATGATACAACGAAGGCCAATGTTTAGTTGGGTATGACGAAAGCAAAACTGGACGGCCCATTTTTCTTTGCTGGAGGCCAATAACAGGTAACAGCTACCTTGACATGTCAGAACTGTTTCTCAAACTGCAGCTTCAGGATGATTGTGTACAGGATACAGTTTTGTCTAAGCAAGGTGATGCACCACCACATTTTGCACACATCGTCTGTGATTACCTGAACAGAACCTTTCCAGGGAGGTGGATAGGCAGAGGGTCAACTCGGCTGTGGACTGCCCCTTGTCTGGACCTTACCCCTTCAGCCTTTTTGGTATGAGCATAAATCAAGTCCAAAATGTACACTACCAAAGTGAATGGTCTGCCTAATCCATGGATTCATATTAGGGAAGCACCATGCCACATTACGGGCGAAATGTTAAGGTCTACATTTTGGTCCACTACTAAAAGATGGAGTATGTAGCGTAGATGGCGTTCATGTAGAAGGGCAGCACAACATGGGTAAAACTTCACAATAAAATTGATTTTTCAATCACTACTGAAATGGATAGTGACTTTAGACACACACGTTTTTATTTGACACACTATTTTAGAACTGTCCTTGAAGTGGACTGTGGTCTGTAGCGCTCTTATTAGTCAGTACCCCACAACAATCACATCTGATTCCTGTATTGTAATTATGAATTACCTATTCATTACATGCAGTTCATCATTTTCTTTTAGAAAGAGAAAAGTCTTAGGAATATACAATGAATACAGTTGATAAATTATAATTTTTGGAGTAGTCTCTAAAGGATTGTCTCTTACTTAAATTGGCAATTATCTTCACTGCTCTTTTGAAGCCCGAATATCCTACCCATGTAGACTGTGGGTGCCACACCACAAATTTCAACTGCATATTTTAAATGCAAGTGAATTAATCCATAGTACACTTGTTTAAGGACAGGAGTATTTATTATATTTGAGAGATGTTTTAGTAAGTAAATACTGCAGCTAATCTTTTTACAGATATAGCTGATCCACGTACAATGCTCATCCATCACAATGCCTAAAAACTTATGTTTATCGGATGTAAGACAGTGATTAAGTACGAGGTTGGTTATGATTCAGAAAGAACTCCGTTTCAACAATCTTGTCTTATTCAATGTACGTTTATTCATTGTTAGGTGTTCTGTATCAGTTCAGAGTTCTCTTTATTGCTTTGTAATGTTAGCTGATTAGTATGTCCCAGCTAATAAATGATGTATCGTCAGCATAGTTTGGCATCTTGCAAGTTTTGTGGCTGTGTTATGTCAGTAATGTATACAATAAACAACAGAAGAATACTTCCCTCCCTGGTGGGCACCACAGTTGATACTTTCGAATGGTCATTTTACTGTTAGAATTTTACTTTCATTCTTGTAACACTGTTTAGTTAACTTTTATCTCGGAAATAAGAATTTAAGAAGTTCAGTGCTACTCCTATTAGGCACTAAGTTTCTAATTTGGGTAATAGTTCTGAATGATTTAAGAATCAAAGGCCTTAGGCAAATCCAAAATGGCCCCAATGACTGTTACCTTTATCCAGTCCATTTAGCAGTTTGTGGAAAAAAGTTATCACTGATTTTACACTAAACTCTCGACAATACGTCCCTCAGTAGTCTGACCTCTAAGTAATCTGACGCACTTACAGCTTCTAGTCGTTCAACCTGAAATGACACCTACAATAATGAAATTTTGTCCGCCACAATGTTGTTAGTAAATTATAATGGTCAACACTCCTGTAGACTCTGAAATTATTGCTTTCCTTACAGATCATTATCATGACTACTAAAGGGAAACACGTTATGCTTGAACTCAAGCAGAAACTCGAAATTAGTTATAAACTGGACTGAGGTTCTTCGCATAAAACCATTGTTGCTGGCAACAGTGTCGGACGAGCCAAACTTCAGATGAAAAGAAGTTATAGTAAATTCACAGGGAAGTTACAATGAAACTGATGAAGAAGAGGACATAGGAGCAGACAACATGAGGATATCTCAAACTGCTGGTGCTGAAGCTGGAAACGTCTTCCTGGAATACATTACGCAGCAATCAGAAACATGGCAGGACCTATGAAATGCTTGTAAAGCCACTTTGTGATAAAGCATACTATCGTTGCATATCATCATGGTGACAACTATAGCTTTGGGACATGCTTCATTATGAATGTCAATTGATACTAATATGCATATGTATCTTTTAATTTGATAAAGTACAATCCCTGTGTTTATACTAAATTTTAGACATTCTAACAACCTGGCACTTTCGCTAATCCGGCACCCATATGTGAGAGGAATGGCCGGTTTAGCTAGAGTCTAGTGTATTTTGAATCTGTCTTTTCAGAACCTGTGCTGTGAGATGTTTAATAAGATGTATTTACAGAAGAAAGATTTCCTTTTTCTAGAATTATTCTTCCAAGAAACTTGCCAAGTGCTGAAGACAATGAAACTTGCCAAGTGCTGAAGACAATGAAACTTGCCAAGTGCTGAAGACAATGAAACTTGCCAAGTGCTGAAGACAATGAAACTTGCCAAGTGCTGAAGACAATGAAACTTGCCAAGTGCTGAAGACAATGAAACTTGCCAAGTGCTGAAGACAATGAAACTTGCCAAGTGCTGAAGACAATGAAACTTGCCAAGTGCTGAAGACAATGAAACTTGCCAAGTGCTGAAGACAATGAAACTTGCCAATATTCATCATTTTGATGTGCAGCTCCTTGTATTGGCCGTGTTTGCTGTTAAAAATATTTTGGATTTGAGGTCCGCCAGTTATGCAAAACACCGTTTTTCTTTAACACCCAGTGCTGAAGACAATGAAACTTGCCAAGTGCTAAAGATGTTTTTACTATGAGTTGTGAGATTATTTTCGTTATCCCATATTCTGTTACACTCCTAATGGAAAATGAACTACTCATTTTGACTGAGTTTATTTTTAGTGTTGGTTCAATTTCTTCTTCATACACCTGAAAGCCTCACACAATGTTTGGCTCACTCACCAACATTCCATTTTCTACTAGTGCTATGTTACAACATCTCGATTCTCTTTATTTTCACATTCTTTGTTTACTAAATTCCAAGGCGTTTTACAGCTCTTTACTTGCATGAAGTGTTGAGTGATCTTGACAAGGGATTCCAAACTGATTCCGTATTTATAGATTTCCAGAATGCTTTTGAGACCGTACCACAAAAGTGGCTTGCAATTAAATTGGGTGCGTATGGAATATAGTCTCGCTGACAGAAAGGCATTGAGTAAAACAGAAGTCATTTCTGGTGTTTCCCAAGGTTGAGTTATAGGTCCTTTGCTGTTTCTTATATATATAATCAATTTGGGACACATTCTGAACAGCCGTATTAGGTTGTTTGCAGATGCTGTCGCTAGTAAAGTCATCAGAAGATCAAAACAAATTGCAAAATGATTTAGAAAATGTATCTGTGTGGTGCAAAAATTGGCAATTGGCCCTATACAACAGAATGTGTGAGGTCATCCACATGAGTGGTAAAAGGAATCTGTTAAACTTCTGTTACATGATAAACCAATCAAATCTAAAGGGCATAAATTCAACTAAATACCTAGGAATTACAATTACGAACAACTTAAATTGGTAAGAGGACATAGAAAATGTTGTGGGAAAAGCTAGCCAAACAAGGCCTGTTACTGGCAGGACACTTAGAAAATGTAACAGGTCCACTAAAGAGACTGCCTACATTACACTTGTCCATCCTCTTAGAATACTACTGCACGGTGTGGGATCCTTACCAAATAGGACTGATCGAGGACATAGAAAAAGTTCAAAGAAGGGCAGCATGTTTGGTTTTATTGCGAAATAGCGGAGAGAGTGTCATTGAAATGATACTGGATTTGTGGTGGCTTCATTAAAACAAAGGCTTTTTTCGTTGTGGTGGGATCTTCTCATGAAATTTCAATCACCAACTTTCTCATCTGAATGCGAAAATATTTTGTTGGCGCTAACATACATAGAGAGAAATGATCACCATAATAAAATAACGGAAATTAGAGCTCGCACAGAAAGATATAGGTGCTCATTTTTTCCACATGCTATATGAGACTGGAATAATGGAGAACTGTGAAGGTGGTTCGATGAATCCTCTGCCAGGCACATAAAGGTGATTTGCAGAGTATCCATATAGATGGAGATGTAAATCACCTTTTGTGCCATGTCCTCTTCAAACGTTTGTAGACCACTTTTCCTTGGAAAGAAAACTGTTAATGGTTTGGTGTACCTGGACATACGGCAGCAATGACCTGTGCCAAAATCACAGCAAGATGTTGGAGACTTCATTTTGCAAGATCCTGCTCCACCACACTTTCTGTTAGATTTCTATTACCTCAATGCCAAACTGCATCAGTGTCGGATTGGACCCCCCTCAGACGAAAAAACAGAACATACTATACTGCATTTTTTGCTCACTATGTTGCCAACTGGTGAACAATCACAGCAGTGTCTGAATCATTTCAGAGATACAGTTAAATAAAATACACTTTGATAAAGGGATTTCAAATCCACATCTTTCAAATTATAAGCTATGTGATACAAAATCTGTGTAAAGAAATTTCAAACACCATTGCAATATAGCAATAGCAGTGACTGAAGCTTCTATTTTATATAGCACTACTGCAAAAGTTAACCACAGAGTAATACCATGGTCACTGATCGACAGTGCAGTAACAAATAAATACAGAATATCATTCAAAATACATGATGAATTTTAATTCAGTTATTCACAAAGAAAGCATGTTGGAAGAATAAATCAGTTTTAAAAACACAGAATTACTTGACTTAATTCTACAATGTGAAAATATAAGATAATGTGACAGAAAAACTGACCAATTAGATCAGTTGTGCAACTAGCAGTGGAAATATGTTTTGCTAATTTTATACAAATTAAGTTTAAACCAAAAATACTGTGACAAGGAAAGATCTGAGAGGAATGCAAGTAACAGAAATGTGCTCTACAAGGAATCCTGGGTAAGACAAGAAGGGACAGGATAAGAAACGAACAATACAAAATATGTAGAAGATCAATACTGTAAAAGAAACTACAGAGAAAAATAGTCTGAAATAGTTTGGCTGTATTAAAAGAATGGAAGTAGAAATACTGTCACGAAGAGATCTGAAATGGCTAGAATCTGAAAGAAGACCAGTTAGAAAACCACGAACAAGATGGAAAGCACAGGTGAAAGATGATGTGAATCTAAGAGGACTACAATGGATTGTGGGAAAAAGAGAAGATTGGAAGGGGCTTTGCGAATATCATGCACAAGCAGAAACGTTTTGGAAAGAAGAAGAAGAAGAAGAAGAAGAAGAATGTAACAACCTCATAGTTTTGTACATGGGAAAAATTTCAGTTTCTCTATGACTTAAATTACTTGAATTTGAGATCTGTAGCAGTACCAAATACTTAATTTCAAAGACTTTAAGAACACACATTAAGAATACTAATGACAAAGAATGAGAGATAAGGAAATAACACTTCAGGGAAAAACAGATGCTGTTTTCTCACAATGGTGGCAGCTGACAAACCCATTAGAACAAAGCATTTTCAAGACAGAGGTATGGTTACATGATTTAGAAAAATTTTACCATGCAGTTAACTTACTGGAAGTAATAATGTGAAATAAGCAAAATTAGAAATTAATCTGGTTGCTAGCATCTGCTGTTTGAATGAAGAAGAAACCAACATGTAGATTAACCCAAATAAGCAGTTTTAACAATGTCTCAGTAAACTCTGAACTTATATGAAGCATTAGAAGTTCAGAGATACAATCGTCATTTACTTCACAGATAACCTGATTAGTCATAGCTTAGCCAATGATATAAATAAGCCTAGTCTCTTTTTTTAAATGTGGTACTCACCATCAGACACAGTTGTTCTCCTTGATGGTGATGACAAACGAGATGAAGCTACTGATGCAGGAACACTTACGTTTGTACTATCACCACCTTTGTTCATGCTTTCTGCCAACCAGTTGGAATATTTTTCAGTCTGATCGACAATAAAACTTAGGTGTTGATCTAATGCCTTTTTTCTTTTCTCTTCTAACCTTGTTTGCTGTTTATATTCAACTAACTGTAATAAATAGTAAAATTAAAACACATTAAAAATATACAAGATCTCAGCAGCTATTACAAGACATGTAATTTTTATAGCACAGAAGACAGAAAGGGGAGTATTTACTTTCACTTCCAGGCAGTGAAAGTACAAGGCAGTTTCCTAAGTTCAAAAGGAAAATTCCAAAGCATATTCCTTTATAATCTAGGGACTGACAAAGAGACAAATCCACCCCCCTCCCAATCCCCCATTCTCTCTATATTACCATTAACTGCAATTCAGTCCCAAGTTGGAAACTTTAGTAGTGTTATGGGGTTCAGACAAGGAAGTGTGGTGTTGCCATTATTATATACAATGGTGATGGATTGAGCTGCAGCACCAATCAAGCTTGTGGCGAGTAAGTGGTCTTTGCTTCTGGTCAATAGGTGGCATCTTCAGTGGTTGTCAGCAGAGGGCAAGCAGAAGATGAGTGGATGTAGAGGTATGCATGCACATCTAGAGCTCTCTGGTGACAATGCACTTAGAGTAATAACAAGTGGTAGTGCTTTGTCTGCAAGCAGTGTGAGCGCAGTGTTTTCAGCAAGAACGCTCAGCTGTGTTTCAGGGCTTGGCATGGTGCATAAGACAACAGTACAGCGTAGAGTGCATTTGATAACCGGTGGAAAGCAACAAGGCTCAATCTCCTGTCAAGAGGTGTGAATCACTCGGGAGGGTTGCTACCCAGGGGTATAGCAGTCAGATTCACCTCTACAGCTATATGCCTCGGGTGGGGGGCATTGTGAGAACCGCACAACATTTGGGCTGTATGTTCAAAACTGCACTCAGACACACTGTGGTGGTATATGACCAGCTTACTTCAAGCAGACTGCATTGGTGTTAGAATGGTGAGCGTTTGGCTTTACTAAGTTCTTTCAAGAAGTTATCTGCATTGTCTATGGAGCCTACCAGTCTATATCACCGCAATTTTCAATATGTCATGTGGTGGTTATCAAGTGTTCACCAAGAGTGCAAAGAAATTAAAACTGTTTTTAAAATAACATGTACATCAAGTAATATGTTTTCTGCTGCCTTGAACATAGGGAAGTGTTGCCACTTATCAAAGATTGCTGTGTAAGTGACAGGCAAACACTGTTACAGTGAAGTTATAGTAACGTTTAATCAGTATTTCTTAGTTTCTGCCCTAGAAATTTCTTCAACCAATGGAAAATTATTTCAAGTAAAATACTTTAAAGTTAGTGGCTCATTCAGCTGTGGCTGTTGCGTAAAAGTACTTTTGGATCTTGAAGTTAGGGTAGTTTATTTTATTTTAAATGTATAAACGTTTTTGTGTTACAGACAGCTTATTTATTATATTGTAAAAGTCTTGATAAAATAACCAATTACATAAAGGCTCTGGTATATGATACAGTAAACAAAGGTGGTACATTGGAATCTTCATTTTATACAACAGAGAATCCTTGTATTTTCTTTTCTTTAAAGGACTTCTTTTAAACATTGAATGTTATTGTCTTAAAGTTCATGCGTCTTCACTGAGTTTTACAAGTCTTAATTGTTTGAAGAATTTATTCAAATTGCTTCAAGTTTTCAATAGTGAGTTTAATAACTGCTTTGGTTAGAGTTATTTTAATTAAATTCATTCTGATAATAATTATTATTTCCTATGCAGACATGTACTGTAAACCAAAACGGTTATAGCTGTTGCCACATACTGAATTTTTGAATATTTACATAAATTGTTTTAAGTATTGAGGTTTGTATTAAACTTCAACACCTTACCATCCAGCTCACTAAAATTTCATGGATGAAATTGTGAAAGAGACAAAAGAAGTTCATTGAAAATGGGAGATGGAGTTACTGCTATCTGCTAATGATGCTGTATTGTGGGGAACCAGCAGTAAGGAAGTACAAGAACAACTATACATACTAAATGAAAAAACTGAGCAACATGGCATGAAATGAAGTGTTATTGAAAGTAAAGCTATGCTGTTAATCTAAGGGGACACAGGCAGGAAAGGACAAACTAATATTAAAGGACTGGAAATTGAAACTGCGGACAACTTTAAATATTTAGGAAGTGGCACAATGCAGAATGCAATGATGGCGGGTAGAGAGAGAGAGAGAGAGAGAGAGAGAGAGAGAGAGAGAGAGAGAGAGAAAAGGAGAGAGAGAGAGAGAGAGAGAGAGAGAGAGAAAAAAGGAGAGAGAGAGAGAGAGAGAGAGTACAACAAAGCAATGTGCTTTACTAGTGTGTGAGGGGCTGAGTCTGGAGAAGGGAGATGCCAATGAAATGTAAGGAAGTGCTGTACAGGGTGTACATTACATCCAATATTGACGTACGCACCGAAAACCTAGAAAATGACAAGAAGAGGGCACTGAAATCAAATTCTTAAGAATGTTAGGGAAAAACAAGGTGAGACATAATAACAAATGAAAATTTCAGGAGGGAAATAGGAGAAAAAAAAGTTGAATGGTAGAACTGAGAAGAGTATGTGAAAGATGGAAGAATACCAAAATGAATGATGGAAGCCAAGTTTCAGGGCAAGAGGCACACCCAGAGCACGACTGGAAACTACCATAAATGTCCCAACCCAGCCTGATGCCAGATTAAGGAGGAATAAGATGATGACAACAAACAATGTACACAGCTAGTAACCTAGAGAAGAAATTGGAATGTGAATACTAAATAGAAAGATAAAACAGCATCTGAAACATATGAAATATAAATTATAGTAGCAGTAGAAGACGAAGACATCAATGGTGAAAATCAGTATACACAACTGGAAACAACAAATGTGGCTACAAAACTTCCTTCATTTATACAACACTTCTGAAAAATACACAATAGCATGAAACAACTATTCTGGTGAAACAATTATTCTTGTTGAGGCAAGAAGAGTAATAGCAAACACGGAAAACATCATTTCTCCTTCTCCCCTCCCCTGTTTGTGTGTGTGTGTGTGTGTGTGTGTGTGTGTGTGTGTGTGTGTGTGAGAGAGAGAGAGAGAGAGAGAGAGAGAGAGAGAGAGAGAGAGAGAGAGAGAGACTGCTACTCACCATATAGAGGAGAGGTCACAGACAGGTACAATAAAAACAGTGCGGTACTTCTAAGTTTGCACCCAAAAGGCCTTCTTCCAAAGTAGAAAACATACAAACACGTACAGAGCAAATGCACCTGATGGGGGAAGCAACCTGATGTGGGGGACCAGAAAAGGAGAGAAGCAGAGTAGGGGAAAAACTTGTGGGTGTGTTGGTGGAACAGAAGGCTATACAGTGCTGGAATGAGAGCAGGTAAGGGGATAGGTAGGTGAAGGACAGGGACTAGTGAAGGTTGGAGCCGGGAGGGGAGGTTATGGGAACATAGGATATATTGCAGGGAGAGTTCCCACCTGCGCAGTTCAGAAAGGCTAGTGTTGGTATGTAGGATCCAGATGATGCAGGCGGTGAAGGTGTCAATGGCGTGAAGCACAGTGTATTGGACAGCATGTTGAGCATCTGAGTGGTCCAGCTCTCTTGGCCACAGTTAGTCGGGGCATTCACGAGGACAGACAATTGATCAGTTGAAATTTGCATTCTGCGATAAATGCGAAATAGATGCGAATTCTGCCTCAAAATGCAAAACCACCGAATTATTAATTAGATGCTGTTTCAAAGAAATTCTATTAAAATCAGCTATCATTGGATATAGTTTGAAAAAGCTTAATTTTCTGCATACAGTATCAAAAATGTAGGCAATTACTGGCATTGTATGTTATCCGCTGAAGCCCAATTTGGAAAGATAATGTGCGCAAACTACTTCCAAAATAAAGTGTACAAATGCAACAATCTATCAATGTGTTCAATGATTTGGCACTGTGCCAGTTGTGGATGGCTGAATGGTCTGTTTAAGATACACATCGCTTAATGCAACATAGTATTTAACCATTGACATAGCATTTCATGAGAAAGACATGCACAAGTTTGCTTGTTACCTAAAGCTCAAAAGATAGTATAATGCAGACAATTTTAACTCAGCAATTAGGTGGAGCATGTTTTGAACTATAGTTGCATCAAATACTGCTAGAGGTTGGGCCTGAACTATCTCGTTAATGAGGTTGGGCATGAACTACGTCATTAACAATATTCAGTTGACTTCAACAAACAATTGCGCGGTAGCTGTCCCCGAATGCTTTATGTTGCGCATTGCTTGTTTCCCCCCCCCCCCCCCCCTTAATCTGCAATAGTGAAGCGACTAATCCCGTTCCATCACGGATTTTGATTACGACCCTTCCAACACCAGTAGAGATTGGTGATCCCTGTGAAAATGTATCAACTATGCTGTACGCTGCTGCCCAGTGAAATGGAGGTGGAGTTTGTTTCCCCGCACTGCTCCTTCCCCTGTGGAGGTCAAAATTCTCATCTGTTTATGTTCACGGCCATGTGCTACAATAGCCTACAGTGCTTGCCCGCTGTGCTATAGCGACTGGAAAACAAAATCTGTAACATTTTTCAATTGTGCTGAAATTCTTCCCATAATGTTAAAATCTAGTTGCTGTATGCTCAGTTCTACTATTACGGTAAGTGCCTTGTCAGTTCTGTCTGTAGCACTGTCAAAGCATGGATCGCAGATCTATTAATGTCCATGACAGATCGAAGTTAGAAGTCTGCAGATATTTTGATCTTGAAATTAAGCGAGAAAAGACAAACAATGTACAGAAACACCTTCTATCGCAGATGCATTCACTTCAATGGCAGGAAAATGCAGCTGCTTTTCAACAGAGCAACCATTTTGGAAAGCTTAAATACAGCCAAATGAAGAAAACAAAGGCCATTTCGGAAGGAAAAGGTGTTGAAGTTTTTGGAAAAGCAAACATTCCAGTCAAAAATTTACCTACCAGCACTTTTTTTTTTACAGACAATTTCAAAGAACTAATAATTTGTTTGTCTTCATTCATGACAACCATTTAAATTTATGCACCTAATCATTTATAACGAAAATAGAAGCGAATTTCAACAAAAATAGATGCAAATTTTGCAAAGAATTTATGCGAATTTTGCCAAAAATAAATGCTATATTTTCCGGTTCCTACTCATAACTCATATCCCTGCAATAGACTTTTGTGCAAGACCTGTCCCACACGTCTTCCTACTATCACCTACTCCACTCCAGTCACAAGCATATCCTATTCCATCAAAGATATTATTCTGTTGAAGGATAACGTCTGCCACACGTTGCCGATGTTGTTTCGACTATGCTGCAGAAGTTTCACCGGGACACCATTGCAGATGCTCTGTACAGTCCCGACATCTCCCCATGCATTTTCCGTATTTCTGGAGCCCTGAAGAAAGACATTCAAGGCCGTCAACTTGCTTAGGATGTAGTGAGGCACACAACTTTTTTTCACCTGTCTCATTTTCATTTAATTGCCCCTTACATCTGCTAGTAAATGACAATATACTAACCAAAGAAAGTAGTTTCAATTTTGATATTTGCTGCTGTGGAGAATAAAATAAGAGAAAATGTAGAAAATGAAGTGTGATTATGGCAGGGATAAAATTAATAATTCTGCTCCAGTGTTATTGATTTCAATAAATAAATGAAGTCTTGATGCTTTCTCTTACACTTCAAAATGCACTGAGACAATACTAGCAATAAGGTAGCCATGAGTAGGGAAACTCTAAAGCGAAAACTCACACTTTTTCTGCAACCAAACAATGCAGAAGAAATAACAAAAATGTTTACTATATGCCACTTTAAGGTCATTCATTAAATGAATGTAACTATTATATTAAAACAAAGGGAGTTACACCAATCTCTGATGGTTGAGGGCAGAGCATGTGAGATACCCGAGTGCTATAAATAATTAATACCTACGTAATGAATACCTGCAAACATATTTTTTAAACATGAGCATCAAACATAACAATCAACATAATTTATGCTTAATCTTAAAATATAATGGTATGACAGAGAATATGAGCCAGAATTAAGAATTTGACAAGTCTGTTGTAGTTATAGCTAAAATACAATGACTTTGTGATTGACAGACTGCAGTGCCAGAGAGCAGGGTTACATGCATGCAGCACATCACAGTTGAAAAGGCTCTGCATGTACCAACAGAAGAGACAATATAGCTAGCACATGCAGCTCTAATGAGAACTATGTTTGGTTGGTAAATAACTCATAGTACTCAACTCACTGAAATATCAATCACAGAGTTTTTATGTAAGTATAATATGACTGGGTCCAAACAATCACATTCCAGTTAAAAAGAGATTATTAAAAATGTATATGCTAAAGGTAATAAAAACATCACACACAAATGTGATAAATTCCCAACACCCATATGCCAAACACATGAAATTAATATTCAAACATCACACTATGCAATGTTCAGTAAATTGGTGACTTGAGGAGAGAGAAAGATATTAGATTAAATAGAAATAAAGGTTAAAGGACATGTCGCAAGTTGTATGTGTTGTACTTGCAATCTCGTTATCATGTTCTTGTCTGCACAGAGAATAAGATACACGCGACATATAATTCTGTTCAACACTTTATTTGGATGAAAAGTTTATTTAAGCTCACATAACAGCAAGAAGAACATTATGAAACATTTCCAGTGCAACGAATATTACCAGTTTTTTTGGTAATTAATGAGTAAAACCATAACAGTAGTAGGAATACTGAAATAGTCAAAGCAAATTATTAAATTCATGGAGTATGCACTGCAGCATGAAAAAAGTGTCTCACAGCACACCTGGTGGTCAGTGCGTGAACCCTGTTGACATGCACCAGCCAATCAGCTGATTAACTGACATCTGTTTCGGCTGATGCCCGATGTCGCTACAGACAATACAAACTACATACTAAAAGAATTATATACTAAAAATGTGAAATCTGTGTGATACAACAATGAATAACATCTAATGACTACGGACTGTTGTTTCTGTTATTTAATAGTCGCTGATTGTTGTCCTCCACAGAGTATTTTGTATTTTACCTTCCCCGTGAAAACTGATTTTTAGATTGAACAGGCCTCTGACTGACCTCACATAGGCGTTTCCAAAGGTAATATGGAGTTTTGATAGACAATCACAATGAAGAAAGCACGTCAACATTAAAATGTAAATTTGAAATAAAAAGTCACATTCTTGCTCGCTGGGGGATGGGCAACGAAAAAAGTAAAGGATAGTATATACAGTAGAATGGGAAATGTGGGTGCCGTGTGATTGATAAGATAGCTGTGTCAGCCCCACAGGAATTCCTGTATCCTTAGGAGTAAACTGAATCAGGAAGTCTTAAGTGGTGCAGGCTCATAAAGAGAATAACACATGATAGACAAAGATACATGACTTGAGGCTCCATGGAAAAGAACAAGAGGAAGACCAAGGGAGAGATGGAGGAAGGGAATGGGCGAGAGTGTTCTGAGAAGAGGAGAAGACTGGAGCAGAATTGTGGCAGTGTTATTAATAGGATAGAGCAAAAGAATAAGGCTTATGTGCAAAACAGATCTAGCCAGTGACTAGAAACTACTGCTAATGATGAATCTGATTTTGCTACATCTCAATTTTTTAGTAAATTACTGAACCGGTTGTGTTTCACACAATAATAGGTTATCCAGTAAAGTTACTTTTGCTCTAAACAAAATACCAACAGCCTGAAACAAAATATTGGAATGATTCTATTCACATACCTTCTCAACATTTGCCCAAAATGTTTTTACTTCTTTTGCCATAAAACCAGCAATTTTCTTTAACCTAAGTTCTTGAATCTTTTCTGCTTTCTGAGCTTGAGCTTCCTTCTCCTGGAAATACTTCTGCACATTTCTGGCACACTGAAAGAATTGAAATATTATTAAAATAAGCACATATTACTATAAGGGCATCTCAATACACTTCTTAGACAACATACATAATTACATTCTCAAAATAAGAAACACATTTACTTGCTACCATAATGTGCATCCACATGCTTTTTCTTTTCTCAGATAGGTGCCGGCATTACATACTTTCAACAGCATAGAAATGGCATGTATTTTACGCGTGCTCGCTTTGTCTCATTTTTGGTAGGAATCTATTCATTATTTTTAGACTAACTGACTGACACAATAAGCCACCTCAGAGAGTGTATGTATTTTACTATTCCAGGAACAGACACAGACATATTTTATTTTCTTACATGAAATATCCATAGCTGGTTTCCACACAGCAAAGTATTACTGCCACACACAATTTCTGTAGAAGCTGCATTAAGCAAAACATTATCTTACCTAGAAATAGCGATCATCAGTTTTCTAAGCACAATACCTGAATCTTGCAGAGCCTTTTATAAGGAATGTGTGTATGCTGTAACACAAATGCACTCACTGTACTGCAATTCTGAAATGTGCGTATGTTTCCATGTATTTGCACTAACACACAGAAACCGAAGAATCATGTGGACATCCCTCTACATTCCGCATAAAATGAGAATATTACTGCATTATTAACAAAAATTTTCCTAACCTCTTCTTTATCATTACGATGCAAATGCCCTTGTTACCCCCTTTTTAGCTACGGGAAATAGGAATCACAATGAGTTTACAAGCAAATTTTTAACAAAATCAAAAGATAATTTTATGTATATAGATGAAGCGGCAAGTAAAAATTTGTATTAAGGCTGTGAATCGAACCTGAGTCTCTTGCTTACTAGGCAGGTGCATTAGCCACTAAGCCACCTTGGCTAAGTGGTTCACACAACTGCATGGATTACCCTGTAAGCTTCCCTCCTCCATTCAAATTCTGAAAGCAGCCCCAGTCTGCATTAAATTCCCCCTTACACACAAAAAGAACTGCCAAGGCTCTCCTTGTCCTGGAACAGTGCATCAACATCAAATGCAAATGGGGGATCCAGCCTGAAACCCAGATGCAAATGAAATGACCCAATTCTAGAGACTGGTCTCACAGAGGTATGATTCTGTTCCCGTCTTAGGGGGAATTTAAAGTAGACTGGGGTGGCAGTGAGAATGTGGATCAAGGAGGATGGTGTGTCATTTAATCTGTGCAATTGTGTGAGCTGCTGTGACAAGGTGATGGTGATGGTGATGATGATGATGATGATAACAGCACAAACACCCAGTCCCTGGGCAGGGAAAATCCCCAACCTGGCCGGGAATCAAACCCAGGACCCCGTGATCCAGAGGCAGCACTGCTAGCCACTAGACCACAAGCTGTGAGTTCTGTGACAAGGTGGCTTAGTGGCTAATGCACCTGCCTAGTAAGCAGGAGAGACAGTTCGATTCTCAATCTTGGTACAAATTTTCACTCACCACTTCAATCTATACACATGAAATCATATCAGCAAGAGACCAGTAAAGTCTCTGAAATTGTGTCGTTGCATTTCAAAAGATAATGTTTTGCCTTTCTAAATGAGTCAGTTCAAACGAATGTAAGGAAGAGAAGCAACTATTAATTTTACCAGGGCTGACAGAAGACTTAATAAAATTGATAGCATGCCCCCAGCTCTTAAGAATTCTTTCAGGATTAAAAAGTGCAGCATGACATGACAGAAAATAGGAAGACACAAATTTGTGGTAATGTTGGTGTATGAATTGCAGGCAAAATGTACAGGAGCCAAACTGTCTCAACAGGCAACTGGGAATGTGGAGTTTCTGTCTCTGGGAAAGAGACACAGTGTGCCAAATCAGGTAACAGGAATCAACATACCAAGCGATGTGGCACAGTGGTTAGCACACTGGACTCGCGATTGGGAGGACGTGGTTTGTTCAAACCTGTGTGTGGCCATACTGATTTATGTTTTCCATGATTTCCATACATCGCTTCAAGCAAATGCCAAGACGGTTCCTTTGGAAGGAAATGGCTAACTTCCTTCCCCATCCTTACCTAATCCGATGGGACCAACAACCTCACTGTTTGGTCCCCTCCTCCAAATAAACCAATCAACCAGCATCAATGACTTCTATCAACAAGTCTTATGTCAAAAGCTTTTCAAATTATGTCAAAGTTTTTGATTAATACTGAGATTGAGAAGCTTTTAAATAAACAATTTGAAGATTCTGGGGCATTTCTGAAAGTGAATACATTGATTCTGCTTCCAAAAACAACTTTATTTCAGCATTACTGTTCCATTGTTCTACATTTTCTGGCTTGAGAAATCTGCTATGTAAGCTACATTTCCCTTCTGTTTTCAAACGAAATTTTACCTCCAACAAGGCATAATATACTTCCTACTAATCAAATGTAGTTTAGAGCCACCATGGAAAAAAAGTCATTCTAGAGTTGAAAAATCTTCAGGAGCACACTTAGGATGGATGACATCAGACAAGCAACCATCATTGCCAGAGTTCAAAGGAGGGAGTGGATATGTTACAGAAGTGAATGACAGCTGCAGTTCTTTTTTTTTTTTAAAAAAAAAAATTGTTTCCCTGAAACAACAATAAAGCACATCAAGGCAGAAACTAACAAGCATGTGAAAAAGCATTGCAAATAAAATGAGAAGATGCAACAACATGAAACCCACAAGCAAGTGAAGCACATGAACTGGGGTAAAACTTCATGAAATTTATTTGTTTTTGTTGTTATAATCCATGTGTCAAGTAAAGAAAAAAGGATTGCATGATTACAGATCTACAAATAACTTTTGTTTCCACACCATTCTTTGCAGTTCTCTCCCATTTGCATGTACATGACAGTGCCTTACACAGTCCAAGAAATGAGGCTGATCATGATCCTATACGTAAAACCAGACATTTCTTGAATCACTTTCTTTCTCAGTTTCCAGGATTGTTTTCTTATGAACAAAACTTTACCACTGATGAAGATGCGTGGGGATATGGATGAAGATTTTCTTTCCATGTCTATATAAAGAACAAGCCTGACAAATATGGTATCAAGCTTTACCTTACGTGATTCAAAGACAGGATATGCTTTATGCACTGAAGTTTACATGGATAAAGGGCAGGAAGACATTCAGCCACAGCTCTTTTTCAGAGACTTCTATCCTGCTACCTCAACAAGGGACATACCATTTACAAGGACAGATATTAACAGTTCACAAGCTTAATTTTCTGTGGGAGAATAAGACAATGATTGTGGGAACATGCGTGCTGAACTGTAGAGAACTTTCTATACAAGGTGTAGTCAACAAAAAGCTAAGGAAAGTTGACTGTACATTGATGAGGAAGATATATCTGTTATGTCAAAACTGGATGGACACTGGATATGTTCTATACTTGTCAGCTCTTCACAAGAGGACAAAAACAAGTAGAGATTCATAGCAAAACTGAGATGACACACAAGATCAAACCCAATGCCATTCTACCCTACAATCTCAACAAGACAGGTGTAAAGAGAAACGATCAACTCACGTCTTAATATCTTTTCAAAAGATGGCAAATGAAATGTTGGAAGAAACTATTTTTCCACCTTTTTCTAATGGTCGTGATGAATGGTTTCATTTTCTACTAAAAAAGTAGAAACAGGTTGGAAAAAGACTGCCATCTGGCAAACTGCTTCTGCAATTAGGTGAGGAGTTTCCGAACAAAGGAGATATACATCAAAATATTGCTACTCCCCAAAATATGTGTAGCAACAGCTTCCTGGGAAGCCACTTTGCTGACCAAATTCCTTCCACAGAAAAGGTGCATCCCACAAGTGGGTGCTAAGTTTCACAGAGAAAGCAAAACTATCCAGTGGAAAGTCTTCTAGAAAATAGACAGTATGGTGGTGCCATAACTGTACAGTTTCACTATGTATCCCAGTGTGTTTTGAACTGTATTATACAAGGATAAATTATTGTTAACTGTAGTTGAAAATCTACACATATTTCTTTTTTCACTAAATATGTATTTAAATTTAAATAAAATACTGTGCTAAATTTGTAGTAAATGTGATTTATTTTGTAATTAGAATCTACAACCAGAAAATTTATCCATGTATGTACATAAGGTTGTAACAATGAAATGGTAAGCACTTGAAGAGATGCCAAAAATGCATGGGATTCTGTTACATGCGTGCTGCTCGGCACCTGGAATAAAATATGTATAATCTAATGATGGACATAAACTTTTAATGGAGCATTGTGATACTGCTGTTGCTAGGATGATGCACAAAGTCAGATCAAAAGGAATGTCAACTGTGTATTATCCGTATGAGATTTGGGCAAATCAAAAGCACATTTGAAATTTTATTTGCCAAACAACAGAGGGACAAGGAGGCTTAAGAGTTACAGTGGGAAAAGGAGGGTGTCTTATAATATGTCATGCTAGTTCTGCTGTTAGCAATTTTGTGGCTGAAAGTAAACTTGTATTCCAATCAAAATCAAAAACATACTTTGACTACCACTATGAAATGAAAACATTCAGAGAATTGTCTAGGAATCGGCTGTTGCCTTATTTGCATCCAGGCTCTGTGAGCCTCGCACTACAAATACAAGAAAAATTGATATTCTTTCATGGGTGTGAAGCAATAATATACAACATATTGAAATAAGAACAAGATCAGAGCTGTTGCAGCTCATTAAGATTTCAAAAGGCAGCATTAAAAAACATGCAACTGATTCCACTGCTCTGCAATGTGGTCACAGGGCAATACAACTACATCCTTATCAATGCCCTCATAATCCCACAGACCTGGTGTGGGCAGAAGTGAAGAGAGATGTGGCAAACAAAAATACTATGTTTAAAGTATCTGATACTGAAAAATCAATCCATAAACCAACAGACAATATCACCATTGCTGGTTGAGAAGCTTGCATAAGTTACACCGACAAAAAGCATGAAGATTACCAGAACAAGGTTGTAAAAAGATGAAATAATCGCTTCGTTAACTGTCAATCTGGCACCCGCAGCCAAGAGACTCACGTTCCAAAAGCAGCAACAGTGGAACATCTGAGTAAAAAGGTATGTGAATTGAATGTACGTTTATTTTGTAATTTACAGCACTTACTTTTCTGTCAAGCTGTCTGTGCAGTAGAAAGTACTTCAGAGCATAATCTGGTTAGTAATGGAAATTTTATTTTACTTATCTCCCTTGTTTGACTGCAAAATAATATAGTATAAAATGCTGTTCATCCTGCTGTCGATATTTCAGATTTGATCTTGTTAATAAAGTAAGAGGCAACAGAAGGTCTAATCCGTTCTCTAAGGTGCAGTTTATTATATAACCCTTTCTGCAGTGTGAGAATCTGTATCACTGGTTTTTCTTCACAACATTAAGCCTGGGAAAGATTAAATGCACATTCCATTCTGTAACATGAATCTCATACATATTAGGCGCACTTAAATTTATTTATCATGAAACAGTTTGTAGCGCACAATGAATCTGATAGTAGCGAAGCAGGTTATAATTCAGTTATTGCAGCTGCCCATAATGTAGCTGCTGTCTATGCACTTTAGTTGATACTGCAGTACTTCTTGTGAGCTGTGCAGTGAGAGGCCATTAACTCTTCTCTGTCTATAGTATTTTTACAAGTGGAGCACATGCACACTAAAAGTTTGACACCAATGTCCAGCAATACAATCAAACAATGAATAGCAGTTTTGTTCGACAATACTCTTTGCACACTGTAAGATATAGCTATAAAACGATGGGACTGATGCAGTCACAGAGCACCAAAGATGAATGACTAGCAACTGTGAAGCGTGAAGCCTTCTTAGTTGAATGTGGGATATCTGTGGTCTGCAGACAAATCAATGTGGCCATGGCCTTCATTTGTGTAAGAGCTGTTTTGTTTTGCCGGAAAAAGTGATATGTGTAATAATAGAGTAATGAATTGTAGTTTCACAATAAACTTGGGGAAACTCCTACTGAAACCTATCTTTCACTAAAAGAAGCGTGAGCCAAATACCATTCACCATGCATACAAGTTTTTGAGCATTTCCAGAGTGGCTGAGAAGACACTGAAAATGACTCATGCCCGGGATGCCCGGGATGGATGAAATAATTGAAAAAAGTAGGTAATCTGATTTGAGCTGACCATCAGTTGAGTATTCAATTGATTGCTGAAACAATGGAATTGACAAAGAACACGAAAATTCTCATGATCAACAAAATGGAAACTCGTGATAATGTTTGTATCAACACTGAAAACACTGTTGAAAATGATTCTAATCTCTTGGACAATGTGATAACATGTGATAAATCTTGGTGTTTCACTTACGACCCAGAAACTATATGCCAATCCATGCACTGGAAGGGCCCAACTTAACAGAATGCAAATTAAGATCCAAAGCAATGATGATTCTCCCCCCCCCCCCCCCCCCTTGATATTTATGGCATTCTCCCTCTTCACAGAGTTCCTGAAGGTCTATCTATGATCAACAGTTCTACTCTGCAGGGGGGGGGGGGGGGGGGGAGACAGATCTTTGGAAGACAAGTTGTGTGTTCCGCATAAAGGAAACACACTGACTCACACCACATTGTCTGTTAAGAGGTTTCTAGTAAACGAAGTACAGCATTCCAGTGTTGGACCATTCTTCTTATCTGCCTGACCTAACATCATGTGAGTTCTGTCTATTCCCAAAGATGAACTCTGTATTAAATGGGAACAAGATTTCAGTCTGTTGAAAAAGTGACATGCATCATAAATGAGCTCACAGAGGGAGTCTTAAAGCACTGTTTCCATCAATGGAAAGTTTGTATGGAGTGGATAGAGTAGGGAAGTATACTGAGAGTGAGAATAACTAAATACATATGTTTTTGAAATGAAATATTTTACAGCAATAGTCGCTTTATTTTATAGTCACACCTCATACCACTGTGGCGGCACTTGTTCACAATGTAATGTATGTCAAACCAGGCTGCATCTAAATAATGTACTGGTCTATTTAATTCTGATGCCTCTCTCTCTCTCTCTCTCTCTCTCTCTCTCTCTCTCTCTCATTCTGATGCCCCCCCCCCCTCCTCTCTCTCCCCTTTTCTTTTTGTAAAAAAACTAACATAGTATGCCTTTTTGCAACTATGTAGCTAAGTTTACAAGGCGACTTATCTAAGCCAAATTCTGTGTTATAAAAACTGAGAAGTTTTTACAACACTTATTTGTTTGCATTGTTCATAAAATTGCAGAAATTAATGTCTAATAACTCACTCATCCTCCTGCCTCTGTAAATGAGTGGCCAATGCAAGTTACTGGGATGCAGGGGACCCAGGTTCGATTCCTTATACTGCCAGGAGTGCTACACGGTGCATGCAGCCTTGCGAGGCCAACTGAGGAGCTACTCAATCAGCTAGCAGCCATTCCAAAGTTAAGAAACCAAACAATGTCACAAGAGCAGTGTGCTGACCACGTGTTCCTCCATGTCACATCTGATGAAACCAGTGGTAAGAGAATAAAAACCAGTGGTAGGAGAATGATAATCAGCTGGCAAGGCCCTATTGACCCATCTAGGGCCAGAAAGTGAACTTTACTGATTTTAACCCATTTACCTACATAGGCAATGTGATACTTATTTTGTGCATTATGATTCCTCTTCTCTGGGCAGATATTGGGATTCCAATCAGCTCCACATAACACACCACCTCAAAAAAATGGCACACCCCTGATTTACTCTACTTTTAACACTTTACTTGTATTCTGTCATCTTTTCCATTAGCACTGTCCCTCCTGTTTCCTTCTGACAGTCAATAAATTTAACAACAATAACAGCAAATCACTGCTCACACTCCATGACCAATTTCTGTACCGTGAGATAATAACCCCCAATAGTCAAAACTAGTACTCTGCTGTACTTCCTCGTGTGACCCAGTTAGTTTCCAAGAGGAATTATTATATTCTTCTTGAAGTCTGAGGGTATTTCGCCTGTCTCATACATCTTGCTCACCAGATGGTAGAGTTTTGTCAGGACTGGCTCTCCCAAGGCTGTCAGTAGTTCTAATGGAATGTTATCTACTCCCGGGGCCTTGTTTCGACTTAGGTCTTTCAGTGCTCTGTCAAACTCTTCACGCAGTATCGTATCTCCCATTTCACCTTCATCTACATCCTCTTCCATTTCCATAATATTGTCCTCAAGTACATCACCCTTGTATAGACCCTCTATATACTCCTTCCACCTTTCTGCTTTCCCTTCTTTGCTTATGAAGTAAATAATCTAAAAAAAATTAACTGCAGTCAAATATTAAACAAAAAATTCTACTTATGAGGTGGGAAAAGTCTGATATAAACAAACAAAATTTGACAGACATTAAGTTTCTTCATCCAATACAAGGGGCATACTCTGACTACAGGACAGGTTTTGACAGAAAAATCAGTTGGTACCGTGTACAAAAAAAGAACGTATCCTAAATGGCTTGGCTGCCTAATCCTCAAACTGTTGTTTTCTTTTCTTCCAACACTTATCATCTCTTTTTCTGCATGAAGAAACAACCAGCCCTGAAAGAACTTGTTTCTGTCTCCTTTTCATTGGCACCTGTCTGCTGGATCCTGCCAAGACTATCCTTCTTCAACACCAGGCTTCATTTATCTTTCTTGCACGTATTATTGTTTAGCAAGTACCTATGCCAATACTTGTACAGGTAATTCCAATTTTGATCTAATTTTTAATTTACTTTTAACATTACTTTGAATTTTGGTGTTTCCTTAAAAGCTCCATAAACTCTCATACAATAACAGGAAAGGGTGAAAAGCTGCCCATAATGTTGCAGTAAGCACAAAACTAAATTTTGCATTCATATCAACAGATAGACAATAGTCATGGTGATACATTAAAAGCATGTCCCATCTTCTCAGCACCCAGAATTATTGTTGAAATAGTGATGTAACGTCCAGAAAACCACCTGAAGAAGAACGTGAAAAGGTTCGAAAACCGGTTCATGGAATAATAAATAACTATTCAAAATGGTGACTGGTTGCAGTTTTGTGTGTTTAGATTCAAGTGTGAAAAGTATTTTTAACCTGTTCCATTGAACAGACTTGATCTCAAACCTTTCTATGCAATTGGGAATGAATTTTTCTTCTGGGATCATAATTAAACATGTAAAATGTAACACTGCGACTTTTCTAGATTATAGCTGATGGCTAAGAATTGAAAAGTAATGTTACAACTATTATTTTACTCTGATACATTACAATGTCACGAAGAAATACACAATTTACATGCATCTTGCCAATCAGCTAACAAAATATTTATTATTTACAATATAAAATATACCTTTTTAGCTGCAGCTTTTTTCCACTTCCTTTCTTGGGCAAAATCAGCGGCTAACCACACCATCTCTTCTATTAAATAGTCCCAATGTGCTTTTGCTCGAGGTGGCTCCTGAACTTTTGGAAGACGTTTTTCTGACCACAGACCTTCTTTCTGCAGTTCTAGTATCCTCTGCATGACATGTGCTTCCTTTAAAATGATATTTTGTTTTAGAAACCACATTCTCTCTAACACAGTGGAAGAAAACAATGAACTGTTTGTATATAAATGGGCTGTTCTGTAAAAAATGATCATATTTTTTTTTCTTTTTTTTTGGGTAACATACCTTCACTCATCCTTATAATTTTGATGATCATTTTCAAAATAGTCTCCTTTCGATGTGATGCACTTATTCCAGCATTTCTATCATTCTGCAAATACATGCCGGAAACCAGTTTTTAAAGGTCCTTCAGAACTGCCTCCAAAGAAGGTGTTTTCTTTGGGTTATGGAATAGAAAAGTCACTTGCGACTAAATCTGGACTATATGAAGGGTGAAGGATGCACTTCACATTGACTTTTCAAAATATTTCTTAACAAAATTTGCAATATGCAGCTATGCACCGTTGTGGTACAGTACCCAGCCTGTTTCATGGATATATGATCTTTTTGCAACTTGACAAATTTGCGAAGTTTTCAGGACATTCCTGTAGTACTGTTCAGCTATTGATGTGTGTGCTGATACAACATGTCAATAAAACATTCCATTCATATAAAAAAGATGATTTAACTTTCACAACAGAGCCAACTACTTTTGTCAGTTGGGGAGGGGGGGAGGTTTCCACACTGAGCCTTGCTGTTTGTTTACAGAATCAAAATCATGTGGCCAAGTTTCATCAGAAATGGTTACCTTTGAAAGAAAAACTGGATCTTCCTCTAACATTAACTTCAACTGTATACACACCTGCACACGTATGTCGTTTTGCTTGGGAATCAGTAGCCTTGGAACCCACCATGCACAAACAAGGCTCGTGTACAACTTCTTATCATTATTTGACACTGTAACAGTGAAGACATAGCCACAGTACGTATTTTTTTCCTTAAAAAAAAGGGGGGGGGGGGTTACATTACTGGTTTCAACGAAGTACGTTGTCATTTTCAAATGAAAAACATCAACTGAGACAATGGTGTCATAACCAAGTCACTACAATTTATGCCCATGCTTGCCCAACTGTTCCTTCCATGTCATAATGTAGAATAGACAAAAACTACACCAGAGTAAAAATTGCCAAGAATTCTTGCAATGTGTCCTGCTGTGACACAACAATTGTATGCCTGGTCTCTCTATTTGTCATAATCGTATGTATGGCCATAATTCCCGTTATATATTCTACAACTGGTGTTTTACATTTGAAAATGACGATGTAGTTCATTGAAACTGGTAATGTAACTCCTCTTTTTAAAGGAAAAAATTTTATGTACTGTGACTATGGCTTCACTATCATAGTGTTAAATAAACATTTAAGTTATATTATGATCACACTCTTTACAACAATTATGTCAGAATGTAGATGTGTAACTTTTCTGTCACCAATTTGTGGGTGGCATGCAATGATATTTTCAATATTTCAGGGAGTGTTTTTCAGGCAATTCATTGATCCTCTCTCACAATGATAGCAGCACTTTGGTGCTTTCTTTTCTAAGAGCAGCAACTAGAGTGCCAGATACACCTTCCTTTGAAATTGACTACCTCCCCTCTTCCAAAAAATTTAAAGCATCTTCAAGCTGTGCTGCAGTGTATAACAGACTCTCCATAGGCTTCCTTACAATTGGCTGCAGCTGAAGATCTGTTTAGATAAAAGCAGAATTTCTAAGCAGTATATTTGAAGTATCTCAGTTTGCTCGGTTCTCACAAATGGGAACCGGAAGTGCCAACAATGAAACTAGTATGGCATGTTTGCTACACATTAAACTAACAGAATAAATTCTAGTGCAAGAAATTATGGCCATAAAAATTTATGGTCATTCTTTATTGAACAGCCCTCGTATAATATGCTATTAACGAATGCATTTACCAAATATTTTTGAAACTCAAAACATATTTTATAAAAAAAAATCATCAATTTTTGAAAATATAATATAATTAGATACATACAAAAAGTTTTCTAACCAGGTGGCGACAGGAGAAAACACATATAAGGGTTAAAGAAATATGCAAGATTCCGAAGCCAGTGGCCCCTCCTCCTGCCACAAAGGTTGAAGGATAAGGAAGAGGGATGAAAGGAAAGGACTGGCAAGGTTTAGGAAATTGGGAGAGTTTGGAAAAGACATTAATAACCAACTCAGGTCAGGGCAGACTTATCAGATGGTATGAGAATAAAAGACTGATTGTTGTGGATTGCACGAGAAAAGATTTGAAAATCTGAGAGCTTAAGGGTGGAAGATGGGGTACTAAGAAAGACAGAGATAACTGATAAAACATCGTACATGAGGTGATAAGAATAAAATGCTAAATGCATTATACATGCTGGATGTGAGGGGCAGGGAAAAATAGAAAAGTCAAAAAATATAAGATACAGAAAACTAAAATGGAATGAAAAAAGGAACAGTTACTGAGAAGAACCACTGAGACCGTAAATTAAGGCCAGGCAGGTGGTGAGAACTGAGGACATGTTGTAACACCAGTCTCCACCAGCGGATTTCTGAGAAACTTGTGTCTGAGGGAAAATTCGGATGGCACATGTGGTGAAATAGGCACTGAGGTAACAACTATCACGTTGCAGAGCATGCTCTGCAACAGGATATTGTGTATTAGTAGTACTCATTCTCTGTCTATGTCCATTCATCCTAACTGATAACTTGGTGATAGTCATACAACTGTAGCAGGCAGAACTTTGTTCACATAACAGTTGGTACACTATACGGGTTGTTTCATGTGGTGGCTCTCCCTTTGATAGTATATGTTTCGCCACTTACAAGGCTGGTATAGGTGGTAGTAGTAGAAGTGAGCAGAGGGCAAGTCTTACAGCGGGGATGGTCACAGGGGCAGGAGATATAGGGTAGGGAAATGGATAGACCTCGGTTCAGGTTACGACTTTAGGAAGTCGTAGCCTTGTCGAAGTAGCTGATTAATACATACAAGACCAAGATAATACTGAGTGACAACAGGTGTACTCTAAGCTGTTTTCTGAAGACATCAGCAATACTAGGATTGGTGTGATGCCCAGGAAATCTGCTTTTGAACTAGGCTGGTAGGACAAACGCATCGAGTGAAGGACGAGGGGAGAATGGTGATGTATTGCTGTAAAGAGTCTGCATCTGAGCAAATATGTCAAGGCTATATGGCAGGGAATGTTTGACATGTAAAGGAAGACTACTGTCAAAATGTAAGTAGTACGCTTGTTTTTCAGAAGGTTTAATGTGAACAGACTATGTATTCGACCCTTTGAAAATGAGGTGAATGTCAAGGAGAGTAGCATGGGATTCGGAATAAGACTAGGTGAAATTTAATTTGGGGAATGTGTTAAAGAGATACCAAAAATTTTAAGATGTCAGCCTCACTCAGAGTCCATGTGGCAAAAATATCATCAATGTAACTAAACAAAATCAGAGGCTGAAGGCTTATGGATCCGACTGAAACTCCCTTCAAACAACTCACGAAAATGTTGGCATAGGAAGGTGTCATCCTACCTGGGAATCACAACATCTATTGCAGTTAACTTTCTGAAGATCTTGCAGGCATGTGATTTGTCTTGCCTCATTACCTCAAGGACCAAGAATGAAATATCACCATTATTTTTTATCTCTAAAGCGGAACTGATTATTACTCATCTTCAATTTGACCTATGAGCAAATCCATGTTGTCTGTATACTATTTGTATTATGTTATCCTTTCTATTAAAGGATCATCAGATTTAAAAAAAAAAAAAAAATCTTCCAGATTCTTAATAAAAATTTCCGCCATTGTGCCCAGAATAGTTGAATCCATAACTAGTCCATTTTCCTGGAAGTAATATTTGTTATTAAATGAAAATAGTTAAAATCAGTTACTAGACACAGGAGTCCTGCTTATAAATTGCCAAATCTACTCAACCATTTCCCTAGGACAATTAAATGGTTGGTAACAGCTACTCTGAAAGGAACAGTACAGCCCTGATTAACAAAATTATAGATAAGCCAGAACTGAATCCTTCAGACTAGTCTCCCTGGTCATTAAAAACTTGCATGCTAATATTCCAGTGGATAATATAATTGAGATAATTGAAAATAATCTTCTCAAGCATAAAAAAGGTATCGAGATAGGAAATGTTGGAATTCACCAAGCTGATGTGGTTTGCCACTGATTTTAAACTTTTTTGTTTAATAACAAATTTTACATTCGCAAAATGGGCTAGCTATGGGTTCAAGTATTTTAGGCACAATGGCAGATATTTTCACTAACAATCTGGAAGAAATTTAAAATCTGCTGATCCTTTAACTATAGCAATACCAAGGTATTTTGCACCACACACTATAAAAAAAGTAGTTGAATTATATTAACACCATAGTTTTTAAAGAGTTATTAGTGCACAAGTATGATCCAGAACCTGAAAGTACCTTTTTGCACACTATTAGCAACGTCAATAGATTGCCAATAATATGTACAAATGACTTTACACACAAAAAAAATCGTTCATTGTTGTTGAAGTTTACTGTCTACTTATTTTTTAAAGGAATGTTGATGTACAAAAATGACCCTGAACCTGGAAATAATGAATACAACTTTCACTGGGGAAAGCGACATCTGCTATTGAGACTTAAATTTTTGTGTTAAGTTTAACTGAAAAATTTGAGACATATATGGAATCTGGTAAAAACAATGAAGCTTTTTTCAGTTTTTTAAAAGTAAGTGATCAAATTAAAATACTTACCCTCCCCCCCCCCCCCCCCCAAAAAAAAAAAAAATCCCGCAGTATCACAGAGGTTAATGAAACAGGTAACATATTACATACACTACATAGACAACATTCCACTCCTCATAGATGGAACTGAAGAAAACACTTATAAAATAGTTTGTAAATTTAATGGGAGTTTGTAAATTTAACAGGAGTTTGTAAATTTAATGGATTTAAAAAAAATCCACAGCAGACCTCTAAAATAATGGCTGTGTTTCATTCTTGGGCCCTGAGATAAATGAAGCAAGACAAATTGCACACCTTCAGAATCCTCATTACCTGAACTGCAACCCATGTGGTTTCCAACCAGTCTTGCCACTCTATAAGGAAGTAGCATTTAGAGGCTTGGTGAACAGTAAATAGTGTTCCAATGAGTGCAGCAGATAGGTTACATGAATTAATCTTTATTCACAGATAGAAGTAAATAACGGACATGATGTGAAGATTACCCGTAGGGGGCCAGAAGAAATGGGAAGAGGAAACAGCAAAGGATAAGAAACTGGCGAACATTTTTTAACCATGCAGCATCCAGCTGGCATTCCCAACAACAGATTTAATAGGATATAGTTTAAAGTATGAAGTTGGTAAAAGTATAAGTAAATCTGAACAGGCCGATGTTTATCAAATGGAGCACTCATGACATGAAGTGAAATGTATAGGAAAAACTGGTACAAAATTTTCAACAAGATGTAAGGAGCATGAAGAGACTTTTAGACTGGGCAACTATGGAAGATCTGTGGTTGAGGACTTAATGTTCACATAATTTCATGTGTTTTGAAACTTGGGACTTGGAGCGTTTTTGAAATTCATGTCTGTGTAGGATTAACTTCAACAGCTAGATGATGGACGCTCAACCCCCAAAACTCTTTGCTGAGGGTTATATTCCTAATATTAGTGATTGTAAGCTGAAGTTTTTATAACAATTATCTCAATATTATCACCTTCAGTGTTCAGATGGACATTATTAGAATCTTTACCAATGTATTGACCAATTCAAAAGCAGCCAAACAAGTGCAACCAATGAAGAAAGAGCAGGACCATCCACTACTGATGGCAACAATGTGCAACTCTCTGACCTTACTTTGAAAAACCAATGAGTGACTGTTGATGAAGTGGCATGCCAAATGCAAACTAGTCTGGGTTCTGCATACATGATCATCCATAACTGGCTCAGCTTTAGTAATATCTGCGACTAATGCATCCCAAAACAACTTAATGTGCAAGGACCAATTAAGGAATACTACCAGGAAAAAGGGTAAACAGTAAATGTTACAGTGATTTTCTTTACAAGCCAAAGCCTGCAATTTTAGACAACTGTTGAGGTTTACTGTCAAATGGTTTTCTTTCCTTGCCCAACGAAGCATGCCCACACACACATTACTGCCCATACTTTTCAGAATATGAATTTCAACATAATGGAACATCCTGAATACGGTATTCATATCGTCCATTCAGATTTCCATTTTTTTTTGTACATTTAGAGATGGTTTAGGAGCCTGTCAATTTACTTCCTTTTTTTCTGAAGGAATTGAAAAGGCTGTGCAACAGTGAACCAACTACACTGAAAAGCAAGTTGACTAGGTTGCAAAATGTCATCATAAATTTTGTACTGTAGTATTAAATCAGAACATATGTAGTGCGTATGCTTTATGACTTGCTCTCATGAATTCATTCTTTCAATAATCTAACTCTGATCACTACTATTGGTACACTTCTCCAGAATAAAAATATGTACCAATGAAATAAGACTAAAAATTGTGTGTTCAATTTCCCCATAGGGTAGCATATTTCCTACAATGGAATAACATCACACATAAGGAAGAATATAGTTTATATTGTGCATACCTGTTTTGCCTTTTCAGCTATTTGTTCCTGGCTTCCAATTGAATTGTCATAAAGAGCAGAGATAGAATGTTGCCGTGCATGAAATCGAGGTGCCACACTTACAGTAGATGTTTTGTGCTTCACAACAGAACTTGGAGGTAAGCTTCTCTCTGCTGTAGTCTGTGATGATAAGCGCAGACTACTACTCACAGAGTTTGTTCCAGTTGTAGCGGCGGTTGTGTCATTTGTAACAAATGACGTGCTAACTGTAAAGTCACAATTTCCATGGAATTAATACTGTATAAAATATAATAATAATCAGTCTGAACACAACCATTAAAAATTAAAAGTAGAAAGTAACCAGTTACAGAAGTCCTTAGCTTCTTTTAATATGTATGAGAAGTTCTAATCATTATTGTATAAAATCTCTCTTCATTTCATTTTTAAGGAAATTTTACTATCTTCATATTACTAACATTTGATGTAAAATCATTTCAAGTGTATCAATAAACCTGTATGTATTTCAGTTGCATCATGTATACTGATGAGTCTTCTATACATTAATTCAATGTTTTAAAAACAAAGATTTCAAGACTTACCAAGCGGGAAAGCGCCGGTAGATAGGCACAATGAATAACACACACAAACACACACACAGAACTTCGAGCTTTCGCAACCGGCGGCTGCTTCGTCAGGAAAGAGGGAAGGAAAATGAAAGATGAAAGGATGTAGGTTTTAAGGGAGAGGGTAAGGAGTCATTCCAATCCCGGGAGCGGAAAGACTTACCTTAGGGGGAAAAAAGGATACGTATATAGTCGCACACACACGCACGCACACACATCCATCCATGTGTATGGATGGATGTGTGTGTGTGTGTGTGTGTGTGTGTGTGTGTGTGTGTGTGTGTGTGTGTGTGTGTGTGCGTGCGTGCGTGCGTGCGTGTGCGAGTATATACCTCTTCTTTTTTCCCCCCTAAGGTAAATCTTTCCGCTCCCGGGATTGGAATGACTCCTTACCCTCTCCCTTAAAACCCACATCCTTTTATCTTTCCTTTTCCTTCCCTCTTTCCTGACGAAGCAGCCGCCGGTTGCGAAAGCTCGAAATTCTGTTTGTGTGTTTTATTCATTGTGCCTAACTACCAGCGCTTTCCCGCTTGGTAAGTCTTGGAATCTTTGTTTTTAATATATTTTTCCCATTTGGAAGTTTCTTTCTATTTTATTTACATCATCATTTAATTCAATGTTTTATGTATGTAACTAATGAGATAGGCCTAATAAAATTCTGATTCTGAATTTCACTCAAAATTCTCTTCACAGAAATAGTATACATGTACAATATCAGTCCCCTACACCTTTGTGCAAGACATCTGCACAACATAAATTTAAAGTCCCCCGCCATGTTTTCCTGTCTGTGTGTGAATTACTGTAGGGATTTTGATACGGTTCTCACTAATAGATTGATTTATAAGGAAGATTTGTAAAAATAATTTACAACTGTTACACCTGACAAATTATCCAGCCATACATACTTATACCCAAAGTAAATTAGGAAAATGGGTGAAATAATTTAAAGTTTTCGAACTTTCGGAAAATACTCATAGTGGATGTAGTAGTATCAGGCATAAAAGTTCCCTCACCTACTGGGTGAGCATCATCCACCACAATCCCTAATTCAATTTTTTTTCTACCTTTTCTTCCAATTTTTACAAAAATCGCTTCTAGAAGACATCCATTATGACAAAAAAAAAAAAAAAAAAAAAAAAAAAAAAAAAAAAAAAAAAAAAAAAACTTCTGGTGAAATTTTGCTAAAAGAAGGTCACAGGCATGTTGTTGCAGCCATGGGTGAAATGTTTTGCGAATTTTCTCGTCGATTTCTATTCGAGCACTTCTCAATTCAACAGGTTGAAAACTGGAGACAGAATGTACATTGCTTCAGATATGTGATCGCCTTCTGGCATTCCACAAATCCATCTGTTTAACACGCTGTCACTGAAAAGTCTTCCATGTGGAACATCCCCCAAAACTTCAAGTTCTTCATTAGACTTGTCCAATCACCATAGTGGTCTACGCTTCGTGCCAATACTTACCAGAAGCCTCAAACTGTGATAAAGCTTTCACTGATGAATTAATTAAACTCCATGGGTTCAGGAAACTTCCTGGCAGATTAAAACTGTGTTCTTGACAGACTTGAACTCTGGACCTTTGCCTTTCATGGACAAGTGCTCTACCAACTGAGCTACCCAAGCACGGCTCCCAACCCATCCTCACAGCTTTACTTCCGCTAATACCTCGTCTCCTACCTTCCACCTGGTGGAAGTAAAGCTGTGAGGATGGGGCATGAGTCATGCTTGGGTAGCTCAGTTGGTAGTGCACTTGCCCACGAAAGGCAAAGGTCCGGAGTTCAAGTCTCAGTCTGGCACACAGTTTTAATCTATCAGGAAGTTTCATATCATCGCACACTCCCCTGCAGAGTGAAAATTTCATTCCATGGGTTCATGATTTCTTTCAGCGTTCCCAAGTCAACAACTTGCATGTCTTAGCATAAGGAAAATGTACAGTTGTATGGAAGATAGGGAGTATAGCTCTCACACAATGTACAAGTAGATGTAGTTCCCTTGCACTCAGCCTGCATGAAATGTCTTGCAATACTATATGCGCAACTGTGAAGATCTCCCTCTTTGCTTAGCTTTAATATCATCCACTGTGCCAACAGATTGATTCATTAGCTTTTCTATCACTTGACTTTCCACACTGCTGAAGGCTGGAGTATTTTCACTCAAGTTAGAAAGACAATCTTCAAATGTCACTCCTCTTCCCCCATCACTGGCATTTCTGCCACTCTGATGGTGGAAGAAGCACAAAATACTGTGTAGTTAGCCTGAACTGTCCTTGGGTATGCATGGCAATAAGCATGTGGGGAACAGAAGCAGCAGCTTGTTCTCCAATAGTTGAGACTCTGCTGTCTTTCATTAAAAAGCACTTTGCTCCTAGAAAAGATATTATCAATTGAGTGAATGCCTTTTAATCGCATAACTAAATCAGAAAATAGGTCATTCTCTCCATTAGTTTCCACATCAAATATATCTTTAGTTTTCATGTAGAGTGGTCAGTCAACTGGCACAAAAATGGTTTGTTGTACAATTCACCTAATCTCCATGATGGCATAAGATAAAACAGTTAATATGGTGTTACAGTCTATGGGTGGGTTGTTGTTGAAGAGAAATGCTAATACCTGCAATTTAGTGTAAGGTTCACCAGCTGTAATTTTCTCCGTAAAACTCTGCCAAGCAGGACTAGAAGGTTGCCGTAAGAACTTCCCCATCATCCAAGCAAAATCATGATTGCAAGGCACTGTCACTTTAATGAATTTCCTTCAGAGCTGGAATTCCACAGAACAATTTTTTCAATTCCAACTCCATCCTGCCTTCAGAACGATAGCAAAGTATAAGAGGGTAATAAAGAAGTATCTCTTCACAGGTGTACAGTCCAGAATTGGTATGCCAATCTGGCAAAATCTATGTGAGCACTGAGGCAATCATCCCACTTATGCACCAGGTTGAAGACACCCATTTGGTAAAACACTGTGCCCTGCTGTGTGAAAAAGTCCTTAACAGCCTGGTGCACATCATTGTCCAACAAGAATCATTGACCATTCAAGGCCCTTTTTAAGAGAGTCAAGGTGTGATATCCACATGGGGAGACATCAGGAATACAGGGTGGGTGCTCAGGTGCCTCCCACTTGAGTTAGCATAAAATCTGCATTACAACATTTGCAATATGGGGACATGTGTTATCGTGAAGCAGCAGCATCCTGTGTCGCATTTTTCCCAGGTATGGTATTCAACAGACGTGCTGCCCCATACACATTCTTCCTTCTCCTATGTGAATGTCTACTGGTGTTTGTCCTACAGCACCCAAGAAAAGAATAACAGCAAGTTGTTCGCATAGTTCATGTTTCCGCATTTACTACATGCATGTTGAAAGACATGAATACCACACTCATCCACAGTACTTACATACCCACATTGGAGTTGTGCCACAACGAATATAGGCTGTAACAATGCCCTCAAACAGCAATTTTTTGATCACTCCTTATAATATTTTGGGCACTTGATGTTTTATTAGAGCTGCAGATGAGAGAGTTTTATTACTTTCTGATTTTTTGCAGTGCTTCCAGCAGTCATACACCTGATTCCACCCATAACATGAAATATACTTTTACCTTTCATTGTTTGAGAACAAATCATGAGAAATACCTGGTTTCTAGAACTGAACAGCAGAAGCCTCAAAAGCCATACTACTAGGACAAGCAGAAATCCATGTTTGAGTCAATTTCAACAATGTTTTTTGATCTTATTTTATGAAAAAATTACATTGCAAGACCAAGTTGCAATGGGGAGATGAATAAATCAATGCTCTTAGCAGACAATCACGTGGAATATTGCTGTAGATTTTCTCACATGGGATTGTTCACTACCTTTCTTCTTTGACACAACCACACCCTATACAATTTCTTGTATAGTTTCAGGAACCATAAAACCAGCACTCTCAGTCAAGTCGGTGACTTCTGGATATTTGACAATTCTGTAAGGAGTCATTCTTCTGTCTTCATGGTTAATGTCTTCAGCTATTTCCACTTTCTTCGTACACTTTTCTTTTTATTGATAGTGCATCCTTTGTACCACTGGTTGAACAGTTTGCAGCCACTGCCATGAAAACAAACAACGGAGGAAGGTAAATGGGGGTAGGGAAAGAGGTGTGCGTTGTGGCTAACAGGACTCCGACACTGTAGTATTCAGTCAATTTGTATTTTAGCGTCTTTATGGTTATTGTATCTCCTTCTGGAAGACATTCTCTGGATTGGTGGTTGGTTTGGAGATTAAAGAGACTACGCTGCGTGGTTATCATTCCCTTTTTCCTTAGTCACACATGTCTCAGAATAAAACCATACCCCCAAAGGAACCCAATTGCTTGAAATTCAGGGAAGGAACAAAAAGTGTAAAACTATGTGTCTAACTATATTGAAGGAGGACGTAAAAGTATAAAGCCAAAACTGAAAACATTAATGAAAAGGAAAAAAACAATAAAAGATATTAAAAACGAGAAAGTAGATGGCCTTGACTGGCTGATGCCAAGAATAAAAAAGGATGAGCCTGCCATTCTAGAACACACTAAAATCCCCAGCCTAAAGGCAAAAAGCAAGAGAAACACAGATGGTGAAAAGATGAACACTAATTCGAACAGGCAGCACGACAGGGAGCGAGGCAGGTTAAAACACAGGTAGGATGAAGGCCTGGGAGGGAAGGCCACTCAGACTGAGTGACAAAAAAACTCTCGAATAAAATTTAAAATTAGTTCAGCCACAGGGGCATTGTCACCTAACACCACACGTAGTGTGTCAGGAAGATTAAAAGTCTGCCTTAAGGTGGCTAAAGATGGACACTCCAACATGATGTGGACCACTGTCAAAAGTGAACCACAGCAACACTGGGAAGGGCCCTCATCGACACAGCAGTTGATAGGGAGTCAGCCAACTATGACTGATGCAGAGCCGGCAAAGGACAATGGAGTCCTTGTGATAGGCTCACATGTAGAACGACACATTCGTCATCTCCTTTACATAAGTAACTTATTTAGCAAAGTCAGGGAGCACCATTCCACATTCCATAGCCCAAAACTTTACGATGTCAGACCAATAGGAGATTACTTTCTACTGTGCCAATCTCCAGACTCTGTTTATGAATAGCCTCTTTGGCCAGCCTATCGGCAAGTTCATTTCCCAGGATTTTTACATGTCCCGGGGCCATATGAAAACCACTGCCTGTCCACATTGTTTGAGGACGTAAACAGATTCTTTGGTAGCCATTACCAAAGAATGGTGAGAATAGATATGGTCGAGAGCTTGTAAGGCGCTCAAGGAGTCGCTTAAGGTGAGGAAAGACTCCCCGGTGCTGTAACAGGTATGCTCAAGAGTGCAAGGGATGGCAACTAACTCTGCAGTGAAAACCCTGCAGCCATCTGGAAAGGAGTACTGTTCATTATGATCTCCATGTGCAGAAGTGAACCCAATATGACCATCAACCATCAGTGAAAATTTCCTCTACCCTGGGGCATGTCAAGAATAGAGGGAAATAGGTGGTGGAAGACTGCTGTGGTTGAAGTATACACCTTGGAGGTATAGTGAGTGGACCCAGAGGATAGGTGGTAATGGGAAAGACTCGAGTTCAGTAAAAAGGAACTGGACAGGGGCGGCAATTGTAATCCCTGATTTAGGCCACTGTTGCAGATGGTTTGCAGTGTTAGGGAAAAGGAGATAGTAATTTCGATATTGAAGTGAGCTCTGAAAGTGCACGGTAGAATTGGCAAGCAGTTGTTGTTGTCTAATCCACAATGGAGGAACCACATCTTCTATGACCATGCTGTCCACTGGGCTTGTTCGAAAAGGTCCCATCACACGTATTCCATAATGGTGTATAGGGTCCAGCATCCATAGTGCTGAGGGTGGCGCTGAACCATTTGCCAGGCTTCCATAGTCAAGATGGGTTTGTACAAGGGCTTTGTACAGCAGTAACTGTTTAGGGCAATCTGCACCCCAGACATGACTCAGGCATTGAAGAATGTTACGGTGCTGCTTATGGTGACAAAGATGGAGAACCCAAATTAAGTAGATGTCGAAAACCAGGCTTAAAAAGCGATAAGAGTCCACAACATTAATGATACTGTCATAAGATAAAGCAGTGGGTGAGGGTGAACTGTACAATGGCAACAAAAGTTCATGATGTAAGTTTTGGTGGCAGAAAACTGAAAGCCGTGGTTAGGGCCCATTAATGCATCTTTTGTATGGTTCCCTGTAGGCGACATTCAGCCACACCAACTGTAGAGGAGCAAAAGGAAATGTGAAAGTCGTCAGCACACAAAAATGGTAATACTGACGACCCCACAGCTGCTGTGAGGCCTTTAATGGCCAATAAAAAGAGGGGGTCTCTCAGTACAGAGCCCTCTGAGACCCCATTCTCTCAAATATGGGGGCTCCTGTGTGAAGCACTGACTCAAACTCTGAAGGTGAAGAGCGATAAAAAGTTCTGTATAAAAATCGGGAGCAGGCCCCAGAGACCCCACTCGTGCAATGTAGCGAGGATGCGATGCCACCAGGTGATGTCTAGGCTTTCGTCACGTCAAAACAGACGGCAATAAGATGATGATAGCAGGACAAGGCGTTTTTGGATATCAGACTCCAGGTATATAAAGTTGTCAGTGATGGAGTGACCTTGGCAAAAGACACCCTGAGACGGAGTCAGAAGGCCCTGAGGCTCAAGGCACACAACTGCTGGCATGCAGCAGGCACAGAACATTGGTGAAACTAACAGGACGATATCTATATGTAGTGGGTTCTTATCAAGTTTTAGCACTGGAACCATGATACATTCTTGCCATTGTGATAAAAATTTGCCATCGTTCCAGATGTGGTTGAAGATGACAGGGAGGTGGTACTGGTAATCCTCTGATAGATGTTTTCAAACATTTAAGCATTTGGGGATAGATACGGTCTAGCCCACGAGCTGTTTTGGGACAGTGTCCACGAGCATTGAAAAATTCACACTCACTGAATGGAGCATTATATAACTCAGGGTGGTGTGCAGTAACACACAAGTATTGTCATTCCACTCGCTGTTTTAGGGTATGAAAGGCAGGTTGGTAATTCTCAGACACAGAAGTTTGTGAATAATACCCAGCAAAACACTCTGCAATTGCATCTGGGTCGGTGTAGATAGCTCCATTCACGGAAATCACAGTTATACCTACATGTGTCCAATACCCATAATGGCACCTGATCTTAGTCCAAACCTGGGACGGAGAGGTTAGTGTTCCATTGGTGGGGACATATCGTTCCCAATACTCCTGCTTCCGTCATTTGATTAGCTGATGGACTCGAGCACGGGTCCAGGGATGGATGCCATTTAAAACGTTGGAGGGCTGCTGCGATTCCTGGTGACCACCAAGGCACTGTCTTCTGCCAGGGGCAACTTGAGAAACAAGGGATTGCCAATTCAGCTGCAGAACCAATGGTACTAGTAGTGTTCTGAATCACCACATCAATGTTGCCACCCAATGGAGATCCAATGGTGGTAGCAGAGGTGTAGCATCCGAGTCAACCTTGGTAAGAGCCCTTCTGGGCAAGCATCCAGGTAAATGATGCCGGAGGAGGTACAGGAAGAGCAGAAAGTGGTCACTACCACAAGTCATCATGAGCTCACCTGTGGATAGATGGTAGAAGGCCAGGACTGCAAACAGTGTGATCAATCGCCGAGTATGTGCCACGCACCACACTGAAGTGAGTGGGGGGCACTTGCATTTAGGAGGCAAAAGTAGAGTTGAGTTAATAGAATCTCTACATCTTTACCACAGCCAGTAATCTTGGTTCCACCCCACCATGCATTATGGGTGTTGAAATCACCCAAAAGCAGGAAACGTGGGGGGAGTTGAGAAACTAGTGCAACCAAGACATGTTGTGGAATGTCATCATCTGGAGGAAGGCAGATGGTAATTTCCTGCATTGTCCTCACCCTGACAGCTACAGCTTCGAAAGTATTTGAAGGGGCATAGGTTCGCTATATACGGAGGTAAGGACATATATATACACATATACCACCAGACACCCTGTTATAGTTATTTCGTGTTTTTGTAACATTCCCGACAGCCACAAAGGGCGGGGACCCGCATTCCTGGAAACCAGATTTTGTGAATGGCAATGCAGAAAGCAGGTGTAATGCTTAAGAGTTGTCACAGCTCTGTCTGGTGGTGGAAGAAACAGCCGCAATTCCACTGTTGTGGGGGAAGGCTTGAAGGGACCAAGGAGGCAGTTTAGGCCTCATGGTCACCTACCGCCACCAGTTGAGTACTTTTATCCACTATTTCCATTACAGCTGAGGTGTCAGTGAGACCTTGGTCCTTGAGGAATGCTAAAATCTCCACCTCATCCTTAAACGTGAAGCTGACAGGGAGGGTACAGGTGGGGGCCACTGGAGTCTCTCATTTCCTTACAGTCTTCGTCTTGGTCAGCTTGCCCCCTCACTGGTCTTTACTGGCTTGTTGGGAGGGCTTCTCCAATGTAACTTCAGGTACAGATGAAGACTGTGAAGCTCTTCAACCAGCAGCTTTTAGCTCCTTCAGGCACTGGCTGGTATACACTTTTGCGTGGAGGGAGATGTTGGAAGGTAGAGATCCAACAGACCCTTCACTGTGAGAGCCAGTGGAGGCTGTTGCTTCTCCGGATAGTGGATAAGGGGATCGGGACCGATTGCCATGGCATTTGAGGGGGGGGAGCAGTTATCAATGGAAGAGGTGCCCCAATCAGCAAGAGGGGGATGTAGTTGGGCTGCCCTGAGGGCCCACTATAGGCTTAACCGAGGAGACTACCATTGCCAGCGAGGGCGGTGTCGTAGTATTAAGATGACAGGATGACAGCATTCAAATGGGGTTCAATCCTTCATATTTCTGTTTAGCCTCTCAGTAAGTCAGCTTTTCAAGAGTCTTGCACTCCGTAATTATCCTCTCCTTTCGGAGTACTGTGCACTCCACAAAACAGGGAGTGTGTGGTGCTCTCTACAATTGACACAGGAGAGAGGAGGGTCACATGGAGTATTCGGATGCAGTGGACGTCCGCAGTCTCTACATGTGGTGCTGGAATTGCAATGCAAAGACATGTGCCCGAATTTCCAGCATTTAAAGCACCACAAAAAGAGGGGGGAGGGGGGGGCATGTATGGTTCTATGTCGTATTGGTATATCATCACCATGACCATTTCAGGTAACGAATCACCCACAGAGGCCAAATTGAAGGCGCTGGTAATAATCCTATTATCTTTAGGTCCCCTATAAATGTGCTGCACAAGGTGAACACCCCTTCATTCTAAATTGCCAAATTGGCACATAAATTGTTGTCAGACTGCAACAGGAGGTTTCAATGGAAAATAATCCCTTGGGCCATGTTTAGGCTTTTATGGGGAGCGACAGAAATGGGAATATCATACAGCTTGTCACAGGCAAGCAAAGACTGTGACTGGGTTGGGTATGCTGCCTGAATGAGGACAGATCCATTGCACATTTTGGACAGCACTGTCACTTCCCCAAACTTATCCTCTAGATTTTCTACTAAAAATAGAGGCTTTGTAACCAGAAAAGATCCCCATCCGTTCTGCTGCATACCAAATACCGAAGTGAATACTGCTATTTTCTCGCTGCACTCCTTTCCTCCCATAGCATAGTTAGGGAGAGGAATGATTTGGAGTCATGCGAGTTGGCTCTTTAGTCTACCTTCACTTTCTTAGAGACTGCTGGGGGACATCTCGTCACCAGCAAAAGTTGTCTTGGTCCGCTTCATTGTGGATCATCCGCCCTAATGCCACCACTCCAACTTAGGGCTCTCCCCACGGGCAGTACCCAGACTCAGCAAAGGCAACCTGGCAGGATGGCCATTGCTGGTAGTTCTGATGTCCCAGGTAGAAAGGCATCTACTCCTTGACATACGTGGGGAAGTTGCAGCTCAGGCATCAACAGTGTGATATTCCTATGTTGCCAGGGGCTACAACCAAAAGGGGAAAAGTCGGCCCCTCCACAACAGACTGGCTACCGTGATGGATATTGGGTGCAAAGAAATCTAATATTGTCATGGGGGCAAAAGAGGACAGCAGACAACAGAGGTAAATTATATAATACCCCATAAGGTGTCCTCACCCAAGTAGCTAGATTATCAGTGGAGTTGCAGAGCCATGAAATAATAGGTGCAGAAGGTGTATATGACACACAACGTAAGGTATCATTCCCCAAATGGCCTGCACTTTTGAAAAATTTGGAAGTGTTGAGGTCTAACTCTAAAGGGGACCATAATACTGAAGGCTGAAAAGTAGAAGACTTCTTTTATTTGCCACTTGCAACAAGCAGGAATACAATGGGCCTATTCTAACTCCCACCCAAAGGGGGGCATTCATTGGGTTACTGCAGTAAACTGTACAGTGAAAACTGACATTCCTTTGATGAATCTACAAAATTTCATACTTCTTGAAAAGAAGCATCAGAGTTGGTATAATGAAAGCAGCCACTTTTTCGAACGGAGGAGGAGTCAGCACTAATTTAGCATAGCAATCTTGATGATAATGGACTTCTACAGCTACTAAACACAAAACACTGTTGATACATTTGGTAACCTTTCTACCAAAATTGTCTTCATGTACCTGTGCTTTCTCAGGCAGTGTGTGTTCCAAAGTTAAAGAACGAACTTCAAACATTCCACAAGAGGGTTTTTTCCCAAGCCTCTAAGTCACATTTTTCAGCACATATTAATCTTTTTTGAAACTGAAAATATAAGACAAAAACGATCTTAAACTTCTATCATCTGCATGTGTAGCTTTGTGGTTAATTAGTTTCTTTACATTATGTTGACATAGTTTCAATCACTCCAACATTTTTAGAAGAGAGTGGGCCTTATCCTTCCATTCTGCAAGTATCAAAGTGACTCTCCATCATTTTTGGTGTCTCTCCTTCCAAAATAGATGTACCGCAAATTAAACAAGCTTAGGGACCAGTATTATTCTTTTTACAGTCCACAGGAAAGACAGTAAGAAGAAACACTACACAACACAAAAACCTGAACTGCCCCACACATCCTAAACAAGCTTATGACATAACATCAATGACACTGGAAATATTTAGGGAAATATCATAACGACAGTGTTACGAGAATGATGAGTGAATAGGGACTTGCCATTTTCATTGTTGGGCATCTAATCTTGTTTTTAAAAAAATCATGAAACCTGCAAAAAATATGCATTGACAGAATACTATTCCAACTGTTATATCTCTAAAACAGTTCATGTGACTTTTTTGTGTAGACTTTTATGAGGAATATTTTTGAAATTACAGTTACCTTCTGAATATGAACCATTTTGTGCAAAAACTTTAAAAATGCAATAAACTGACCTAATTTTTAAAAACTGAAAATAATTGACCTTTTATCGGTGGGGGGGGGGGGGGGGGGGGGCGCACACATGACAACTTCTATGTTTCTTACTGCATATGAGTATTTCCCAAAGTTTCGAAAATTATAATTTGCTTCCCTCATTTGCAGTTTCTCTTTTTTTTCTAATTTTTCTGTGGTATAAGTGCATCCTGTGCAAAGCTGAGGCAGGTCGATAGTTCAGTATAATTAAATACATCACTTTCAAAGTGAATAAATCTCGACATGTTTCAAATGGAAAGTCCTTTTCTAATAAATTGTAAGCTACTGTACAATATTCCAATCTATACAAGGATGACACGAATAACAGAGTCAGAATTATGGATGTTGTTCACAATAATTATATTTTCTGAAAATCCACCTTTACAACATTAAAAAGAAATGTTACCTGGATCCAGGACTCTACTTAAGTGTTAACACATGCAGTTCAATTAGGATATTACCTTGCACTGGACTTGGTGACGATGAAACAGACGGAGGCACTTTCAAATCTGCATTCTGTGAAGCATTTGCTACAGTAGCAGACAATTGCTGTGTGAGGTCTTCATCATCATCGTCTGGATCGAGGCGGTGAGTACGAAGGAAATGTAGGAACTGTGGAGTGGATGGCTTTTTACGCCATATGTGATAGTCCATCATGTTGCCTCCAGCCTGTAGAAAAAAGGCCTCAGCAGCATGCTCCGCATACTGTTCACACAGTTCACGCATGCGTATTGTCTTTTGTTCCTGAACACTATGGCGCATGGCTGCAACTTCCTCATTTGGAGGAGGGCGTTCCTGAAGGTCAGACAGTCTGGCCCTCTTCCGCGGCACTGCAGCCTGCTGAACACCCGGACGTCCCGCTGGTGTCGTTGCTCGTTGTCTCGGTGGTGATGACAAAGAACTGACGAGGGTGGGATGTGATGATGAAACTGTTGCCATAGTTGGTTGACCAATGGCAACCAAGGACACAGTTCCTCTTCCAGGAAGTTCACTGCCATTTGCATTGTTTGACGTAAGTTGTAGGCTTCCAGCATGTCCTTGAGGCACTCCCAATACACTCAGTCTCCTAGATGGGGCAATATTTATTATCCGAGTTGTTCCTCCTTGCTGAATTGTAGCATTACTGGTCGCAATTGTGGGTATCACCTGAAAAATCAGAGTCCATTAAAATTATGACATACAAATGCCAAAAATGAAGAGAGAGATGTGAGCATAATTTTCGCAAGCTATTTTTCATTTTTCTTTTTAAACTAATTGCTCGAATATGCTGTAGTGCATACCCACAGGGGAGATGCTTACCAACTCTGCTCATGCAACTAATTAGCGGATTATAATAAACTTATAAAAATTTATATAATGAACATTTTAGATTTCGAAATGGGCAAATTCCTCAATCTTCTAGCATTTATGATGAAGCACTCTTACATTTCTAGTGATTAGAAGTAATCCCCCAACCCTAATTCTACGAAGAACTGAATCTATATCTATAAAACATCTTCCAACATCCAGTTACTTTACAGATGACGTAAAGGATAGTTGCCACTCACCATATAGTGGAGATGCTGAGTCGCAGATAGGCACAACAAAAAAGACCTCCATAAAATGAGGCCTTTGTAAAAAAAAGGACACACACACACACACACACACACACACACAGTGTGTTGTCATGTGTGAGAGCTGCATTCACTTTGTGTGTGTGTGTGTGTGTGTGTGTGTGTGTGTGTGTGTGTGTGTGTGTGGGTGGGTGTGGTTGAGGGTGTGTGTGTGTGGGTGCGCGCGCGGTCTCTTTCCAACAAAGGTCTTGCTGGCTGAAAGCTAATTCTGCGACAGTCTTTTTGTTGTGCCTATCTGCAACTCAGCATCTCCACTATATGGTGAATAGCAACTACTCTATTCATAATACTGTTGCATTTCATCCTGGATTTTCCATTGTTCAACTGCTTTACAAATTAGTTAGTGCATTAAATATAGTGCAAAGTGTTATCATTATCTAATACTGGATGAGTACAGTCTGGGTAATTTGCACAGTATTTTAAGAAAAGCTGGTTTTACATTCAGCTGTGTATATGACACCCTATCTTCTCTACTATGTGTTGCAAAATGATATAATTTTGTACGACCATTCAGTGATATATACATTGACTGTCTGCAAAATGTGTTGGAAATAGAGTCAGATGTAAAGAAGTAATAAATGTAAACATCTTTTTACTGCGTGAACAGAAAAAAGTGGTAAGTGATACACTTTTTTCCTTTCATTATTGTATGAGTGTTAGTGGGGGTTTAGACTTATTGTGCAAGACCTTTAACATACCCCTTGACTAGTTGATTACGACAGTATTTAAAATTTTTAAATTCGGTCAGTAGCCAGCTATATGAAATACTGAAAATTAAATAGCTGTCCCCAGAATTTTTTAGATAGGTATCCAACAACTGTAACTGGATGACGATTTTAGCCATTAAGTAATCCAGATATGCACAAGCTTATGTGTATCACTAATACAGAGTTGCTTACTTAATACACATTAAATTTTCAGCATTCTCTGTTCAACGATGTGAGAAGTCGCCAGAATTATATGATACAAATTTCATCTTAAACTGTATGTCCTCGTTCCCTGATTGGATAGCTGGGATGTGTTATGGGTCCACAAGTTGTCAAAGTAATGTCCAATGAGAAGATTTGCACCAGGCCATTGAGACACATGAAATTTTATTACTACTACTACTACTACTACTACTACTATCTATATATGTAATTATGTTTGTATGAAACCCCCAGGGCACGAGTCCTACTCACACTTATCCAATTTTTTCCTTTGTTTTCTGTATTAACACAGTTAAACTAATAGTGGGTAGAGTATGTCAACATGTCGAATTCATTATTCAGTTAAAATGTACGTACCACAGTGACGCACGCAGCTTACTGGTGGCTCCTTCCAACAATGGGAAAGGTTGCGAATAACATTCCAGGGTTCCTTACTTTGTAACAAGACATATGTAAGGCATCTTGCAGTGAATCCTGACAAATAATCTGATTAAAAGTTCCAGTAGTTAAGAGAGTCACAGTCTGCCTGCAGTTAGTGTGTCTGCTCAGAGGCATGATTAACTTTCATTTTGCAGTAGAGTGTGTACCAATTTGAAATGTCTTGGCAGATAAACTTGTGAGTCAAGGCAGGACTCAGTCCTGGGACCTTTACCTCTTGCAGGCAAATACTCTACCGTGGACCCAGGTTCGAGTCCCTGCCCAGCACACACATTTAGTCTGCCAGATAGTTTCAAATCAACACACATTATGTTGCAGAGTGCAAATAGCTTTATGTGTTGGGTGTGACAGAGGTTCTCTTAGTACAATAAACAGTCCTGCCCTCTACTCTGCAAACAATTGTTCCCATGTACTAGGTATTTAGGGTTTCTTACTGTTCCGATCACGCATGGATGGCAGGGACAGTGGTTGCTTCAGTACATCTTTGCATGTTATAATTAATTTTGTACTGGAATTCACAATATCAATGAGAGCAATATGTAGGCCGCTGTAACCTATTACTAAATTCAACATCTAATACAGTTGGCATAGTCCATATTAATTCAGGCAGGCTAGGAAAAAATCTTCCTTTCATAGTCTTGGATGTTATTGAATTTGGTGTATGTTAAAATGAAGGACTAAGTAAGGAACATGTATTATTTTGTTTTCTCCAGAAAAAATTTCTTCTCCTAGATACAGCCCTCCAAAGACGACAATGAACATACTAGTTTGAATATGCGAATTTTGGAAAAAAAATTTAAAATGCTGTACCTCTGGAACAGTTCTAGATTTTTGTTGGCTTTTTTATTTGAAAGATAATTGCTTTATGATTACAAATAAATCCTCCATTTGGAGTTATCTGTGAAAGTTCTTTTACTATGGTGTTCTGAACTTTTTTTTATAATTTATGGATTTTTTTTATTTTTTCAAAATGTCAATCAATAAAATTTTGATTTTTTTCTGTTGATTAGTACCACATTGTTCTACATTTCCTGAAAAGGAGAGCTTCCACTTTTAGGTTGAACAGGTTTTATAAACAACTGAAAGTTGTTGAAACCTGTTTTACTACCACATTATCACATAACAGGTTCATAAAAATCAAAACCTAGCCCTATGTAACATAATTTTAGTTTTTGAAATGTGTAAGAGACTCATTTTTCAAGCATTTTAAATGGTTCAAAAATGTATGTGAAAGGTCCAAAGACTTAAAGGTTTCCGTTTATACAACTTCTGTGCACCCTCTTCTGTACTGAAATTAGCCAGTCAATGAATTAAAAATGTGTTCCACTGCTTCAGTACCTTCCTATGATATAAGAGTGATGCCTTCCTGTTGAACCAATAGGAACTGGAGCACTTACAATGTTCCAAACATTGTGAACAGGAGGTGAGCACTGATGCCACTGTTGCTGTCCTTCAGGTGAAACCTATATCCAGCACCTGGCCATGTGGTAGCATAAAGTTAAATACAATTTCGTTTAACACATAACTGGTGTCTACAATCTCTGCAATACATCAGTCACAGTCATACATCAGTCACAGTCATACATCAGTCACAGTCACAGTCATACATCAGTCACAGTCATACATCAGTCACAGTCACACATCAGTCACAGTCACAGTCATACATCAGTCACAGTCACAGTCATACATCAGTCACAGTCACAGTCATACATCAGTCACAGTCACAGTCATACATCAGTCACAGTCACAGTCATACATCAGTCACAGTCACAGTCATACATCAGTCACAGTCACAGTCATACATCAGTCACAGTCACAGTCATACATCAGTCACAGTCACAGTCACAGTCATACATCAGTCACAGTCACAGTTATACATCAGTCACAGTCACAGTCATACATCAGTCACAGTCACACATCAGTCACAGTCACACATCAGTCACAGTCACACATCAGTCACAGTCATACATCAGTCACAGTCATACATCAGTCACAGTCATACATCAGTCACAGTCATACATCAGTCACAGTCATACATCAGTCACAGTCATACATCAGTCACAGTCATACATCAGTCACAGTCATACATCAGTCACAGTCATACATCAGTCACAGTCATACATCAGTCACAGTCATACATGCACACACATACCCCTTCTCAGATTGTGAATCTGAATATTATCCCGCTATTTCTTAGTTGTTGGCTGAACGAACGAAATTTCTTCTTTCATGCTCTTTAAAGTGCGTGCAATATCAGTTCACTTTGAGTCCAAAATGTGTCTTCTGAATTCTTTTCAGAGGAGAAGTTTGTTTGGACCATTCTTCTTTTTCATGCTCATGGAATAATTCGATTTTCCCTTTGTACAGAAGAATGAGGGCTGTGGATGTGTAAGATTTCATGACTCTCGTAAAATCCTCAGCATTCTGAATCGCAGCTGTATTTTGTCTGGAAAGATTATGTTTTGTGGCATGGTTCTCCAGCAGGCCTCCTACACCATCACAAGGCCCCTTCCCATGGCCAGTAGCACTGTTTACCCAGTCAGATGGCACAAGCGACTTTCTCAATTCAAACATCTGGTAAGAATTTTTAAAATGGCTAGGGGCACCGACAGAAATAAAGATGATTGTCTCTGTCCCTGTTTGCAGTTGAAGAATTTTACGCATTGCTATATGTCACTCGTATACAAATTGAAACCAGGTCATTACTTCAATGATACCCTTGTACTTCTTATGGGAGAACTATAGACCAATTCTCAGCAAAATCACAGTGAAGCACTACACATAGTTTTCTTCAAGTTTCTGTAAATACAGTCCTCCCTTTCCACGGTAGTCACCACATTCTTGAAATAAGGAAGTGTCTCACTTTATGTCATAGACTACTAATGATTTCGCATGCCCAACGAAAGTGTCATATGTCATGCGCTCCACTAAGTTCTTAAAATTTAGCACACAAAGTTAAAAATTCAACACAGTATGCACATAAACAGACATCTCTAGATGGGCGTGGAACCACCCACTTAGGTAATAGTGCACAAAGTTTTGATCTTCCAATACATGAAGTCATATAGTTACTCTTATAAATTGCATAATTTTCTCTAACACTGCGGGTCATGTACCTCTTCACTTCCACAACTTTTTGACCTTCAACCGTTACAGTTATAGTGTCTTTTTTGTTGGCTCTCTGGCGAGAACAGTCACAATTATCTTCCAGATAAAATGAATGCACTATTTGAACCTGAACTGATTCTGCAGGATGACCATAATATGGATCTGGTCTTCAAAAGACCCCTTTTACAGACCGCACATTTCTTTATTTGTCTACTATGTACTTTGATACTGATGGAATATAGTTCAAAATTGTTTTCTTTGAAAATGTCTCTGGAATAATAGTTAAAGCTAGCACCTTTTGACAGAAGGGTGCAAAATATTCAACAGCTGAATTGATATTTGTGACAAACTCCTCGCAAGAGGTGCAGGAGTGCTTAGGTTCATTTTCTTCTGAAGGTAGAATTTCTACTTTGAAGAGTGTGGCCAGTTTTGCTGTAGTGTATTCAAATTTCTCTGCACTTTCTTCATGCATAGAGTTTATGATTCAACTTCACTGACCACGGTTTCTTAACAGGACTAACACCTGCCTCTGTAGTTGACTGATTCAGGGTATTTAATTCTTCCTCTATTGATGCAAAATCTGCATCATCTGCACCCTGGGAGGCTTCACCCTGTTCAGATAGTACCATTGTTGTTATTCTGTCAAAATATTAAGAACTCAAAAAAGTCATCACTGGAAACATCTTCTCCTTGAAACAGAGTCTTCAAATGGGAACACTTATCCCCAACCTGAACAAAGTCTCTTTTTTGTGTTTATGTATCACTCTTATATGGATATGCAAACGGTCAGCACACTTCTCTCTCCTGCGGCTCCATTCAAAAGACATTTCAAACAGTCCTTTTCACAAAACACACTGCAACTGTGTGAACTGGCAAATTCTTCATGAAAACACAAAACTCACTAGATGGTCTCAGATTTCTTAGAAGCCTCTTCAGTAAACAAATTAGCACTGAACGACTACAATACAGAAACCTACAATGAACAACCATTACAAAGAAACTGATAAGAAACTACAACAAAGTATAAGAAATATCTGTAACAACGAAAGTGAAAAGAAATAACTGCAACAACGAAAGTGGTAAGAAGTAACTGCAACAAAGAAAGTGGTAAGAAGTAATTGTAACAAAGAAAGTTGTAAGATATAACTGCAACAAAGACAATAGAAATAAACACTGTAACAAAGAAACAACTGCACTGAAGATGTATGTTAGCCATTATATCGAACTTAAAAGTGGAAGCTCTCTGTTAAAGAGACTATAGTATTACATGGTACTAATCAACAGAAAAAAAAAATCTAGCTTTTCTGGATTGGCATATTTGGAAAAAATTCTGTATATTATTAAAAAAATTCGTAAGGCGACAGTAAAAGAACTTTAACAGGTGTGTCCAAAAAGAGGATACCATTATAATACCTGAATTTTAACATATGCTAAATTCAATAACATCTGAGACTACGAAGGTAATCCCCCTGCATGAAGTTATATGGATTATCCCAATTTCTTTATGTTCTGGGAGCTTCCTTATTATAGGATCTATCTACAAGCCACTGCCAGTTCAGGTTTCTCGACATTTATGTGACACTCTCCATGAGTTAAATAAAAATGAGACTGTTTGTGCTCACCTTGTTTGAATACTCTCGTCTTAGTCTTATTTGCTACATCCCACACACTTGAACAATGTTCTAGTATGTGCCACACAAGTTTTTAGTAAGTCACCTCGTTTGTAAAATGTATTTTCGCCGTGTACTATGAACGAATTGAAGTCTATCATCTGCTTTACCAACATTTAGTGCAAAAGACCACTCTACGTCACACTACCACAAGCCATAACACCCAGGATTTTGTGCGAGTTGAATTATTTCAATGGTAACTGATATTTACATTTTTGTAACATGCACAATTGTAAATTTCGGAAATAAACAGAAGTTGCCAATCTTTACACCTTTTTGTACAGCTTTGAATTTTGATTACGTTCACTGATCTCTACTCGCTTTGGTATGGATATGTGACAAATCACTTTCTCTGAACACCTCTTCTGGTGGATACCATCTTGACAACTTGAGACTTGCATGTGAGGCTCTTTAGGACCAGAAACCAGGACACCATCTCAATCGAAAAGACTTTACACCACTCTGTGTGGGGGACTGTCAACTTGTAGATTGCAAACTTAGATAGCCTATAAATGTGAGAAGGCTGCTAGTTCATACAGTTCCCCAGCATTCCACCCAATTTCTTCGATACATACATAGTGTGTGTTGTCTTTATCGTCTTCCATCAAAAAGTGAATAATTGTATCAAGTCAATGTAGATGCTAAAGAAATGTGTGTAATGTTTGTTCTTTCTTGGCTCATAATTTGACACTCCAAAATCAGCACTTTTAGCAACTGTTGTGAATCTTACCTACTTGTAAATAAGTAATAATCTTGCAAAAATTCAAAATATGATAAGAAGCTAAACCATAAAATTATTATTCTAAATGTCGGGTGATTTGGTCTGCAAATCCTAACTGAGGTTGCAGCTAACAACTATCAAGATTACAAGTATGGATAGATGATTCAAAAAATTTAGAAAGAAGTGGTTAAACTGAAGTGTGTTCCAACATTTTGCAGAAATTCAATAACTGTCATAGCCAATGCTCCTTGTAACAGCAGAAAACATCACTGTAGCATAATATAAAATAAAAACATGTGAAACAACTACAAAGGAGAAATATTCACTGTAATGACAGCTTCAAGGACGAGGCTCTATTCACCTACATGTGAGCTAGTAAAAACACGCATATTACCCGCTTGAAGTCATAGCTTCAGAGAAAGTTTGCCAAATTGTGTTTTTGTTGTCATGCAATTGACACTTCTCAACTGTGGTATTTGCATGATCAAACCTAATAATTATATCTAGGAACACAATATGGTAGGGAACTGGGTAACAGAGAATTTGGACAAACTTGTAGACAATTGATTTTGGACTACTGATGTACTTTCAAAAACATTTTCTGAAAGCTGTCTAGAACAGCTACTTCAACAGCCCACACACAATGCAAATATTTTAACCTTGTAGCTCCAAACAGGCCCAATCTTATTGACTGTGTCAGTATAGAGACAGGGATAAGTGATGATGTCATCACAGCGACGATGGATACTAAAGTTGATAAAACTGTCAAGAAGGCTAGGACAGTATTTTTGCTAGAAAGAGCAGATCAGCAGTTGTTAGTATCCCATTTAGAAAATGAATGGACATCATTTAGTTCCAGTATGATGGACATAGAGGATTTATGGGCAGATTAAACAGATTGTAAATCACACTCTGGAGAAATAGGTGCAAAGTAAAACGCTTACAGACAATAAAGACTTATCATGGTCCAATATCAAAATTCATAAATTGCTAAGGAAGAGGAGAATGTTGCACTCTCGGTTCAAAAAGGAACACGCAAATGACAATAGGCAAAATTAGTACAAAATCATATGTCCATAAAATGACTGATGCATGAAGGTTACAAGAACTATCACCATCATACCTTACCAAATCTTTGAAAATGAAAAAATTCTGCTCCTACATAAAAGGTGAGTAAAAGGCTTATATATACACTACTGGCCATTAAAATTGTCGCACCAAGAGGAAGTGCAGATGATAAATGGGTATTCAATGGACAAATATATTATACTAGAACTGACATGTGATTACATTTTCATGCAATTTGGGTGCATAGATCCTGAGAAATCAGTACCCACAACAACCACCTCTGGCTGTAATAACGGCCTTAATACACCTGTACAGGTACAGGTGCCCATGCAGCTTCAACAGGATACCACAGTTCATCTAGAGTAGTGACTGGTGTATTGTGACGAGCCAGTTGCTCGGCCACCATTGACCAGACGTTTTCAATTGGTGAGAGATCTGGAGAATGTGCTGGCCAGGCCAGCAGTTGGACATTTTCTGTATCCACAAAGGCCCGTACAGGACCTGCAATATGCGGTCGTGCATTATCCTGCTAAAATGTACGTTTTCGCAGGGATCGAATGAGGGGGAGAGCAACAGGTCGTAACTCATCTGAAATGTAATGTCCACTGTTCAAAGTGCTGTCAATGCAAACAAGAGGTGACCGAGACATGTAACCAATGGCACCTCATGCCAAATCACGCGGGGTGATACGCCAGCATAGCAATGAGGAATACATGCTTCCAATATGCGTTCACCATGATGTCACCAACCACGGATGCGACCATTATGATGCTGTAAACAGAACATGGATTCATCCGAAAAAATGATGTTTTGCCATTCGTGCACCCAGTTTTGTCGTTGAGTACACCATCGCAGGCACTCCTGTCTGTGATGCAGCGTCAAGGGTAACCGCACCCATGATCTCTGAGCTGATAGCCCATGCTGCTGCAAAACGTCGTCGAACTGTTCGTGCAGATGGTTGTTTTCTTGCAAACGTCCCCATGTGTTGACCCAGGGATCGAGACGTGGCTGCACGATCCGTTACAGCCATGCGGATAAGATGCCTGTCATCTCGACTGCTAGTGATGTGAGGCCATTGGGATCCAGCACAGCATTCCGCATTACCTTCCTGAACCCACTGATTCCATATTCTGCTAACAGTCATTGGATCTCGACCAACGCAAGCAGCAATGTCGTGATACGATAAACCGCAATCACAATAGGCTACAATCTGACCTTTATCAAAGTTGGAAATGTGATGGTACGCATTTCTCCTCCTTACACAAGGCATCACAACAACATTTCACCAGGCAACGCCGGTCAGCTGCTGTTTGTGTATGAGAAATCAGTTTGAAACTTTCCTCATGTCAGCACATTGTAGGCGTCGCCACTGGCGCTAACCTTGTGAGACTGCTCTGAAAAGCTCATCATTTGCATATCACAGTATCTTCTTCCTGTCAGTTAAATTTTGCATCTGTAGCATGTCATCTTTGTGGTGCAGCAATTTTAATGGCCAATAGTGTAGTCACTAAAGGACCAATCTGGTGTGGTAATAGAAGACAGCAAAAGGAAAGTGGAAGTATTAAATTTTGCATTTAATAAGTCATTCACACAGGAGGATTGTACAAACAACCACCATTTGATCGTCGCACAGAGTCCCATTTGGAGGACATAGTAATGGGCATCCTGGCATGGATAAGCAACTGAAAGAGTTGAAAAAAAAAAATAAATAAGTTGCGAAGTCCAGGTGGAATCCCTATTCAGTACTACAAAGAGCACTCTAAGGCACTGGCCCCTAAACTTAGTTTGCATTTATTGTGAACCTCTCACCCTGTGCAATGTCCCAGGTGACTGGAAAAAAAATTGCAGGTGACTTCCTTATATAAGAAAGGTAGGACGGACATGTAAAATTAAATACCAATATCCTCAACACCAATGTGCTGCTTAATTGTTGAACATGTTCTCAAACTTTTCACTGAGATGGAAAATCTTCGGCTCACAAATCAACATTAATATGCAAAGCATAGCTCACACAAAACTCGATCTTGCCCTTTCCTTGCATGATATCCTATGAACCATGGATGATGAGCAACAGACAGATTCCATATTCCTTCATTTCTGAAAGCATTTGACACAATGCCCCACTGCAAACTGTTAGCAAAGTTACAAGCATATGGAATAGGTTTCCAGATATGCAAGTGGCTTGAAGACTTCTTAAGTAATACAATTCAGTACGTTGTCCTGGACAGCGAGTGTTTATCAGAGACAGGAGTATCATCAGAAGTGTCCTGGGGAAGTGTGATAGGTACTATCTCATTCTCCATAAACACAAATGATCTGATGGACAGCAACACTTTGCTGATGACTCTATGGTGTATGGGAAGGTGTAGTCGCTGACAGAGTATACATGATGACTTGGACAAAATTTAGTTGGTGTGAAGAATAGCACTTGCTCTAAATTTAGAAAAATGTAAGTTAACACAGATATAAAGGAGGAACAACCCCATAACGTCCAAATACAGTATTCGTAGTGTGCTGGTTGGCACAACATATTGATTACATATCTAGAAATAACACCGCAAAGTGATATGAAATTAGCAGGCACTTAAGGATGGTAGTAGGGAAGGCAAATGGCCAACTCAAGTAATGCTCGAGTGTTTGGGATACCCACAGGTCAGATTAAAGGAAGACTTCAAAGCAAGTTGCTAGAATTGTTACCAGCAGGTTCGATCAATACACAAGTCTTACGGAGATACTTTATGAATTCAAATGAGAATCCCTGGATGGAAAATGATGTTCTTTTCATGAAACATTATTGAGAAAAATTTAGAGAATTGGCATTTAATGTTGAGTGCAAAACGATTCTGCTGTCGTCATCGTACATTTCAAGTATGGTCCATGAAGATAAGAGAAATTAAGGCTCATACAGAGACATATAGGCAGTCATTTTTCCTGCTTTCTATATGCAAGTGGAACAGGAAAGGGAATGATTAGTAGAGATACAAGGTAACCTCCGCCATGTATCACACAGTAGTTTGTGGTGTTGTATGTAGATGTGGATTATTGGAGAGGGAATGGAGATTACTGTAATACAGTAAAACAGCTTTACGACACACTGTGCAGCACTGATGGTGACGTCAACTACACCCTTCCAAAATATTTTCAGTTAGTTGTGTTCCGCAGAACTGATAAAATTTAGAAATGAGATCATGCAGCAGCAGCTCTATTTTTTCTATTCATCTGCATTAACTTACATTTTTCAACATTTAGAGCAAGTTGCCTTTCAACAAACCTGTCAGAAATTTTGTCTAAGTCATCTTGTATCCTCCTAGTCACTCAATGAAAACACTTCCCCATACAGAGCGAACAATCAGAGACTGCTGCTCGCCTTAACCATCAGGCTGTCTATGTATACAGAGTGAAAGAGTGGTCCTATCAACCTTCCCTGTGACACTTCTGACAATACCTTTCTCTGATGAACACTCGCCATTTAGGACAACATACTGGGTTCTACTATGTACAAGGCCATTGAGCTGTTCACATATCTGGCAATGTTTTTTCATACTCGGGTCTTCGATAACAGCATATAGTGGGCACTGTATTCAATGTTTTCCAGAAATCTAGGAATATGGAATCTGCCTGTTGGCCTTCATTTATGGTTAAAAAGATACTGTGTGAGAAAAGGGCAAGCTGAGTTTCACAAGAGCAATGCTTTTTAAAAATTTTACCTCTGTTACATCAGCACTTTAGTCCCTTACTTGGGGCTTTGCATTGGACAGCAGATTAATGGTAAATGCAAGATAAGTGGGTAATGTCAAAAACTGTGAAACTGAATTGGGATTCCATCCAGGCCTGGCAACTTACTTTTTTTCAACTCTTTCAGTGGCTTTTCAGTGACAAGGATGACTATTTCCATTCCCTAAACATGAGAGTCTGTACAATAGTCAAATGATGTTATTCCTGTACGATCCACTTGGGTGAATGACTTTTTAAAATGCAAAATTTTTAAGACCATCTTAAGTTTAAAACATATGCTAATGTAATAAAGCCAGAGTGATATTGTCAAGGGATCTGAAACAAATTTGCCATTGGCATCGTCAAACATGGCTACTGATATAGCGTGAACAAGGCCAGCGTGTTGGCACAGTCATAATACCAATGGGGCTACTGTTCACAGCAAACTGTGTACAATTAGTGTGTAACACTTAAGTTGTTCTCTGTACAACTGGTGAAATTACACTTTTCAAGTCCACCACCAGACAATGTAGTGAAATATTCACACTTTTTCATCAAGATAACTGCTGAAAACCTTCACATTGTCATACACTGAAGCAAGTCTTAAAAATAAATGCTGCTGATGAAAGTCCTTGTGGTTTTGGCTGCTAGCTATGTCCCTGGTAGTGCTGTGATGAGACCACATTTTTGAAGTATTGTGTTGTTCTTTGAGACCTGATCACAGAACGTACAGGGCTCCAGGTTATTTCCCGTGTGAATCCAGAAAGCCTGATGAAGATATTTGCATCCTCTACAATGCAATCCTAGAAGGAAGATACTTTCAATACAATCCTGGTCTCCTCATACATCACACAATGTCTCATGCTATGACAATGTTTAGCTATGGCCAATGAAACCAAATGTCCTAGGTCCATACATTACTAGTGTCAATCACAGCAGTTTTGCACTCTTCAACACATCTGGACAGAATAACTTTATAAGCCACTGGACTCCAATCATTTGATTTATTAGTTTTGATGAAGTAATTCCATGAAACTTCCTGGCAGATTAAAACTGTGTGCCCGACCGAGATTCGAACTCGGGACCTTTGCCTTTCCCGGGCAAGTGCTCTACCATCACCATACTGGCAGAAGTAAAGCTGTGAGTACCAGGCGTGAGTCGTGCTTCGGTAGCTCAGATGGTAGAGCACTTGGCCGCGAAAGGCAAAGGTCCCAAGTTCGAGTCTCGGTCGGGCACACAGTTTTAATCTGCCAGGAAGTTTCATATCAGCGCACACTCCGCCGCAGAGTGAAAATCTCATTCAAGTCATTCCATTTTTAAAACTTCCTTCAGAACACTCTTTGGAGCTATGTTACAGGAAGTTTGGGGTGGACAATAGGGCACTATTCAAACAAGTGCTTACAACTGCATACTTTTTATTCTACTATCGATTACTTTGAGCAAGGAGACTCTTTAACATCACAGACAACAATTATAGCTGTTTTTCTTCTCCAGGGCAAAGCACTTAACAAGACAGCTATGTCCACCAAAGTAGCTTAAGGGGCCACATGTTGCACAGTCATGGAGTACTACGATTTATCTTACAATGAAAAGTAGGGACTGAAAGCAGATACTAACAGACAGGAGGGGTATATACTCATCATATGTCACACCAGTAGCACTGTCTACTGTTTCCTTTACAGAGACTGACCAAAAAAGGGACCCAGGATTATTCCATTTCTGTCACAGGAATACAGAAGTAGAGCGCTTTGACCCATGGCGTCACAAATATGGTGGAAATGACCATACACGACGACTCCAATATGGTGCCTATGATGTCACTATGGAACGTGACAACAAACACGAAAATACATTGAAAACCCAACACACACACACACACACACACACACACACACACACACACACACACACACACACACATGTTCCACAAAAAACCTAATGAAACTAACGGGACAAGTGTGGGAAATTGGGGTTTTTTGGGTGGGGACGAAGTAAATATAAACAAATTTAGACACACACCAACAAAAAATACACAACCAAAAGAAAGACACAACCCACCCCAACCAAACCTCCCCGCTCACTCCAAAATAAAATACCCAAAATCTCAATCACACACTACAACTCAACAAAATAGATCCTCCACAACTAAATAACAAACCAACACATTCTCTCCCCCCCCCCCCCCCACAAACACTACCAACAACGGAAAAAAAAAAAAAAAAAAAAAAAACGCCCCACTCCCAGTCACAGCCACCCACCCTAACTAACCACCTTCGACCTGTACATGTTACCGATAGCACTTTTTCTATATAAAAAAAAAAAAAAAATTAAAGAAAAAAGTTAGCCTTAGGGTCACTCTTCCGCCAACAGTACTCATCTAAATGAGACTCAAGGTTAGAAGAGTGCCTCTTCCCCCTCGCAAGAACTGTCTTAACGCCCCCCCACATCCCGTCTATGGTATTTGTACAAGCCCCCGTCTCATAAATTTTAATCTCTAAACTATGGTTCACTACTAAATGATTGTACCCCCTCTCACCTAACCCCCTATAAGAAGAAAAAGTATCTGAAACTACAGTAGAACTCGGCTCTATAAACTCTCAATTAACCCCACTAATTCCCTCTTAGACCGCCCCTCCACAACCCTAAAAACACATTTCGAACTCCCACACCAAGAAACCAACCACAGACTTACCTCTCTCATGCTTCCTTTTCCCCAAACTGAGAGTCATCCACCACCACCACAACCCCAGGCCCACCCAACTTACACCTGTACTTAATAAACTCGGAACATACTTCATGACAAAACGAAAACCATTCAAAGCACACTTCTCTCACTCATGCCAATTTCATGCACGCAAAAACGCCCACCATAGCATGCAAGTGCACAGTATTAATTTTATCCATACCTAACAAGAGCAGCAACAAAGTAATTTACTCAAATTAACACACGACCTATAGCGAACACCACTACAACAACTTTCACACAAAAACACTAAATCTTTAACTCACTGAAACCAATTCCGTTCCACACACAGTTAAAACGAGGACTAGCCAGAAGAAGCAGTAACACCAAACTGAACCCAATACACCACACAACACGAAACCCCTAAACAGACCACCAGAGGGCACCACAAACAGCAACACAATGACACCTACAAACACGTCACACTCGCAAACCAAACTCCACGCCATCATGACGTCACACGCCATAACAGCCTTACATCACGGGTCAAAGCCGACAGAAGGGATCGGACGCTTCGGTTGACCTAATGCATCACAAACTGTGTTCATTTCCCAGTCACTTAGGGACAGACACATGAGGGACACCAGAACAACAAATGGTCCCACTTGTGTAGGCCAACACAGTCCTCACAACCACCCTCACAATCCCATTTACGAAGCGATATTATGATGTGTGATCCTTTTGGAAGCTAGCAATGATGGATTCCAATGGAGATGGATTCCTGTCTTCGTGCTCTGTCAATCCTAGGACCCAGATCATGATACATGAACACAAATAGACCCTGACAACCAGTAGACCAGCCAGGTCAGTCACATGTACAGCATCACCTTTGGTTGGTGCTACCTTTAAACATTAACTAAATAAATACAAATATCAGTGACCAACCTCAAAAATCGTAATAACCAGTTCTGGAACAACTATATCAAGAACAAATGTAATCAATTCTCATTTTTCACCAAAAGTAACCATCAGATTCATCAAATCCCACTGGCTACAATATCCTAACAACCAACTGCAAACGATGAATGTCAACAAATTGCCAAAACTGGATTGCAAGGCAAGAGTCATGCATACCATAAGCGCACTTTAGACCCAACCTCCTCGTGTACCCTGTAGGTACTAGCAAATTAAAGGGAAGAGTGGTGGAGGGGGGAGGTGCTGTAGTTTCTTATGATAGTAATATAGATTCATCCTCAGGAAGCAGAGATGTTAGCAGCATATAAATTGATGTCTTTCAATCCTGCCCACACAAGGCACTAGCAAGCAGTACAGGGAAAGGTTGGTACAAACTAAACCGAGTCTGTGCAAGCTGCTTTAAATAGTCATTGTATCTCAATATTTGGTATTGCTGTGTAGAGAATCTCAAAAGCTCTAATTCATTCTGGACTTATTATTTGATTTACTCTTATAGCTTTCTGTTCTGGTACTATAAGCTTCAGTCTGTGATAACTTTTACTAGTTACTGCATTTAGTTTAGTCTGACAATTCATTTGGCCTACACAATTAACAATCAGTTCCAAATAAGTTAGAAGGTGTTACTGCCTTATTTTTATCTCTGTCTTTGGTAGCTTGCCAGTGAGTTTTGCGGTTTCTCTGCTTCATAGCAGTTACTGTGTCACTAATAGTAGACAAGGTACGTCTCCTGGTGGAGGTAGGAGTGTATCATAAGCATATAAACTATGTTCTTGTATTGTGTGGATCTTCTTAGAGTTTTGCTAATGTATGTTCATGCACAAAAGAATAAACTATTCAAAGTTAATTAATATTTTGTGCAAGTACACATACATAATGTGAACAGCAGTATCACACTGCACTTCTTCAGGCTTCTTAAATAACACGTACAGGCCTTGGACAAAAATATGGAAGCACCATCAGCACAACACATTACTGTGCCTAATAAGGGGCAGGAAACCCACTGGCATTCAAAACAGCTTTCAATCATCTCGTAGTGGGTAAATACAGGTTTTGTATTGTTTTCAATGATATCTTATATCACCTTACAGTTCAGGTAATAATGCTGCAAGTGAAAATCATGCTCACCCCCCCCCCCCCCCCTTCTACAAAGTAGGCCATAAAGGCTCAATAATATTGAAATGTGGTAACTGCCAGATACAAGAGATGGCACAATTCGTCTTTGTGATCACAAAACTAGTCCTGGACAATGTAAGCTTTGTGAATAGGAAACCTATTACCTTTGAACAAAGTATCAGCATTGCAGAACAAACACTGTACTGTGAAATGGACCTGATCAACCGAAATGGCCACATAAACCTTGGTAGTAATGCAACCTTCAAGAAAACTGCGAAACCCATGGAATACCAAAATATGGATGCCTAAATCATCACCAAACCCCTGCCATGCTTCATTCTTGGGACATAAACTCAGCCACAAGTTGAAAAAAGTGTGAAACAAGACTCACCCAACCAAATGACTTTCTTCCATCACTACATAGCCCAGGCTGTATGGCTTTGGCACCAAGTTTTCCTGTTAGAAGCATTTGCATCACTGATGAATGGTTTCAGAATTCCAGCTTGTCTTGTAATTCCCTGTTTATGGAGCCCCATATGTTTAATTTTGCTGTTGACAGTGTTCGCAAATGTGAAATTCAGTTTGGAAGTTACTTTTTAGCTGTTGTCCCCTTATTTTTCGTCTCAAACATCTTCAATGACCACTCATCATGATCACTCAATGCACATTTTCACCCATTTTGCAACTTAGTGGACGATGTTTTTCTGTTTTCCTTGCATGCACTACAAATCTTCGATAACGTGCCTCTAGAAACACTAAACACTTCGGCTCGCATGACATTTGTCAATGTCAGAATTCATTTAACCCTAACACAATGTACTCAAAACTACACAGAACACTATTCTGATTACGACTGACACTTGCAATGTATTGAGGCCATGGTACAGGTGCTGTTCACGTTCAAATAGAACAGCAGAACACGCAGACCTGGCTAGCAACTGCATTTACATTCAAGTATGCATTTCTCATGATGTACCCATATTTTTGTCCAACCCCTGTCCATCTGGGAAGCTCTTTCTATCTACGCCTACGTACTTTCTACAGATCAGGAAATTGATTATCAAACAATGTATCAGCTAAACAACATTCATTTGTCACAAATCTGCAAGGCGCATACACACGCGCATGTGCACACACATGCACCCCCCTCCCCCCACACACCAAAATACTTGTCAGAGATTTGTCTATAATGTAACACAGCTATTCTTAAGTCCAAGTTTTAGCTTTTATAGTGAAAAGTCCATTAAATGTTATGCAAATGTTGACACTGGTCTACACAAATACTTTGTAAGAACATTTATTTCTCATTAACATTGGTTACCTTTGGCAACTCAATGAAATTGTTATCTTCCAGCCTAAAATATACCTCCATTGTAGTCAATAGATATCAATGGAAAATAAATTCTCATAGCTTCCTGAACAAAGAACTAGGATATTTGTTCTAAATTTGCTAACATTTAACTTTCTACAGTGTACAAGAGTGTTACTGCATTGCACAAGCTCATTCAGTGGCATATGCAAGAATAAACTGACCATCGAAATGCTGAAGGCGGCACAAATGCATAAAAACAGTGATAGACATAACATACTGTTAGTCAATAATTGCCTAGCACACTATATATGCTCGGGCAACATGAAACTGCACCAACAATTTTATGCACTACTGCCCATTTTCCAAATGTACTGCATGTTTAAATAACAGTTTGCATATAACAGACAGTTGCAAGATATTTCAACAGTTTTAGCATAAGTTATTTAAAATTAAGTTCTCGCAGCAATGACCAAATGTAGGAAAATGCACAACATTACACAAATATGGTCTTTCATCAGTATGAAAGAAATGTAGTAGTTCATGTCATACTTATTTGTTCACTCTGTGTGCCTGAACAAGTGAAAGGAGTAGCTGGATTTAAAACGTCATGTATGGGTAGTCCATTAAGGCGCATAAATTTCTGTAAAATATCTTTTATAGGTGCCATAACTACACTAACTATAACTTTGATAAAAGGTATGATGAAAGTGCCCCTGGACTCTGTTATAGATTTTCTAAAGCACATTTAACAAAGTTCTTTTATAGTGTAACAAGCGCAAAATATAAGCACCTCTAAACAACAGTAAGCATTCTAACTAACCACAAAAATAAATATTAAAATGTAACAAGTTATCTATTTCCATTTGTCTTGTGTGTGTGTGTGTCCAGTGATTTACAATGCAACAAGTTTTCATTTCTTTTTCACAACAAACTTCATCTCAAAACAAAAACAATAATTAGTTCCGTATTTTTGTGTGCGTTACCATCGTTCTCCAAAACACACAAAATAGCAGCACCTCAAAAACGAAATAAATCGTGTAATGTGTTACCATGTTGCTATTCTCTGTATCTGCAAGTTTCCAGCATAAATAAGTGGTACAAAAATTCTCTTTGGTACTATTTATCTTGACGCTTAAAAACTTTGTTTATATTTCCAACATACACAAGACTCCTCAGTCTATTATCAGTCAAAACTATTTCAAGCAGCATTGCTGCGTGATACAACTTGAATTTTGTTGAGATATTCACTGGAACGTAAGTCACTCAAGTATACTATTTACAGATACTGATACTTTAATAAATGCTCAGTGCTCTGAAACTGAAAACCATTTAGATTCACTTCGTTACCGGCTTTTGTACCTTCTCGACTTGATTCTAGCTTAAGATAAAAAATGTTTGCAGTCGTTTAAATGTCCTCCGTCAACACATCAGACTTGGGAAATTGCAGAAACCTTATTTGGGAATAATGCGGTACACTGTATACAAACAGTGTTCACTCATATCAGCACTAATTACCTGTGTCAATCCTGGGACTTGTGAGGTGATGACGAACTGCTGGCCCCTCGACGATAACACATTCAAATTCTGTGTCGTTCCCGTAGTTAAAACTTGTTGTAATCTCACTGTTTGTCCGGGTCCCACATTAAGTGAGTGCGAGGGCGGTTGTGGTCCCACCCCACCTTGATGATCACTCATCTTCCAGTTTCCTGGTTGTCCAAGGTGTGTTACAACAAAGCGCACACAACACACAATTCATGTTAAATTCATTATATAAGAGAAAAACACTGGAGTATTTGTAAACACCACTGCCACAAAGCATTTGTTGTTTTGTTAATTTATAAAAACATTCACATAACCTAATATCGTGGTAATACAACCATGATGTATTAAATACTGTAAAATGAAATTATATTAATAAACTGACTGCCTAAATTTCATTAAATAATTTTAGTGATCTAACAATACAGTGACATTTAGTTGCAAGCGCTTTTTCGATTTTTAGATATTTCCGTGAACACAAAGAGAAATCGAGTCCGTCTAACCGCCATATTGGTATTTGCTTCCTTCCCCCTTTAACTCACCATTATGTTAGCACTATGTTTTGTTGCTTATTGTACACATCGTCCACGAAGTATTGCATATTTTCGCTTAGTAATATTAAATTAGTGTTTTAGTTTCACGACCTGAGCCGAGAACAGCAGGTATTGCTAAGGATTTAATGGTCATTTCAAACATTTTAATCCAAATACGCAACGCCCGCTCTCAACATGGCGACAAATTCTGCTAACAGCAACATACTACTCTGGGTTTTTTGGTTCACCATTTATTCACTAGGGGCGCAGCCGTAGACGCTTGTCTTCTGTGTAAACTCGACGGGAGTGCCAATTGTTGAAAAGGAAGTACTGCGAAGTGGGAACTTTGACAGAACAACATTAAAATTGTCCCCGGTTAACGTAAACTGGTGAAGAAAACGAAAATATTCCTTGTGTCACTGAATATCGTTCGTTTTGCGGTACTATAGGGAAATGTATGTATATGCATAACAACGGAAGAATTGTTAAAGAACCTCAAAGAATTGAATGAAGTAGGATTTGTGTTTTTTTTTGTATGTATTAATTGTAATGCCGAGATTAAACAAGCGGTTATCACATTTATTAACTGATAGCATATTAAAAACATTAAATCAAAGGAAAATATGTACTGTACTTGAATTCCTCGAGCAAGAACCGGAATACTTGGCTGCTCTTCTGAAAATAAGTTTTAAGGTGGGGTACTTAACCATTTTCTTAATAATATTTTTAAAAAATCGAGATTTTGAGTTTTTTGTCATATACTGCAAGGCTAATTGATTTCACACTGTGTCAGAAGAGAGACTTGCATGTACAAGTGTCCTTATACAAGAATAGCAATATTGCCAGAAAAACTACCATATTCCATTATTTTACAGTGCCTGTGCAAATAGTTAATAAATGCAGGTTTTTCTTTAATTTTTAGGTTAACATATGTTAGGAGCATTATATCTGCAACAGTTTATTCCATTGCACCAAATGCCTTCTGAAGCTATTCTGCAGAGATCATTTTTATAAATATAATCATTGCTTCACTTTTGGGGGTGTGGATTTGATTTCTTTGCTGTTTTTCTTCTATGTTGAAAGGTTTTGCAATAAGTAGTTCTGTAGTGTCAATGTAATATTTATGCAGTGATTATAAGGAGATAACAATTCGCTTAGAACACTAGGTATGAATTCACAATTTCACAACGATATATACTGATAAAATTTTCTTGACCTTCTACCTTCGTCAAGGGGTTAAAAATCTACAAGCTTTTAGCTGATTGTCTATCCGTCAGTTTTGGGTCGTGACTGTCATGTGGGAGTACTCGGCTCAGAGCGCTTGACAGTGCTGAATCTGAAGAGAATTTCATCACCTAGAACACTGTTTGTTGGGCAACAGGTACATAAAAATGCATCTGACTACTTATCAAACTATCTTTATTATTATTATTATTATACATATATAGGGCACTAAATGTGCCAGCTGCTTTAATCTTGTCATTATGGATTTTCTTGCTGTCAACCTACAAAGTTGTTCTGGTCTTGAATTTCTTGACCTCTTGGCTGAATTTCCACTTCAGTATTTTGTGAGTGAATATCTGTCTGCCTTGTATATCTGAGTTTGTTATGACACCATCATTCAGGTGTGTCGCCCTACGTCCACGGCTATACTCTCCAAGCCACTGTTGGCTGCGTAGCAGAGGTTATGTCCCATTATACCAGTTACTAGGGTTTCTTCCTGTTTAATTCACGTTTAGAGTGCAGTAAGAATGACCCTTTGACTGCCTCTAGGAGTGCAATAATTATTCTGATCTTATCCACACAGTTCCTGTCTGAGTGGTATGTAGTTCAGTTCATTCAATATCTCTGTGACATACTCTGACCATTCATGGTCCTTCTCTTTATATGGTCAGTATTCCTTCTCTGTATATGGTCAGTATTCCCTTTTAGTTCTAATCTGGTACCGGTCCCACACACTTGAGCAATCTTCTAGGATTGATTGCACAAGTAATTTGTAAGCAATCCTGTTTGTAGACTGATTACACTTCCCCAGTATTCTACCCATAAATCGAAATCTACCACCTGCTTTACACATGATTGAACCTACCCAAGATCATTCAATTTCATTTGCCTACAAAATGTTTCATCCAGGTATTTACATGACTTGGCCGATTCCAACAGTAACTCTGATATTATAGTCGTAGAATACTATAGTTTTTCGTTTTATGAAGTGCAAAATTTTATCTTTCTTAATATTTGGGGCAAGTTGCCAGTCTCTGCACCACATTGAAATCTTATCAAGATCTGACTGAATATTTATGCTGCTTGTTTCAGATAGTACTTTATTATAGATAACTATCATTTGCAAAAAACCTGATTTTGCTAATGATTTTGCCAGCAAGTTTGTTAATACACAACATGAACAGCAAAGGTCTGAATGCACTTCCCTGGTGCGTACCCGAAGTTACTTCTACATCTGACAATGACTTCCCATCCAAGATAACACATTGTGTCCTCCCTAGCGAGAAGTCCTCAATCCAGTCACAAATTTCACTTGATACCCCTTATGATCATAGTGTTGACAATAAGGATAGGTGCATCACTGAGTCAAATACTTTTCAGAAATCAAGAAACACTGAATCGACCTGGTTGCCTTGATCCAAAGCTTTCAGTGTGCCAAGTGAGAAAAGTGCAGGTTGGGTTTCACATGATCGATGTTTTCAAAATCCGTGCTGGTTGGCATTGAGGAGGTCATTCTGTTCAAGATATCTCCTTGAATTTGAGCTTAGAATATTTTCTAAGAGTCTACAACAAATTTATGTCAAGAATATTTAAGGGTAATTTATGGATCACTTCTACTACCCTTGTTGTAGATGGATGTGACCTGTATCTTCTTCCAAGAACTTTTTTGTTTGAGGGATCTACAGTAGATTATAGTTAGAAGAGGGGCTAACTCAGTTGCAAATTCAGTGTAGAATCTGACAGGGATTCTATCGAAGCCTGGAGCTATGTTCAGTTTTAATGATTTCAGCTGTTTCCCAGCACCTTTGACTCTAATACTTGTTTCACTCATCTTTTCAGTGGTACGAGGATTAAGTTGGGGCAATTCTGCTGGGTTTTCCTTTGTAAAGGAACATTTGAAAATGGAGTTAAGCATTCAGCTTGTGCTTTACTACCCTCAATTCCAGTTCCTGTCTCATTACTAGAGTTTATGAACTGTCATTTGGCATTATTGTGTTGTGGTAGTCATTGAAGGCATCACAAATTGCTTGCTCTCTTGACAGCCAAATGTGTTTCATTCAACATCTTTCTATCTGTAGTCCTAGACTTTGTTTTACATCTATTATGTAATGTTCATTTCTCCAGGAGTTTCTTTACAGTGACTGTATATTATAGAGGTTCCCTCCTATTGTGAACTGTTTTACTGGGTACATATCTATCCAGAGTGTGGTCAACTATTATTTTGAAGCTGAGTCATAGTTCTTCTACATGCTCCTGATCTGTGCCTTCATTGATCCAGGTTATGTTATAAGTGCTTTCTGTGTACTACAAGATCTGTTTAGTTTGTTGAGTGTCTGGCATCCTTTTGATATGCCCATAACATTTCAGTTGATGTTTCATCATGTCATGTACTATGTTATACAGTGGAACTTCGCATGGCAAGTATAATTCATTCCAGAATCTTACTCATCGTGCAAAACACTTGTTATGCAAAACAATTTATCTCATATAAATTAATGTAAAATACAGTGTTGCGTTCCATGAAGAAAAAGTGCTAAAAGTGTCATCTTATTCATGTATTTATCCAAAGAAAGTTACATATATTAAACTATGTACTTTAAAAACAAAGATTCCAAGACTTACCAAGCGGGAAAGCACCGGTAGACAGGCACAATAAAATAACACACACACAAAATTTCGAGCTTTTGTAACCGGTGGTTGCTTCGTCAGGAAAGGGGGAAGGAGAAGGAAGGTGAAAGGATGTGGGTTTTAAGAGAGAGGGTAAGGAGTCATTCCAATTCCAGGAGCGGAAAGAGTCACCTTAGGGGGGAAAAAGGATAGGTATATAAGCGTGCGCGCACGCACACACACACACACACACACACACACACACACACACACACACAGAGAGACAGATATATGGACACAAGCAGAGATATTTAAAGGCAATGAGTTTGGGCCCAAACTCTTTGCCTTTAAATATGTCTGCTTGTGTGTGTGTGTGTGTGTGTGTGTGTGTGTGTGTGTGTGTGTGTGTGTGTACCTATCCTTTTTCCCCTCCCGGGATTGGAATGACTCCTTACCCTCTCCCTTAAAACCCACATCCTTTCATCTTTCCTTCTCCTTCCCTCTTTCCTGACGAAGCAACCGCCGGTTGCAAAAGCTCGAAATTTTGTGTGTGTGTTTGTGTGTTTTTTTTATTGTGCCTTTCTACCGGCGCTTTCCTGCTTGGTAAGTCTTGGTAATCTTTGTTTTTAATATATTTTTCCCATGTGGAAGTTTCTTTCTCTCTTATAAACTATGTACTTTATTATTCACAATACATAATTAATTCTTTTTTACTAGGATGCTATCTATAGTCATTTGTTTCTGCTGACGCTTCAACACTTGGCAAAAATGCGACACAGCATTATCATCAAATAAATTTTTAGTACACATAGCCACTGCTTTATTGGGGCAATGATTTTCAGCGTACGATGCAACCGATTCCCATGCTTTCGGCATTCATCTTTTTGCGCCAGAAGATTACCATATCCTCCTCCTCGTCCTCTTCTTCTTAAGAATTCCTCTCCCCATCTTCCTACTATGAAACACACTGCAACTCCATAAGCTGTTTGATGGTCATTTCTTGGCTGTTGTGAACTTCCACAATTTCATCGCTATCATTGTTATCTACTTCTGCTCCCATGCTCTTGGCCAGATGGTCAATCTTGTTGACTACATGCTCCAAAGGTACTGAATCAAATGCCTCCATCAAATTCGACAATGCTCTCTGGCGAAAACTTCTTCCAAGCAGAAGTGAGAGTTATCTTGGTAACACTTTCCCATGCCTTTTCAGTCATCTTTGTGCTGGCAATGATGTTTAAGCGATATTTCCAAAACTCTCTGAGATTGAGATTGGTAGCTTCAGTCAACTCAAAGCAGTGCTCGAAGAGGGCTTTAGTGTAGAGCTTCTTAAAGTTAGAAATAGTCTGCTGGTCCTTAGGCTGGAACAACAGAATGGTGTTGAGAGGAAAAATTGGATATTGATGTATTGAAACTCTTCAAGGAAGAGGTCCTGTAGGCCTGGAGGGGCAGATTCATCTCAAGCAAATATTTTTTCACCAAAGGACCAAACATTTCATTCATTCAATCACAAATAAAGATCACGCCACTCAAGCCTTCTTGTTGGACCTCCACATCACATGTAACCTGCTCTTCTGGACTTTATACTTCTTGAAGGCTCCTGGAGTTTCTGAATGGTAAACAAGCAGCAGTTTAATATTCAAATTGCTGCTTGCGCTGGTGCAGAATAGCAGTATAAGACAGTCTTTCATTGGCTTGTAACTGAGCAGTGCATTCTCCTCTGCTGTTATTAAGGTATGCTATCATCATTTTTCCATATTAGACCCATCTTGTCATAACAGGTTTTTAAACCTGTTGTGTCAAATAACCTGCAGAATCTATGAGCATCTTGAAATTGCTGATGAAGTTCTCTGCTGCCTTTGTGTCAGAGCTGGCTGCTTCTCTGTGCCTCACAATGCTGTAGATGGTGGTTCTTCTCTTAAACTTTGCAAACCACCCATGGCTTCCTTTAAACATTTTTTGAGAGCTGATGATCCTGGCATCTTCTTAACGAGGTTGGTAAAAATCATCCTCACCTTCTCCAAATGATGATCTCATTAATAGTGTCACCTCGCAATTGCTTTTCATTTCCCCATACAAGGAGCTATCTTTCAATATCGCCCAGAATATGAAACTGTTGTTTAGATGCCCATGTCACTCTCTTTGAAACATCTATCTCCTTATTTTGTCCTTGTTCTTGACGATAGTGCAAATAGTTGATATAGATCGATTGTATGTGTGTGCTAAATCAGCAACGCTCACACCACGATCTCATTTTTCAGTAAATTTTACATTTCATTTCTGAGGTCATTTTCTTTCTCTTGTGATTGTCTTCTTATAGCTTTACCTTAGGGTACATTTCTACGAATGCTATTAAGATTTACACACAAGAAAACAATGTGTGAACATAAGTTTAGAAAAATGTTGAGACCACAAGCTGCACTAAGATGGTAGCAGAAGGAGTGCTAAACCCGTACTGTAGTATGTACTAAACACAAAGCGAGTCATTTTCTTTACAGTTTGTTTTGCTCATTAAGCGGATTGTGTGTTTATGGGAGCTGCTCGTTAAGCAAGATTCTAAACAGATATATCTGTTTGGTCTCTTGGTTACTCCGCAGTCTGTATCATTATTCGGTCTTATTAGGCCCAAGGTACCTTTGTGCTCTGTGACCAACATTTCTGATAGATATAAAGCTTTGGGCTTGATGACAATGTTGCAATGTGTCACTTTTATGTTATGTGATGTATGAGATTTGTTGAAGATGTTTCCAGTCTTCCAGAAGGCTCTAGTTTTGTTTTGATTTCTCTGTTCATATGTTTCTTTCCCTGTTGCCTGCTTCATCTCCCTGAGGCACTTGAAACTGTGAACTTTCTTAATCTCACCATAATTTGTTGTGATCTGTTTCGATGCGTCTTTCTGATTTGACTTGTACGTTTTATCCTTCAAAGTAAAACTGTATTTTTTTAAAGTGATTAAGATACTTTAATAAAATAATCAGTTTTACTTCTCAGTACAGTTTGTGAACTTTGTCAATGTCAATAACTGGCTGGAAAGTATAACCTGTTCGTAGGTTCTGTAATCAATTTTTTCCATCTGTCCATTTCACAATGTTGCTATAGTTCATAAAATGAGTACCTCTTGGCTGCCAAGTATTGCTCTGGATACCTTCTTCTTCCAAAATCCTTCAAATGTCAGAGTTTAGGCTCCAGGAGGTATCTTTACTTGAAATATTTCTGAGAACTATAACCAGAGCTATGTTGAAAACTTTCCCATAAATTCTAGAGCACTAATTTCTCAATCATGCTAAGACAAAATTTAAAGTGGCATAACATATGAAACTAGTTGACACATTTAAAATTGTGATTCAGATGTTTGTTTCCAAACTGTTTCTGAAACAACTAACAGCAAATTGCTGTCTGGAGCTGCCAATTTCGAATCTGAGAGATGTTTCATACAAACATAGACTACAGTTTCATTCAGCTAGTACATAAAAAATGAAGATGGTAGAAGTAGAAATACCTGCCATTGGAATTAAAAAGTAACTGGATAGTCAATACAATTAGTGAATAAGATGAGCTGATACACAGTCCGTCACATTAATGTCTCCACCTATTGAAAACCTGCATAATCCCCTTTTGCAGTGCAAATGTGCTGGAGGTGAGCCTGTAACTTTCTAGAAGGTACTGACAGAGATGTGGAGCCAAGCCGACTCCAGTGTCGTCGTCAACTGCACAAGGTTTGAGGATCCATTTTGTTAACAACTAGTTGAGGTGGTCTCACAGATTCTCAATTGGGTTTAAATCCAGTGATTTTGGGGGCCAAGGGAATATGGTAAGCTCATCCTTGTGCTCTTCAAACCATGCACCACTGCGAGTTGTGACATATTGCGTTTTCGTCTTGGTAGATGCCATCGTGTCAAGGAAGGAAAAAACAGCATGTGGGGGTGGACATGTTTCCCAAAGATAGGTGCATAATTTTGTTGATCCAGTGTACCTTCCAGAATGACGAAATCACCCAGGGAATGCCACAAAAGCATTCTCCAGACCTTAACATTCTCTCCTCTGGTCTGGACCCTTCTGACAGTTGTTGCAGGGTTGTAGATAGCTACAGCCATTTGCCTGATACAGCATCAAACCTGATCCATCTGAAAAGCCATCTGCCACCATTCAGTGGACGTCCAGTTGTGGTGTCAGTGTGCAAATTCCAGCCTTCATCACTGATTAACAGTGGTCAGCATGGGTGCGTGAACCAAGTGCGAGTTGCAGATGCAATATACAACAATGTTCGCTGAATGCTCACTGAGTAGACACTGTTAGTAACCGCTCAGTTTGTCTAGGCAGTCAGTTGCTCCACAGTTGCACATCCATTTGCGGATACACAAATCCACAGCTCCTGTTCGCCTCTGGCAACTACCAACAATGGCCTATAGTGGTGCTTTGTTCAGTTTTAATGATTTCACCTGTTTCTCAACACCACTAATACTTACTTTGTTAATCTTTTCAGTGGTATGAGGATTAAATTGGGGTATTTCACCTGGGTTTTCCTTTGTAAAGGAACATTTGAAAATGAGAGTTATGCATCTGAGCTTTTGCTTTGCTAACCTCAATTTCAGTTCCTGTCTCATTCATTAGAGACTGGACACTCAACTTTGGTGCCACTATCTACATATGACCAGAACATCTTTGCTTTGTTGCCACTAATAGCCTTTACATACGACCAGAACATGTTTGGGTTCTGTGAAAGATCACATGACAGTATTTTGCTGCGGAAGCTATGAAGGCATCACGCATTGCTCTCTTGACAGCCAAACATGTTTCGTTCAGCACCTCTCTGTCTTCTCTGTCTGTAGCTCTATGCTTTGTGTTTTTAACACCTATTATTCAGTAATATCTGTTTCTTTACAGTGACTATACCATGGAGGTTCTCTCCCATTATGAACTGTTCTACTGGGTACATATTTATCCAGTGCATGGTGAACTATTCTTTTAAACTTGAGCCATAGTTCCTCTACATGTTTCTGCCCTGTGCTGAAAATTTCAAGTGCCTCATTGAGAAATGACACTACTGATTTTTATCTAGTTTACAGAAATATATATTTCTGCTTGGTTTAGTTGTCCTTTGTACTTTGGTAATCATTGTTGCCACCACCGCATCATGTTCACTGATACCAGTTTCGATGTGGACTTCCTCAAAGAGGCCAAGTTTGTCTGTTGCCATTAGATCCAGTATGTTTCCATCATGAATGGCGTTCCTAACTATTTGCTCTAGGTAGTTTTCAGAGAAGGTATTTAGTATTGTTTCACACAATGTCTTATCACACCCATCACTAACAAAACTGTAATCTTCAGTTTGGTTGGTGGACGATGAAAGTATCCACTGATGATTACAGTGGGACTGGGGAACTTACATTTGAGTGAATTGAGGCTTTCTTTAAAGTTTTTGGTTACATAATAAGAAGAGTTTGATAGGTGATCAAAGGATCCAATCAACATTTTATGCCCACCCTCTTGCTCTTCACTTCACAAATTACAAAAGAGGGGAGGTGATGACCACAATCCATTGACCTGCCTTCCCTCACAGGTCTACCCTCCACTTCCCTCCGGCATGCCAAGGAGGTCGGTGAAGGTGCTGTTGATACTGCAAACACACCTATGTGCTACATATCTTACACCTCATCTTTCTAATTTTTTGGGCAAGATTTTATGGTCATGTACATTGCAGACTTTTGAAAGGTGTAGGAAAATCCTGTTCCTATTTCATATTGATTCAGGTATTTTAAAGTACAATCAAAGAATCCAAAAATTGCTCTTATTGTAGATTTACAGTTTCTAAAGCCATGTTGAAAGCTGAGAAGTGAATATTTATTTATGAAACTAGCCTTTTTCCTGTAACTTTGCCCATGTATACGTTTGACACATATATTGAACACATCATCCTCTTCCCCTCTGAGTCAACCTCTTCCTTCCTCTGGCTGTCCACTTCATCCTCCCATCTCTCTCTCTCTCTCTCTCTCTCTCTCTCTCTCTCTCTCTCTCTCTCTCTCTCTCTCTCTCTCTCACACACACACACACACACACACACACACACACACACGCACACACGCTCATCCTCATTCTCACTCTTCATCTCCTCTTATCTCTTTGTCCATTTCCTCCACGTTGTCTCTCTCTGACCATATCGTCCTCTCCTTCCCGCTTATCATATCCTCCTCTTCTCTCTCTTTCTATCTCCACCTGCACCTCTTCCTTTTCCACCTGCCCTCTAACCCCATATACCTTCCACATGCCTCATGCATCTCCCCTCTCTGTCCATTTTCTCCTCCGCTTTGCTCAGTCCATCCCCAGTTCAATAAAGCAGGCCAATGCTACTCCAATACAACACACATGTCTTGCAGAGCAGCCTACATGTCGGAGCCTGGATAACCATTTCTTGCCCCTGACTTGTAGGCTGGAAAGAAGTTTGTGTTGGCAGGCCAATACTCTTCCTACACAACAAGCCTGCTATGCAGTGCAGCCTATATGCCAGAGGCTGAAAAAAAGGGAAAAAAAGATTTTTGCTATATTCTCGCTCTTATTGGAACTCGGAGGTTGTAAACCCCACATGCTCATACTCGTCAGACCTGCTGCTCCTGTGCCAAATTTGGTTCAAATTATTCCAGGGATTTAGGATGATATGCTGGACGTACAAATACACTCTATTTTATATACATATCTGACGATGAGAGATCTGTGCTTGCAGAAGATGGAAATTTTGTCATTAGTCCTCGAGTTGTGTCCATGGAAGAAATACGAGCCATTGAACAAACAGGCATTGGTAGCATGGACAAGGTTACAGCTGAAAAAAATTTGTATAGGAGTTGTAAGAGTATTGTCTTGCACAAAGCTTCCAAAAAGTAATTTAACTGTGGATGAGAGGAACGCCATGAAATATCTGAAAGAGAATGATAGTGTTATCATTCTCGCCCCAATCAAGGAAATGCAACTGTTGTTAAGTATGTGACCAACTATTATAGGAAGATTAATGATAAATTAAATCTGCAAACCTATAGGAAACTAAGTAAAGACACCACTGACAAAGTTCTTAGAACTGTTACACAGTTGGTAAAGAATTCCTCTATTGAACAGAGCATTCAGAAAAGTCTGTTCAATTCAATTGCAATAGCACCAAGACTTATGGATTGCCAACGGATTCGTATATCAAGAATTTTTTTTTAAATTAAGTAGCATAATGGTACTGCCGGAGAACATATTAGTTAGTTTTAGTGTGGTGTCGGTATTCATTATGAATCCACTCAATTAAGTGTTGCAATAGCTGAATCGGATTGTTCCTCCCGATATTGCAGAACTGTTTAAATATTGCCTCACAACTATGTATTTCATTAGAAATGAAGAGTTCTATAAACAGATGGATGGTGTCACTATCGGGACCCCTTTAAGCCTGATTATTGCGAACCTCTTTATGGAAAAATTTGAGGAACAGGCATTGGAAACTGTGAACAGTAAACCAAATATTTGGTTACATTATGTGGATAATATTTTTGTTTTGTGCCGGCATGGCAGGGAGGAAAAGAATCATTTTCACAAACGTCTGAATGGGATCAATCTGTTAGTTTACCAAGGAGTAGGCAGTTGGAAGATAATTTTTTTTTTGATATGCTAGTTTTCAAGAAAGAAAATGGTAGCTTGGGCCACACTGTTTGCCAACCCCCCCCCCCCCCCCCCCCACACACACAGATCATTACTACATCAGGATTCGAACCACCACCCACAACAGAACCGAGGCCCTGTTTCTATGCGTTTGGGCGCTGATGACCACGCTGTTTAGCGCCCGTAAACCTCAAACACACACACACACACACACACACACACACACACACACACACACACAAAACCATTGATGGAAAGAACAAGAAAAATCTGAACCACAGCTGCTACACGTGGAATTAAAACATCTCACCAATGCATTGCTCAAGAGTGGTTTTTCTTTTGCTGAGGTGAAAAAAGTGTTAAGACCACCGCAAAGAAAAGGTAGCAATGCACGAGCATCAGTGAAATTGAAAGTTTTCCTGCCATTCGTTAAGGACTTGACTGATCGCATAGGAGAAATCTTGAAAAAGTGGAACATCGGGGTACTGTACCCACCCACATGGAAGATACAAGATCATCTAAAATCAGCCAAGGATATTCGCCAAGTGCTGGAAAAATCTGGAATTTATAGGATTCTGTGTATTTGCGGGATGTGTATGTGGATACTATCAAAAGAACTGTCAAAAAAGACTCGAAGAGCACACGGTCAATTGCATAAGAGGGGAGACTGACAGGTCAGTTGTTGCGGAACATGCTTTACAGCCAGTAGACAACCAAATTCGTTTTGATAGGGTTCAAGTACTGGCAGTCATAACCAGATGCCATGGAAGGCTATACAGAGAGGCCATAGAGATTGCAAAACACCCCAGAAATTTCAATAGGAAGGAGAAGGGGGCGGGACGAAATTGAATGAAATTTGGATTCCGGTGCTGAAGAAGGTATGTACCTTTCTTCAACCATGGGATGATAGCAACAGCAGATGACAGTAGTTGACAACGGCGAGTTGCACTTGTGTATTTAAAATGTGACGTCACACCACTGCACAGAGGTGGAGTTTTGGTGTAGTCAGTAGTGAGCCAATGTGCAAATTGGACATTCAACAATGCTATGATAACACTTGAAAATGTGTTCTGCGTATGGGGACAAAATGTTGGGTTTTAAGATGAAATCCATTCGACCACAGTATAAGAGCTCGTAACATGTTATTAATTGTGATGTTTCTGGGTGTGAAAATTTACATTTTACAATCAGTGCTATCAACATTCTTCTGAATTTTGAATGGAAATGCTTTCCCAGTTTTCCCTAGTCAGTAAGAAATTAAAAATCGAATGTTGTCTTTGGAGAAAGTCCTGTGGCAGCAACACAGATTTACTTCACCACAATGAGTGAGTGAAGTTATTGCTGACTATAAATGGAATCATTGCTCAAGATGGCATGATGACATCATTACTTATTCTGTTTATGGTTGTGTTTCATGTAAAAGTGAATAAATCTTCTTCTTCTTCTTTTCCTTCAGCGTTTGTTTCGCTTGCCTCCGGGATCCACTACATGGGTCTAATGCCTCCATTTCATTCTACCACGGTCTGCATTTGGGTGGATGTTAACCAATTAAAGTTCTTTGTGAATCACATCAGCCCAACATTGTTTAGGTCGTCCTTTCAGTCTTCTGCCAACGACTTCAAGTATGTAACTTGCCTTGGCAATAGTCATCACTGGCGGCCCGTAAAACATGGCCAAACCATCAGAGACAATTCCCATACATCCTGTCTTGGATTGTTGCAACACCAAACTGTTTCCTAACGCTGTCATTGGAAATATGATCTAACTTAGTAAAGCCCGCTGTCCAACTTAACGTCTTCATTTCCATTACAGTTAGGCAACATTCTGTCTCATCTGTAGACAGCCAGAATTCACAACCATACCAGGCGACTGGTAAGATGACAGTGCAATAGATTTTTTTTATTTTAAATTATCTTTCATCCTGCAGTCGCAAGTGACTGCGGTTGTAGTTTGCCACTTCATCTAGGCTGCCTGAGCTCTGGTGTCGACCCCTTTGGTATGTTGGCCGTCAACCAAGGTACTTAAACTTACTCACACGAGTCAGATCTTCACCATTAGTCATGGTGGTTCCCATTTTATGTCTGTCTGATGTCGTGTACTCGGTTTTCTTCAAATTAAGGCACAAACTGTGTTGCATCAACCAGTCACTCCATTTTTTAGTTTGGCTCTGCAAGCTTGTTTTCTGCTGCCAGCATCACATCGTCAGCATAAAGTAGGGCCCATGGTAATGCTTGGTGCAGATCAGCTGTCATGGTGTCCATTATGAGAATGAACGGAAGTGGTGATAATGCAGAACCTTGATGGACGCCGATTATGACGGGGAAGTCCTTGGATAGCCCTGAGGTTGCACTGATATAACTTCTTGGCTGTGTATAAAGTAACTGCACCCAGTTAATAAGCTTTTGAAGTGCTAGCCAAATGAGACTGTATGGCACCCGATCAAAGGCCTTTTCGAGATCCAGGAATGCTAGATGCAGCGGCTTGGCTTTCTTATGATGTTTCTCAACTAATACTCTTGGAGCATGAATCGTGTTAGTTGTGCTGCAGTCTTCACAAATCCAGCTTGGTTTCTGGAAACCTGTATGATCTCATGGATCCTCTGGTCCAGAATATGCACAAAGATTTTCATAGAGTGGCATGTCGGAAGTTCCATGCAGCTTTTTGCGGACGATGCTGTAGTATACAGAGAAGTTGCAGCATTAGAAAATTGCAGTGAAATGCAGGAAGATCTGCAGCAGATAGGCACTTGATGAAGGCAGTCGCAACTGACCCTTAACATAGACAAATGCAATGTATTGCGAATACATAGAAAGAAGGATCCTTTATTGTATGATTATATGATAGTGGAACAAACACTGGTAGCAGTTACTTCTGTAAAATAACTGGGAGTATGCGTACGGAACGATTTAAAGTGGAATGATCGTATAAAATTAATTGTTGGTAAGGCAGATGCTAGGTTGAGATTCATTGAGACAGTCCTTAGAAAATGTAGTCCATCAACAAAGGAGGTGGCTGCAAAACACTCATTCAACCTATACTTGAGTATTGCTCATCAGTGTGGGATCCGTACCAGGTCGGGTTGACAGAGGAGATAGAGAAGATCCAAATAAGAGTGGCACGTTTCGTCACAGGGTTATTTGATAAGCGTGATAGCATTACGGAGATGTTTAGCAAATTCAAGTGGCAGCCTCTGCAAGAGTGGTGCTCTGCATCGCAGTGTAGCTTGCTGTCCAGGTTTTGAGAGGGTGCGTTTTTGGATGAGGTATCGAATATATTGCTTCCCCCTACTTATACCTCCCGAGGAGATTACGAATGTAAAATTAGAAAGATTCTAGCGCACATGAAGGCTTTCTGGCAGTCGTTTTTCCCGCGAACCACACGCAGCTGGAACAGGAAAGGGAGGTAATGACATGGCACGTAAAGTGCCCTACGCCACACACTGTTTGGTGGCTTGCAGAGTATAAATGTAGATGTAGATGTAGAGAAGTTGAATTGGACGGTAGTTGGTGCACTCAGCAGGGTTTCCCTTCTTAAAGATAGGCATAGTGGTGCTCCGTTGCCAATCAGTTGGTGTTCATCCCTCATCAATGATCTTGTTAAAGAATTCCATTAACCATTCGGCTGCCTTTCAATGATGGGAACACCATAACTCTGCTGGAATGTCATCTGGGCTGGTGGCTTTCCCAGACTTCATTTTCCTCAAAGCAGTCTTGACTTCTTCAACTGCAGTTTCTCTTGCGGGCCCTTCAACAGCCTGGCTGGTGGGTATTGGAGAATTAGGGAACATTTCTGTTGAGATCTTCTTGAAGTAGCTGCGTCATTTTTCTCTGACCTCCTTCCGCTCAACCAGCAAATTACCGGTCTCATCATTGACTTCGTGGAACCGATGAACGTCTTCCCAAGTGCGATGTCTTGCTTCAGCAAGTCAATATAAGTCCCGCTCTCCTTCACGTGTGTCAAGTTTTGCTTATAGATAAGCATAACGTGAGGATTTGGTTGCTGCTATAACCTGTTTTGCATCTCTTCAGGCTGTTCTATATGCATTCTGTCACTCTGGTGTTTTATCGGCAGGAAACTCATGATACAATAGTTTCTTCGTGTGTACTGCGCCGTGTCATTCCAAAGCCACTTATCTCTATCAATCCTCCATTGTCCTGGTTTTGTTGTCCCAAGAGTTGCGTGTGCAGCTTCGTGAGCAGATTCTTTCAGTTTCTCCCAGCTTTCTTCAACTGTGGTAACTGGTGGCAAAGTAATTCGGGCTATGATATCAGCTTTCTTATCCTTGAATTTCCACCATTTGATTCTTACAGGTCCTGTGCAATCTACATGCTTGTTTGGTGGCAACTTGATTTGTAGCTTGCAGATCAATGGACAGTATTGTGTCGCAACAGTTTCATAGGAGGTGACCTTTGCATCAAGCACACCTTCGAGATCATGGCATCTCTTGAGGATATAATTGATCTGCATGGCATAAGTGCTGCTGTAATGCATGATTAGATGTGATTTGGACAATTTTCAGGTTTTGAGCTTCCAAGAAATTGAGGATACGCTGACCATCATCATTCTTTTCTCCGAATCTATGCCCACCATGAGCAGTATGTTCTTCCTTTCTGCACCGTATGCGCCCATTCAGATCACCAGCAATGATGATGTAATCTTCTGGGGACACTTCAGCAGTCTTTGCATCAAGCATCTTCCAAAAGGTGTCCTTGAAGGAAATTGCTTGGCTAGTTTGTGGAGCGTAGGCACTGAAAAAGTGGATTTTTCTGCCATCTGTGTTGTACAGAATATTCATCAGACGATCATCATATATTTGCACTTCAGATATGTTACTGTCAGACTTGGATGATACTATAATGACAGTGCCACTAGCCTGTCTGCGTGTGCTCTTATGATTTTAGTTGTGATATATTTGATCATGGTAGGCTACAGTAGGACATAAGCCTGTAACCTCCTTGACCCAAATCATGTTTGAGAAATCCAAAAGATTTTTTTTAAAGAGAATAATAATGAAGTTCAGGAGGATTTTGAAGATGAAGTGAACACAGACTGTGATGACATATTTTGAGCTCTGCAGGAATGTTCAGAAGCAGAGACAGAAAACAGTGAAGATGATAAAAGAAGTACTTGAGTTAAATTACCTTTACTATATTGGCAGCAATAAAGAGACAAAATTGAATAAAGTTCCACCATCATAGAGATTAGTTTTTGTTTTGAGTTCTACAATATTGTTCAAAAGTTAACTGGACCTATAAGAGTGGCAAAAGCAGTGACAATGCATTTCAAATGCTAAAATTGTGTTATAGATGACAACATTTTGTCTTTTGTAGTTTTGTAAACAAATCAGTACTCTGAGAGTATCAAAGTTTCATTTCAATGTGAGCGAGATGCAATGGCGGACACACATGGGGGCTGCGCACTCTCTCCTTGTGGGGTCTCTCACATTGCCACCCATGCTGCCCCCACCAGTCAGTCGCACGCTATTCGTTCATTTCTTTCATCAGTCAATTTGACGGAATTGCGTTATCGAATAGTTGTATTTTCCTATGTAGCACGTGCATCCGCGTCATTGGATTTTATATATTTCTCTCTGGCACATAGATAGCTAACACATACATACGAGAAAAGTTGCAAACATTCTACTGATCTCGATACGTTATTCTGTCTGGCACTTGTTCGAGAAAAGTTGAGAATATTCTATTGTTTTCTTGTACGGAGAACCTTCGATATGTAATGTTATAAATAAGAACTATTTGCCTTATAGGATGCTAGTTTACAATCAGAAGCAGAAATATTAAGACTGAAGAATGAATAAGTAACTCATAACAGTATTTTTACTAATAACATAACAATAGTTTCCCATACCTATCTCGTGTTACGAGATTGATGTGTATATCTCCGGCAATAGTGACTTTAGAGAAGATTCCTAAAAACACGTTGTTACTATATAGGCCCTCTATCTAATAAACTAGAAAGAAATAGAATCGACAAGTAAAGTTCCACACACAAATTGCCAGATTACGTCATCATTGGAAACTCGCCCTTATGTTATATGTCATAAGATACATACTGGCTTGCCGCCTTCACAGAAGATATTGGGCCACATTCCATAAAAGTTTGGAAGCGAACATTCTGGCAGCAAATGTCCTCGAAACAACCGAGCCATGTATATAAGGCAAACAGAGTCGCTGCCAGGTAGTCAGTTTGAAAGCTAAAATTGTTGCCATAACTTGGAAGTCATAAAAAGCGAACAACTGCAATTATTGGCTATTATCACGGACTTCAGTCAGTGTTGTGCTTAGTGATATTAGAAATACGTGGAGTGTGATGATGTGGGTTTTAGTGCTAAGTGTACTAGTGTTGCATTTTTCAGTGTGAATAAAGTGTTTATTCGAGAATAATTGGCATCTAATTTACCTATGTCATAACAATATAATAAAATGGATCATTATGTAATAAGAAAAAACAAAAGTAGAAACATCTGAAGATCTGGTCACCATTCAGCTGCAAAAACACCACCAGATATACAGACAGAGCCCAGCACTTTGCCGAAACTTCCACAACAAAGTTCATCGACTGATTCCTTTAATCCCACAGATATTGGCACTTATTTGGATATATTAGTGTCAGGAAATATTAGTGATGATATAATACACAAGCTTCTCACAGCTCCAAGAAAACCTGAAAAAAGTTATATCCTTCCTACTTCTGAGCACAACAAGAGGGGACGGGTTGAACGCAGACAAGTGCACGATAATCACTTTGAACTGTATCCATGGCTGGTGTTCTCACAAGTTAAGAAGGGACTTCTTTGCATTAACTGTTCAATTTTTGTGAGTAATAAAATGATTGAAGGAAAGAAATCCATTATCATCAAGAAACTTATGACCGAACCATTAACTAAGTTTGCCAGACTTACTGGTAAAGATGGTGACCTTGAGACCTAATCTCAGCCAAGTACCACATTAAGCATCAACAGATGCAAAATTATTTTTGGTGACACAAGACAGCCGTGAACTTGAGATTATAAATTGGTTGTCAGGACAGAGATTGGAAAACATTAGGGAAAACGAGAGACCATCTTGTCCCTATAATAAAAATAATCATATATCATGAAAAGCAAAATATTGCTCTGTGGGCGCATAGAAATTTTGGGAGTCTATAGAAAACGAAAATGATTGTGAAAGTATAGTAAGTAACGAGGGAAACTTTATAGCTCTTGTGAGATTTAGATTTGACGCTGGAGACATGCAACTAAAACATCACCTTGAGACCACTAAAGTGACCGCCACTAACATAAGTAAAACCATGTGTAACAAATTTATTTCCCTCTGTGAAACAGGGATGTTATTGAGAATACTGGAGGAAATCAAAGATTCTCATTATTACAGCATAATCTTCGACGAGACTATGGACATAGCGCACATCACCCAACCGAGTTTAGCTGCAAGATATCGTGATGTTAAATTACACGAAAGATTTTTGGGTTTTTGACATCCATAAAGACAGTGACTGTAGTGGAAACGTTGATGAACCTCAAGAGAGTCAAGATGAAGAGCGTAGCATTACTTGTCAAGTATTAGGTACTATGATTCTAAAGCGAATGGAAAGACTTTCTCTTTCACTGGAGAACTGTGCGGGTATAGGCTGTGATGATTGCTCAGTTAATACCATGTCAGAATTGAAAGGAGCTGTAGCTACAAATAATAATAATAATAATAATAAAGCTATCAACGTGGAAGTAGCAGCGTGTCGAAGTCATCAGCTCAACCTCGTTGTCTCTCACAGTTGCAAAGTACAAGTGTGAGAAACTCACTTGGTACTATTGAAGAAGTAGTATTGTTCTTTACAGCGTCTAGCAAGTGGTTCACATAATTGAAGAATCACCTAAAACACTAGCTGAAATCACATTGTCAAATGAGATAGGTTATGCAACATGATGCTGTTATTCAATTCGCAGCTGATTTCTTAAAGAAATACAATGTTGGAGGGATAGAACAATGGCTGCCAAAGCCAATATTCTCTTTTGAGCTGTCTCTAATTGCGAGTTTATCCCCACTCTGTTTACACTGAGTGGCATTGTGAGCATAACATATCCGGTCAGCAAAATCTTACAAGACCCTAGCTAGGCAAAATTAGATTCGACGCACAAGGTGTATGATGGCATGAGAGCTAATGCTGATAGCCACTTTCCTCATATCGTTGAAGAGGTAAGGCAGTTATGGAAGAGTTAGACATGGAGAAGAGTGTTCCTCATCTTACAGTCAGACAAAGACGTAGGGAAAACTGCAATCATAATGATGATGCTATGACATATTGCAAAAGAACTTTTTGTTCCAACACTGGACCATTTTACCACTGACATGAGTGAAAGTCTTGCTGAAGGAAATATTTATCATTTAAAATTCAACATACTTTTGCCCTCACAACTACTGAAACATGACAGTAATGATCTGGCACATAAATTGAATCAGTGCGTAACTGAACTACTGTTCTTTGAAGAATAATCACTCTTTGTAAGTAAAAAGAGACTAATGGGAGAGATTATTCAATACAAGCAAACAAGCATAAATGCCCTTAATCATCATGATTCTGTTATGCAAGCTTAGTCTGTTTGTGATAGAGCTGACTATCCTACTTTGCACTCACTGTACAAACTATTTGCTTGTCTACCTGCATCTATCACTACAGTAGAAAGAAGTTTTTCAACATTGTGGTGTACAAATACATGGCTGAGGTTGACAATGGAGGAGGATCGCCTTAATGGCTTAGCTTTGTTGAACACACATCCTGACATTGATTGTCTTATTGACAATGTAATTAACCAATTTGCCAGTAAGAATAGCCACATAGAATTTGTCATTTAAGGAAGAGAACCACAATTGTAACTTTTTTATATCATAAGATGGCATTGTCTTGTATATATGTATAATCAGTTTAAATAAAACTTTCTTAAACTTTGCATGTGACTTGATTATTTTTTATTACGGTAAGAGAAAAGGTAGCTCAAGATACCTTTAGTGCCCCCTCCTTGAGGTTTTTCTGTATACACCACTGCCAAGATGTAAAACTGGAAGATGTTATTGAGGATCGGGGGAGGAAGGGGGGGGGGGGGTGCTGGGCTGATGGGGACAGGATTGAAAAATTTTGCACCTTAATGAACATAAAGTGTTTCAGGTTCGTTATGTGGTGCCTTAAATTTAATAATCAGGTGAATCGTGATGAAAGGAAACTATTAAAGAAGATAAAAGCTATTCAGGAAATATTTTCTGTGTGTGAACAGAACTGCCAGAAATCATATAACCTCAGACAAAATGTTGCAGTAGATGAGAAACTGGAAGGATTCTGTGGAAGGTGCAGTTTTTGCCAACAAATATGGAATTAAGGCATGTGCTCTTGTTGTGGACTCCAACGTATTTTACCTGTATCATATGGAAACCAGAAAGATTATTATACCATGGAAGCAATAAAAATTTGGATGATATTCTTTGAGTATGTGAAACTGTTTATCAGTTAGGTCAGAATGAGACAACAGACAAATTGTTTACCAGTATTGGCTTGATAGGAGAATTAGGAAGCAAATTGCTGTCTTTTGTTTAAACAATGCAGAAAAACAAGCATCAGTTTGTCCTGTAGTTTGTTACCAGTGGAGGAAGGGCTGTCTAAAGTTTCCTTTTTGGCTCCAAAAAAGGCTGTACTCTAGTTTTCTGTGTTTCTGAAAAGGGGAAGTGTATAATCCTGGCATCATATTAGCATGAAGATAATTCAGTATATGCTGACACTGGAGATAAACAAAAGCCATCCATTGTAACAATGTTTAATAGCACTAAAGATGAAGTCAACAATATGTACAAGTTGATTGCCTTGTACGGTGTGGCAACAATGAGTTTATCAGAAGAAAATAATTCCTGAAACAGCTACCTCATGCATTAGTTTTGCCTCACTTAGTTCGAAGAAACTTGGATATCTCAGGAATTCCCAGAGATCTTCAACTGAAGATAGAACATTGTAGGTGAACATGTGAAGAAGCAGCAGAAGACAAACACACAAACAAAGAAAAAGGAACTAGGAACAAGAGGAAAAGGCATAGTTCTGCACAGTAAAGAGAAGACTGACAAAATATTGTTGCAAAATCTGGTGAAAGCTAATCCACATTGAACTTTTTGCTCTGACTGTCGTAAAATTTCTGATATGTACCACAGTCCGAAAGTGTCAATGAGACAAATGAGTAATATAATTGTTGTTGTGCTCTAATGTCATCTTTGTCTTTCTGCAAAGATATTTGCTGTTTAGAAAGAGTGTAATTAGTGAAATGTAATAAAGAAGCAAGTGGAAAAAGTGTCATTGTTGTCAGTTGTTATCACAATCCAAGACTGATAAGAAAAGTAAATGATTAATATTTCTGTTGTTGTTGTGCTTTTATGTCATCTTTGTCTTTCTTTAAAGATGTTTTCTCTGTATAATGTGTTTTGTGAGTGAAATTTAATGAATAATCAAATAAATAAGCAATGTGATCGTCTGGCATGTTGAGGGAATTCTCATGACTTTCGTACATAATGTATTACTTGCTGTCTTGTTAATTGGTTTCAATCACAATTTGATTTATTTTAACAAAACCTACCATCGGTTCTTGGTAGATCAACATTATAATAAATGAAAAGTACCAGCTTGCTTTTGTTCTACAATATTTTATTGTGTTAACCGGTTTTCGGTATACAAGGCCATCTTCAGACATGTCTGAAGATGGCCTTCTAAGCCGAAAACTGATTAACACAATAATAGTAATATTGCAGAACAAAAGCAAACTGATGCTTTTTCATTTATTATTGATTTATTTGTTTAGGCCTACTAGTAAATAGGTATAGTATATCAGCACTCTAGGCTGATAACCTTGCTGTTTGATCCCCTCTCCCAAAACAACCAATCAGCACTATAAATGTATTTAGGTGCAAAAAAGGAAATTTTATGTATTTTACGCATGTTGAGTACTCTGTGAAAGCATATTTGGACATTGTGTTTTAACTATAATGCTTATTATTATACGGTAATTGTGAGACATACTTCTCCCTCCTCAGCTGACTATCAAGGCAAGATTTTGTTGCACTGGTTCCTTCAGGAAGCTCATGAGCAAAGCCACCCATTATTATTATATTCGTAATAGAGCTAATTCTGTTTCTCAAAAGATCTTGTTGTTAACAGAAAAAAATACTTTTCCAGAATATGTGCAAGTAACAGTTTTCCTCTACCTTCCAGGATTAGTTTTGGTATGGGTGTAGTAATGTTATCTTCATTAAAAGATCACTAGTACTGCGCCAAATTAACTATGGTCTCAAATAATCAAAGGACGACTCACTGTATATGTGAAAAAAACACACACACACACACACACACACACACACACACACACACACACACACACACACACACACACACGTGCACGGGGAGTGGGTGAGAGGAGGAGGAGAAGGAAGGGGGTGAAGGCATAGGAGGCTTACAAGTGGTAGGGAAAGACACCAAAGGAACAGGGTAGGAATGTAGCACCGGTGAGACTGTCACAATGCAAGCAGGTTGCTTGTGACACACTGTTAAGTAGAGGAGTGGGTTGAGAGGTGGGGAGAGGGCTATAGGACAGAGAAAGGAGGAGACTGTAAAGTGAACAGCATGGAAGGAGAGTAGTGTAGTGTAGTGGGATGCATGAGGAAAGGGTGAAGGTTGGCGCAGGGCAATAGTTTATGGAGATAGAGGTCAGAAGAATTGCAGGATCGAAGAAAGTGCGATTCCAAGCTATCTAGTTCAGAGAAGATAGTATGAGAGAAAGTAAGAGGAGAGGTTGGGGAGGGGGGTTACATCTGGCGTGAAGTTAAGCTGTTGTGGTCAGTGGCCTGTTCTGCCATTTTTTGGTCAGTTTTGCTGTGGTAGCAGTTTGGCTGTTCTCCTTTATTCCTATACACAACTGGTTAATGGTTATGCCTCATAAGGCCTGTAGTAGTGTTGGTAAATGAAATGAAAAGCTCGGTACGGGCTTTTGTTGAAGTTTCGAGAACATACCTTCACCGAAGAGTCAAGCAGTATATTGCTCCCTCCTACGTATATCTCGCGAAGAGACCATGAGGATAAAATCAGAGAGATTAGAGCCCACACAGAAGCATACCGACAGTCCTTCTTTCCACGTACAATACGAGAATGGAATAGAAGGGAGAACCGATAGAGGTACTCAGGGTACCCTCCGCCACACACCGTCAGGTGGCTTGCGGAGTACGGATGTAGATGTAGATGTAGATGTAGATGTAGACTGTTTTACACAGGTGCCTGTGCAAATGTAATTGTAGAGTTAGACCTGCAAATGAGCCCATTGCTCACGTCACATCTCCATGAAACATGAAATGGGAACATCACTCGAAGGGAAATACTTGAGAAACAGTGCAGTGCATCCTAAGTTGGCCCCCATCAAATCAGGAAGAGAATAATCGAACATAAATGAAAACAAAATGTCTGGAAAATAAAAGTCAAATCAAGCAGACATTAAGACATCTGTGATGTAAGAGGAGAACAATACTGTGATGTATAATGAAATCTACCTGCTTGACCCATCAAGTCTTCATTTTTTTCTTTTCAGCGGATTTTGTAATTTATAGAAGGGAAACAGGGGAAGGAAAAACCTCACTGATAAGTAACTCCCATACTTCAGTGGAGCATGATTAATTTCACTGTGAAGACTTCCATACAACTTGGTTGGAAATGTCAGTGACAATATGCAGATTATACTTTCGCCACATCAAGTACCTTTTTATGTTGTTATGTGACTACCCACATCAGTGTAAATGTGATGCCAACCTGATAGTGGTACATTCTTGTAGATGCACATTCTTGGCGAATCTGAGTAAGGCACTGAATTTGAACACTCCCCCATGTCTGAAAGTGGTTTTTATCATAATATTTAATGACCTGTGCTGTGGTACATCACAGATGGCGTTAGGATTGTGCCTCTCCGTACAGTCTCAGCCCAGGAGGATCTCCACATTGTTGTCCTTACCCTGAAATCCTTAACTCTTGATATTGTTACTGACTATGATTCCATGGGTTAGCAATATATTGCCACCAGCACCTTTGACACCCAAAATAACCCCCCCCCCTCCCCCAACTAAATCACCTTCTCCAAGCCTACAATAATAATTCCTAGAGTAACACCCTATATGCTCAAGTTCTCCAACACTGCCTGTTTCAATTCATTCATTAACTTGGCTGTCAGATAGGTGGAAAGTCACAGATGTTTAACTTTCCACACCATTATTGCTATGAAAGCACTTTGTGACTGGAGGAAATGATGGTCAGGCAGTGTAATCCCTTAACACACTAGTCTATGTCGTCATCATCATCATCATCATCATCATCACAGTCATTATGACTTGTCATGGTTTGCTAGTGGTTAGGCCAGATGGTCAGCCATGGCCTTGCTGAAGGAACCATCCTGGCCTTTGTCGTAAATGATTTAGAAAAGCCTTAAGAAAATCTCAATAAGGATTCTTGGACACAGGAAAACCCACCTTTCAAAATCTGAAATCAGTGTCGTAACAACTGCAACTGTCTCATTTGGTTATTATCTACAGTATCTACAGTTATCTCTTGGGAACATATGCAGTTTGCCCCAAATATCTTATAACAGAAACATGTTTACCACTTCTAATAATTTCTGGGTGTGCAGCCAGATCCCGTCGACATTCTGCCAAGATATTTCGGCCCAGAGACGTCCGGCCATCTTGATGTGAGTACACACCTACTGAAGAGCACAGGTGCAGTCGCGGTATTTATTCCGAATCTTGCGCATGCGAAATGTACATCATTTGTACCACTGCACACACTGTGGCCACCCACTGGTGACTCCACAACCACAAACATGCAGGTTTCCTTGCTCTTCCTTCAGTGTGTCTGGAAAACTGAGTCAGCATCCCCCCAATGAGGGAGATGTTGATCTCAAGAGAATTATAAGACATTACCATCGTGCACTGTGGATCTTGGCACATTTGCTTGTGAAAGCATTACATTGTGATTATTATTGTACTATGACAGGATGTTGTATTTGTCCCAGTTTGTTATTACCCCTACTCTGAATCCTCTCAGTAATCTTAAATTGCAAAGTGTGCATTTCTTATGTAGCTGCCTTTTTAAATAGATTTCTTTTAGTATTATTTTTCATCTGCTTGTGTAATTTATTATATGCTTTTGTTCCTTGGCAGATAATGCTCTTTTGAGTTTTTGTTTGTTTTTCTTTTGTAATGCAAGTCCAAATTGGCTCCTGTCCCATCAATTCTAGAATACAGGAAAGTACTTAGCCACAACCAGTGTGTGTTCAGAAGATATCAGTCAAAGTATGACATCATCACTCCACTGTAGTGACACATTTACGTTAACAAAAATATACAAGACCATTCCCATTACAAAGGAACTGTATGTTGTGACATATTATTTCATAACTATTTTTGACCTTGGTCTGTGTCCTTATATTGGAACTAGTTTCACAAATTCAGTCAAGTCAGTGGTAACTTTCGCAATTTACTATTAACTATCATTCCACCAAAAGGTAAAAGTGATGAAACTCCTGTCCTGTCACATGCAAAAGACAGAGAAATGTTATCCTTGGGAAGAACAAATTCAGGTGTGTGCAGACATACTGCTTTTTAGGCTTCTCCCTGTAACTGAATTTAACTAGTACAATATGCAGCAACAGTCTTAATCCTTTTGCTGTAACTTGTGCATGGTATGGTCTGGTCGAGTACAAGAATAGAACTGTAGAAAACTGCTGTTTCATTGCCACTGAATTAAATTATTTTGGTTAAAATTGTCACTGCATAAGGAAAGCGAGCAGTCCAGAATCTTTCATGATGTCGTAAAACAATAATTCATCTACCCATACTCCAAATAAGAACACACTTACAGTTTTAAAAGTATGAGGAGCCTTATGAGTTCAACTTTCAATGAGAGCTCAACATGTGTGGCACTCCTGGAGCACTTAATGAAGATATTGGTAATTGGGAGCAGACTAAACATTTTGTTACATACAGGACATTTGAAATATAATACAAAGTTTGTGGCATGCATGCAGGCAGATCCATTGCAGGGCATGGAAGTGTTCATGTATATACTGTGGATAATTGGGTTACAGAAACATGCTGACATGACCCTGGAGAAAGTTATCTTTTGAGTAATATTTTGCTGTATGGTATTTACTTTATTTTTTTATTCAACTGAATCTTTACATATTGTGTGATAAAGTATTGCGTGTGCGTGCGCATGCACGTGCGGCCCATTCCTCTAACACCCCCACCCCACCCCACCCCCCCTCACACACACACACACACACACACACACACACACACACACACATTTTAAATATAATATTGTAAAAACTAAAATAAATTAATTTTTGCCTCTTTTTACAGTTTAGTATCTCAAGTTTCACATGATCTAAAAATTTTGCAATTTGAAATAGAAGCAGTGAGTTAAAAAGTTCCTTAGGGATTTTTTTAAACAGAGGAAATGAAAAAATAGCTGCCATCTCACAAAATTCAGAATTTTTTTACGATAGACATTGAAAATAACTTATTTTCACTGAAAAAAAATTTCAGATTAGATTGGAATACTCACAAAGATAGTTATATAAATGTATAAAAGTGTCACCCAGTAGCTGTATTACTGAATAAGTCTTTTTAGCAAAGTTAGTGTGCAAATTTATTAAAATATGCCAATGAAATGAAACTACTCTATAAGAAAGGGATAAGGTAATATATGAGTAATTATCATCCTCTCTCTCTGCTGCTTTGAATATAGCAGATGCTAACCAGAACCCAAATTTTAATGTAACCAGAACCAACTTAGGCTCCAGGAAGAAAAATTCTACAGACATTATAAGTAAATTTGTTAACAAGAGTAGCATCTCACTAGACGAGAATTATTAAGTGACAGGAATGTTACGTGAACTCACAAAGGTCTTTGACTGTGTAAATCACACCTTGCTAATCTGCAGACCATAGTTCACATACAGTAGGAACCATATTTTGTAACAGACTTCCATCTGACCTCCAAGACAGCTAATTTACGCACCTTAAAAACTAAATTCAAGCATTTATTAATAGAGGAAAGCTGTTATTCAGTAGAAGATTTCAGTTTGTGATCTCCTTTTGTAAAACAGCGTATATGTGATAAGTTTGTTTTTGCAACACAAAAACGATAATTTCTGATCTTCACACACTATAGCAATGTAGGCATTTATATTTCAAGTTGTAAAGTCTCTCTGTAAAACAGTGTATTTAACATAAGTTTGTTTTTGCAACAGAAAATGATAATTTTAACTAGCAAATAAACAAGTGTGCTACAGTGGCTTATTTCATACCTATTTAATAGATGATAAAGTGTAATTTCTAAAATGCAGCAAATTATACTACAAAATGGAGAAAAGTAATACAAGGTGTCCTTGAAGACTCTTGCGACCTTTTCTCTTCCTGTTCTTTGTCAGCGATTTGCCCATCAATTTTAGCTCGCCGTCAGTTCTGTTTGCAGATTACACATTTGCTTCAATTGAAAATTATGAAGCAGAAAAAAATTCCTGACTGCATCATTAATCTACACGATGGATTAGTAACATAGTTTCAGTGAAACAGATTTTTTTTGTGAATTGTGTTTTATTTGTCTCACAACGTACATAATCTAAACCATTTTATACAGGTACAGAGACGCATCAAATTGTGGTAAAATTTGAACAGTTGGGGTTAACAAACAGCATCATAACAACAATACACTTTTTTTATATATATACCTCAAATTATCATTTCATCCTCTATGAATTCTTCTATTGAATAGTTGCATTTCTCCCACAGAATCTGCTGTAGCCTCATTTTTAAAATTTCTGGTTTCATATTAAATATGTTTTTGCCCATTAATTAGTTATATATTGTCATCCCCATATAGTATGGACTCTGTGCATATAATTTCAACTGGTGTGTGGGTAGCATAAAATTGTTCATGTGCGGATGGATATGTGTGTGTGTGTGTGTGTGTGCGAGTGTACATCTGTCATTTTTTTCCCCTAAGGGAAGTCTTTCCGCTCCCGGGATTGGAATGACTCCTTACCCTCTCCCTTAAAACCCACATCCTTTCATTTTTCCCTCTCCTTCCTTCCTTCCTGACGAAGCAACTGCCAGTTGCGAAAGCTCGTAATTCTGTGTGTGTGTTTGTGTGTTTTGTTCATGTGCCTGTCTGCCGGCGCTTTCCCGCTTGGTAAGTCTTGGAATCTTTGTTTTTAATATATTTTTATTTCTTGTGTTATTTATATGGTTAAAATGATTCACCTCAAATAATTTTTGTCTACTGTGTAGAAAGATCATAAATTTTTATAAATGTATAGGGAGGGAACATTTAGGCTTTGTAGTTTCCAAAATAATGGGCAACAAGACTCTGTTTGCTGTGCAGTACAAATGTATCGCGCAATTTTTTTTCCAGTTTTAGTATACAAGATACACTACTTGAACTTCCCCAGAAAATTATACCACAGCTAGTTACAGATTCAAAATAACTACAATAAGCAGTTTTCGTGTACTCAAGTCAGTGAAATTTGCTATTATTTGCACTGCAAATGCAAAACTGCTTATTTTATTTGATAGGAAGTCAGCATGTGTATTCCAACTTCAGTTTTTGTCCACATTTAATCCCAGGAATTTGACCGTGTCAACTTCTTTCATAGGTTGATTGTTATGTTGTAATTTAAGTTCCACAAATTTTGAGTGTTTGGTTTTGAAATGTACCATATGGGTTTTTACAATGTTCAGTTTCAACCCATTTACCTGGAACCAGTTTTTTAAGGTAGTGTGCTTACAGTGGGTGTCGAAATTTTTTCTGCATCATCATCATCTTCAGTTAAAACAGAAGTATCGTCTGCAAACAGAACTGATGGGGAAGTGTAGGTATGATGTTAGCCAATTTAGAGCATTGTCCTTAATCCCATATTTGTCTAATTTGTAGGTAAGCAAGTCACGGGTCACAAAGTCAGATGCTTTTGTGAGATCACAGAAGATACCTACAACTTTACTCCTCTGAACCAATGATTGGCCTATCTTTCCAATAAAGTTATTCACTGCACCCAGAGTGTTTTTTCTAGGTTGAAATCCAAATTGGTTACTTATAATAATATCATTTTTTACAATAAAGTTTTTGATCTGGTTTCCAGCTACTTTCTCTAACATGACTGGAAGAATAGAAATAGGCTGATAGTTTCCCACATCTTCCCTCGACCCTTTCTGGAACCAGATATCTGACTTCGGCATACTTCAAAACATCAGGAAAAAATCCCTGCTCAAAAGACTCATTGAATATTTTACTCAGGGGAGTTGCTATTATGCCACACGCTGTTTTGATCATTTCTGTGGGTATCCCAACTCACCCTAGCTGACTCCAAACAACTCAAAACTACCATACTGCACAATTTCAGATTCAAGAATCAAAATGTCAAGAACTTAAAACCAACCATAAAAAGGAGGACATAGTGCAAGTAGAATGTCAAATTCCTAGGATTAAATAAGGTAATAATTTAAATTGCAATATGACTAGCAAGGTTTTCAATCTTGCTTGTGAAACAAGGAAATTAAACATTGGAGACTCCAGGTAGGAATATCAACAATGTAGCAAAAGACAGATTGCTACTTACTGCAAACAAGACACGTCAAGTTGCAGACAGACACAATTAAAAGACACATACAGCTTTTGGCCACAGCCCATCAGTAAAAGAGAGAGATACACACACCATTCACATACACAATTTGTCCTTGCTTGTTTGTGTGAACGGTGTGTGTCCCTCTTTTACTGACGAAGACTTTGGCTGAAACCTATATGTAAGTGTCTTTTAATTATGCCTGTCTGCAACTTCACATCGTCTTTGCGGTAAGTAGGGATCTGTCTTTCTCTACATTGTTAGCAAATAAATTATATAGCTTTGCATTTGTAATGCAAATATTATTAATTACCACAGATATGTGGTATTGGTAATAAAGTATGGCCTTGTTCTTTTAGGGAGCTTAAGAAATATATGTTGTATGTATAGAACCCCCAGAAAAAGTCATCACAAACTTGTGTTCTCTGCATCCAATAGAATCACATCATCGAGTATTTAAAAACCTAGAGCTTTTAACAGTGCTCTCCATGTTCACCTGAGCAATAATCAGTGGAAGATGTTTTGAAAGTCGAACAGATAATATAAGTGTGATGTCATTGATCAGTAGCCCTGTTATGTAAATGTAACAGTTCATTCTTGGAAAAAACTTAAATGATTTTTGAAAACTTCTCCATCACATTAGCTGTAACTTTATATAAGTGCTTATGATACCAATTTTTGAAATCTGTTCTGTGCCCATTTCTGATGATTAATAGGTGTATGTTATGAGTTGACTTACTCAGTTCATTATAAACTATCATAAATTTGTATATAGCTCAATTTGTAATGGAAGCTTGAAAAACTGAAGGTTTTTTTGAATACATTTGGAATTTCTACTTCAGCCTTGTATTATTTTTGTGTGTGTTCAAGTTTTTATTTGTGTCTTTTACATTCTTCCTCATATATTTGCAAGCCTTTGGTATATAAATATGGAATGGGAGGTGAAGACATTCCAAAGAGTGACCTTATAGAATCTGTTTGTTGAGTATATTTCATTGCTCTTACAGGTCTTTTCTGAATCAAGAATCTCTCCAACTTATACAGCGTGTTTCCCTAGATTATAATTTCGTACTGAAGAATGCTGTGGAAGTAGGCAAATTAAAACAGAAGTCACAGGGACGTAGTTGGAATCATTATATGAGGACACTTAATCAGTCATGTAATAGAGTTTATCCCAGGACAGGTATACACTCGCGCGCAAGCACACGCGCGCGCAAGCACACGCGCGCGCGCGCACACACACACACACACACACACACACACACACACACACACACACACACCTGCACATACGCAGACACAAGCAGACATTGGTAAAGGCAAAGAGTTTGGGCAGAGATGTCAGTCGAGGCGGAAGTACAGAGGCAAAGATGTTGTTGAAAGACAGGTGAGGTATGAGTGGTGGCAACTTGAAATTAGAGGAGGTTGAGGCCTGGCGGATAACAAGAAGAGAGGATATACTGAAGGGCAAGTTCCCATCTCCGGAGTTCTGACAGATTGGTGTTAGTGGGAAGTATCCAGATAACCCGGACGGTGTAACACTGTGCCAAGATGTGCTGGCCGTGCACCAAGGCACGTTTAGCCACAGGGTGATCCTCATTACCAACAAAAACTGTCTGCCTGTGTCCATTCATGAGAAATGGACAGTTTGTTGCTGGTCATTCCCACATAGAAAGCTTCACAGTGTAGGCAGGTCAGTTGGTAAATCACATGGGTGCTTTCACATGTGGCTCTGCCTTTGATTGTGTACATCTTCTGGGTTACAGGACTGGAGTAGGTGGTGGTGGGAGGGTGCATGGGACAGGTTTTACACTGGGGGCGGTTACAGGGGTGGGAGCGAGAGGGTAGGAAAGGTGGTTTGGGGATTTCATAGGGATGAACTAAGAGGTTACGAAGTTTAGGTGGACGGCGGAAAGACACTCTTGGTGGAGTGGGGAGGATTTCATGAAGGTTGGATCTCATTTCAGGGCAGGATTTGAGGAAGTCGTATCCCTACTGGAAAGCCACATTCAGAGTCTGATCCAGTCCTGGAAAGTATCCTGTCACAAGTGGGGCACTTTTGGGGTTCTTCTGTGGGAGGTTCTGGGTTTGAGGGGATGAGGAAGTGGCTCTGGTTATTTGCTTCTGTACCAGGTCGGGAGGGTAGTTGCGGGATGCAAAAGCTGTTTTCAGGTTGTTGGTGTAATGGTTCAGGGATTCCAGACTGGAGCAGATTCATCGCATCTCTCCCTAATCTGAGCTTGTGCTCCGTTTCTAATTACCTAGTGGTTGATGGGATGTTAAACATCAATCTCCTCCTCCTCCATTTTGTGTGTGCCTATTGACATCTACATCATGTACCTGTAAATCATTTTTATTTGTTTGACATTAAGTAATACAAATTTTTCTTAGGTTATGAGCAAAACTACTTGCTGTGAACTCACTGTAAGGCTGTTAAATTATTCTTCTTGCTGCATTTAGTATGGATGGTTTTGGGTCCTCAATCTGTATACTTGTGTCAATGGCACATGAGACATTTTTTGAATAGTCTTTCAGTGTCTTTGATAAATCATTGATATCGGTCAAGGATAGTAGCAAACCAATGTACTTATAAAGTGTATGGCACAGAATTCTAGTTTGTGAGACGGGAGGTGAGCCAGACCAGGATGGAATCAATGTGGCAGATTCATGACCACGTATGGTGCACCCGCGAGCCTGATTGTTGTTTCTAGGTGACTTCCTTCGCCTGTTTAGGCAAATTCTGGTCTAGTCCCCAATTTCCACCTCAGAAAGTATAAGGAGCAGTCAAATAAAGGTGAGACAGATGGAAAAAAGTAGGAAAATTGTTTATTTCTAAAATAATCACCATAACTGTTAATGCATTTATCCCACTTCCTCTTTTTTCTACATCAAATCAACAGCCAAAAATGTCTTTCTTCAGGGCTCCAGAAATATAGAAATTACATGGGGAGAGGTTGGGACTATATAGAGGAAAAATTTATGCAGTGTACTCTAAACATATGGGCAGGTCCTCATGTGCCAAGGTCATTTTGAGTACACTGCAGAAGTTTTGTTGGGAAGCCCATACATGCCCTCAATACAGTACCGATCACTCCCCATGCTATTTCCATATTTTTGGCACCCTGAAGAAAGACATTTGATTTACTTTGCACAAAGTGGTACACAACTGGGTACAATGGTTCCAGAGGCAACAGCAGACATTTTTCCGTGAAAGCAGTGACTGTCTTGTCTCACAGTGGTGTAAATGTATTAACAATCGTCTCTATTAATTTTGAAATAATAAACAGTTTACTTCCTTTTTTCTATCTGTTTCATTCTCATTTGACTGTTCCTTATATAAAACATGAACTGTTGAACTATGAACTGACACAGAACAAAGTCTACTCAATTCACAGGCAAGTGACACACATCTTCCTTTCCTGAGGCAACTGATGACTGTGGCAATAGGGAGGACATCTGGACACAAAATTAAAGAAACATATTGGCCAACACTTGACTATGTGACTCCATATTAGTCAGAATTAACACATAGACAGAATTAACACAAAGTAAAAGAAGAACAAGAAGAAAAAGATCTGTAAGAAGTCAAACACTGAACTTTTTGGGTCAGCATATGTAGTGTTTACCGACTACAACTGGTATTAGGTTTCGAGGCCTGAGGGTGTCTTTCAGTTTCCCATCTCTCTCACCCCAGCTCTGCGGGGTTTGATGCAGGACCCTAGCCCAAGATTGTGGGTGAAGTCCCCAACGGTAGCTGCGGTGGAGGAGGAGATCTCTGGTACGGTGCATATGCTTGGCGGATGGGGCAACAGATCCAAAGTACCGTAGGCGACAGTAGGGTTCAACCTGAACAAGTCGGCAACTCCTGCAACCCACTCAACTCCACACGTAGTGACCCATCACTCCTGTGGAAACAGTTGTTTGGGTCAAGAGAAAGCTATGAACGCTGGGCAAATTCGTGGCTTTTAAATCCGACCCAGGCGATGCAGTGCCTGTGGAGAGGACACTACGCCTGCAACTGCAAAGGTACGGATAACAACATGGGAAGTCACAGTTACCGGTTTTGAGCCTTGCGCTGAGGGACGTGAGTGCGGGTGCCAGGGGTGACTCTCGTCGGTGGGATAGCCCATTGCGGCTGACTGACTGGTTACCACCCAACCCCAGCCAGTAAGGTACCAGTCCGTCCCCCACCTTGGGCTTCTATGGGCGTATGGAGCAGCAAGCATCTCACAGTGCTTGATACAAGGTGGGTTACTGTGGCACCTGGAAAAAACAACAATGAAGTAGCTCATATGAGCAAAACCAACTATTCAATAACACAATTTGCCACCTGGAATGTCACAACTATGTTACTCGGATATGACACTCCTACAGATGCTGCCCTTATACTCAGAAAAACAGCCATAATTGACAGAGAACTCTTGCGTCTTCGCGTTGATGTGGCTGCATTACAGGAAACTCGTCTCTCTGGGAAAGGCAGTCTGCATGAAGAGAATTACACCTTTTTCTGGAAAGGGAGAGAAATTGGAGAAAGATGCGAACACGGAGTTGGCTTTGCAGTGCAAAACAGTCTTCTCAGCTGCTGTGAACAACCAAAATCTATGTCTGAGCGATTAAAGACAACATCAGGCCCTGTCACATTAATCTCTACATATGCTCCCACTATGAAAGCGCCACGTGAAGTCAAAAACATGTTCTATGAAGACGTGCGGAAATGCCTGGAGAATGTTTGTGGATCAGATAAACTTGTGTTACTGGGAGACTTTAATGCCAAGGTTGGGAATAAACAGAACAACTGGACCAACTGCATTGGCCCATATGGCATTGGAAATATGAATGAAAACGGCCAGCGACTGCTGGAACTTTGCTCCTCTCTTTCTCTCTGCATCACTAACACTTACTTCCAGAACAGAGGTGTGCACAAAGTAACATGGAAACACACACGTTCAGGCCATTGGCATCAGCTCAACTTCATCGTAACCAGAAGAAGTGACCTATGCCATGCCCTTAATTCCTGCATAAATCACAGTGCTGACTGTGATACTGATCACTCTTTAGTTATGACCAAATCACGGGTCACACCAAAGAAGATTCACTCAGCTGAGAGCGTTTGTCGAAGAGTGAAGATCAACATCAAAGTCATTCAAGATGATGCGCTATACAAAAAGGTCAGTGAAGAAATTGAGATGAAACTGAATCCTGAGCAATTTATAACTGCACATAGTGCCGAAAATATGTGACGTCTAGCTAAAGAAAATATGTGTATGTATGGATGGATGTGTGTTTGTGTGGGGGGGGGGGGGGGGGGCGCGAGTATATACCTATCCTTTTTTCCCCCTAAGGTAAGTCTTTCCGCTCCCGGGATTGGAATGACTCCTTACCCTCTCCCTTAAAACCCACATCTTTTCATCTTTCCTTTTCCTTCCCTCTTTCCTAACAAAGCAGCCGCCGGTTGCGAAAGCTCGAAATTTTGTGTGTGTATGTTTGTGTGTTATTTTATTGTGCCTGTCTACTGGCGCTTTCCCGCTTGGTAAGTCTTGGAATCTTTGTTTTCAATATAAAGAAAATATTATGCAAACAGCTATCGGAACATTTGGGAAGCAGGGTAGGACTCAAAGTGACTGGTTTACTGAAGGTGAAAGTGAGTTGCATTCATATATAGGCAAGAAACGTAATGCTCATATACAGGTTATGAATAATCCTAAAGACCAACGAGCAATAGCTGAATACAAGGCCTGCAAAGCAGATCTGCAATGAGTTTCTCGCCATTGCGCAAATAGATATTGGACCAACCTTTGTAAAACTATTCAGATCTGCTGAGACAAAGGAGATTATAGTGGCATGTATCAAGGCATCAAAAAGGCCATTGGACCAACAAGCAGGAAGTTCGCTGCAATAAAAGATCTAAATGGAGACCCAATCAACAATAAAAACCAGCAGCTAGATAGAAGGGTGCAGGACTGTGCTAAACTATACTCAGAAGAGGTCAACGTTTCTTCAGAAGCTTTGGGTACTTTATCAACTTACCCAGTTACATCTTAAAAGTCTAAAGCTAGGCAAGAGTACAGGCCGTGATAACTTACTAGCAGAAATCATCAAACTTGACTGCGTTTCACCAATATTGTATCAAATTCTACTGCAGTGCTGGGAAGAAGGCACAGTACCTCAAGACATGCGAGATGCAAATATAGTAACAATCTATAAGGGAAAAGGTGACAGAGGTAATTGTAACAACTATAGAGGAATATATCTCTTGAACATTGCTGGATAGGCGTATGCAAGGATAATCCTCAAGAGACTAGAAATCTTGGCTGCTCGGATCTACCCTGAGTCACAGTGTGGATTTCAAACTGGCAGATCCACAAGTGACATAATATTCACCTTGCGCCAACTACAAGAGAAGTGCCGCAAATGCAGAGTGCCATTATTTGTGGCTTTTGTTGACCTCAACAAAGCCTTTGACACCGTCAGTAGGGAGACACTCAACAGGATATTGGAAAAAATTGGATGTCCCCCAACTTTGCTGTCTTTAATTAGATCTTTTCACGACAATATGCGTGGCTCTGTAATCTTCGATGGCAGTACATCTAAACCATTCAGTATGAACTGTGGCATAAGACAAGGCTGTGTGGTGGCACCTACAGTTTTTGGAATTTTCCTCTCGGGTCTGCTCCAAGTGGCTTTCGAGAATTGCAATGTTGGAGTGCATATGCATACTAGGAAAGATGGAAGGCTTTTCAATGTCAGTCTTCTGAAGAGTAAGACAAAGTGCTACGAGATAGTCGCTCGTGAACTCCTGTATGCTGATGATGCTGCAAATGTTGCGAACTCCGCAGAAGAGCTGCAGGATCTAGTATCAAGATTTAGTCACACATGCCACCTATTCTCGATGAGGGTAAACAGCAGTAAGACCATAATTTTGGTTCAGAGTGCTAACACAAAGCCGAATATCACACTAGATGGCACTACTCTGCAAGTCGTAGATAACTTCTGTTGTCTTGGATCTACCATAGAGTCAAACATGCCTGTTGACAAGGAAATTGATGCTCGCATTGGAAGAGCTGCGACAACTTTTGGCAAACTCTCTTTGACCACCAAAATTCTTGTACATCAAACTTGCGTCCTCAGCATCCTTTTATATGCATTGGAAACATGGACTACCTATGCCAAACAAGAATGTTGCCTTAATGCTTTCCACATGTGGCACCTGAGATCCATCATCAGAGTAACATGACAGGACCGAGTGACCAACGAAGCAGTGCTATCTAAAACTAACTGCAAAAGTATTTCAGCTATCTTGAAGCAGAGATGACTCCACTGGCTGAGACACATCTGTCATATGGATCCTGACAGATTAACACGTGAGGTGATGCTTGGAGAGATCTCCATACCCAAAAGACCTGTAGGACGCCCTGTATTGAGGTTCAAGGACTCCTGTAAACGAGATATGGAGAACTTTGGAATCGACACAAACGGATGGGAGGCATGGGCTAGCATGAGACCAGAGTGGCGTGATAATATATCATCTGGAATGTTGAAGCATGATGAAGGCTTGTTAGACAGATTAAGGCAGAAAAAGTTTGCATGCTACCACTGCTACTGCCTCAGCAGCCAGATACACTTCTGACAATTGCGGCAAGAGATGTCGTGCTGCCATTGGCTTGACAAGTCATATGAAAAAATGCAACCCATAAACACACAAACACTGCAACAATCATCTACCAAGATGTCGTGGCCAATATATATACTACAAATTTAGTTTTTTCTCATGGTATTATTTGTTAATGTAAACTTTCTGTTTTTATAATATGACTCCCCCCATGAACCATGGACCTTGACATTTGTGGGGACACTTGCGTGCCTCAATGATACAGATAGCTGTCCAGTAAGTGCAACCACAATGGAGGGGTTTCTGTTGAGAGGCCGTACAAACGTGTGGTTCCTGAAGAGGGGCAGCAGCCTTTTCAGTAGTTGCAGGGGCAACGATATGGGTGATTGACTAATCTGGCCTTGTAATATGAGCCAAAACAGCCTTCTGTGCTGGTACTGCGAATGGCTGAAAGCAAGGGGAAACTACAGGCATAATTTTTCCAAGGACACACAGCATTACTGTATGGTTAAATGATGATGGCGACCTCTTGGGTAAACTATTCCGTAGGTAAAATAGTCCCCCATTCAGATCACCAGGTGGGGACTACTTAGGAGGACGTGGTTATTAGGAGGAAAAAAAAAGCTGGTGTTCTTCTGATTAGAGTGTGGAATGTTAGATCCCTTGATCAGGCAGGTAGGTTAGAAAATTAAAAATGGAAATGGTAGGTTAAAGTTACATATAGTGGGAATTAGTGAAGTTCAATGGCACGAGGAAAACAGACTTCTGGTCACGTGAATACAGGGTTATAAATACAAAATAAAATAGGGGTAGGGGTAATGCAGCAGTAGGCTTAATAATGAATTTAAAAAAATAGGAGCGTGGGTAAACTACTATGAACAACATAGTGAAAGCATCATTGTAGCCAAGATAGATACAAAGCCCATGCCTACCACAGTAGTACAAGAAGATATGCCATCTAGCTCCACAGATGACGAAGAGATTGAAGAAATGTATGATGAGATAAAAGAAATTATTCAGGTAGTGAAGGGAGATGAAAATTTAATAGTCAGGGGAGACTGGAATTCAATAGTAGGAAAAGGAAGACTAGTAGGTGAATATGGAACGGGTGTAAGGAATGAAAGAGGAAGCCACCTGGTAGAATTTTGCACCGAGCATAACTTAATCTTAGCTATCACTTGGTTTAAGAATCATGATTGAAGGATGGAAGAGGCCTGGAGACACTGGAAGGTTTCAGACCGATTATATAATGGTTAGAAAGAGATTTAGGAATCATGTTTTAAATTGTAAGACTTTTCCAGAGGCATATGTGGACTATGACCACAATTTACTGGTTATGAACTGTAGACTAAAACTAAAGAAACTGCAAACACATGGGAATTTAAGGAGATGGGACCTAGGTAAACTAAAAGAACCAGAGATTGTAGAGAGTTTCAGATAGAGCATTAGGGAGTGATTGACAAGAACAGGGGAAAGAATTACAGCAGAAGAAGAATGGGTAGCTTTGAGAGACGAAATAGTGAAGACGGCAGAGGATCAAGTAGGTAAGAAGACGAGGGCTAGTAGAAATCCTTGGGTAACAGAAGAAATATTGAATTTAATAGATGAAAGGAGATAATATAAAAATGCAGTAAATGAAGCAGGCAAAAAGGAATACAAACGTCTCAAAAATGAGATTGATAGCAAGTGCAAAATGGCTAAGCCGGGATGGCTAGAGGACAAATGTAAGGGTGCAAAGGTAATTATCACTAGGGATAAGATAGATACTGCCTACTGGAAAATTAAAGAGACCTTTGGAGAAAAAAGAACCACCTGTATCAGTATCAAGAGCTCAGAAGGAAAACCAGTTCTAAGCAAAGAAGGAAGAGCAGATAGGTGGAAGGAATATATAGAGGGTCCATACAAGGGTGACATACTTGAGGGTGATATTATGGAAATGGAATAGGAAGCAGATGAAGATGAAATGGGAGATATGATACTACGTGAAGAATTTGACAGGGCAAAAGGCTATTTACAATTTGTAGGCTACAGAAAGCAGAGATGGCGGTTATATGAATTGAGAGGAATGAAATGGAAGCAGTGGTTGGGAAGGGAGTGAGACAGGGATGAAGCCTATCCCCGATGTTATTCAAGCTCTATATTGAGCAAGCAGTAAAGGAAACAAAAGAAAAATTTGGAGTAGGAATTAAAATCCATAGAGCATAAATAAAAACTTTGAGGTTTGCTGATGACATTGTAATTCTGTCAGAGACAGCAAAGGACCTGGAAGAGCAGTTGAAAATGAGTTGAAAGTGTCTCAAAAGGACGATATAAGGTGAACATCAACTAAAGCAAGACAAGGATAATGGAATGTAGTTGAAATAAATCAGGTGATACTGAGGGAATTAGGTTAGGAAATGAGACACTTCAAGTAGTAGACGAGTTTTGCTATTTGGGGAACAAAATAACTGATGATGGTCGAAGTAGAGAGGATACAAAACATAGACTGGCTATGGCAAGGAGAGCGTTTCTGAAGAAGAGAAATTTGTTAACATCAAATATAGATTTAAGTGTCAGGAAGTCTTTTCTGAAAGTATTTGTATGGAGTGTAGCCTTGTATGGAAGTGAAACATTGACAATAAATAGTTTGGACAAGAAGAGAATAGAAGGTTTCGAAATGCGGTGCTACATAAGGATGCTGAAGATTAGATGGGTTGATGACATAACTAATAAGAAGGTACTGAATAGAATTGAGGAGAAGACCAGTTGGTAGGACTTGTTCTGAGGCATCAAGGGATCACCAATTTAGTATTGGAAAGCAGCTTGGAGGGTGAAAATTGTAGACGGAGACCAAGAGATGAATACACTAAGCAGATTCAGAAGGATGTAGGCTGCAGTACCTACTGGGAGATGAAGAAGCTTGCAGAGGATAGAGTAGCATGGAGAGCTGCATCAAACCAGTCTACGGACTGAAGGTAACAACAACAACAACACAATATGACTCCATCATTTCAGTTTAATGTCATATCTTTATCTCAGTAGAATAACATGGAAAGAACATTCCAAGATCACATAAATTATGAACTGGGTAATTTCTGAAACTTCCTGGAGATTAAAACTGTGTACTTGACTGAGACTCGAACTTGTACACTGGCAAGTGCTCTACTATCTGAGCTACCTAAGCACGACTCGCACCCCATTCTCACAGCTTCAATTCTGCCAGTACCTCTTCTCCTACCTTCCCAACTTCACATAAGCTCTCCTGCGATTCTTGCAGAACTAGCACTTCTGGAGGAAAGGATATTGCGGGGACATGGCTTAGTCACAGCATGGGGGATGTTTCCAGAATGAAATTTTCACTCTGTAGCGGAGTGTGCTCTGATATGAAACTTTGAAGCTGTGGGGACGGGACATGAGTCATGCTTGGGTAGCTCAGATGGTAGAGCACTTGCCCGCGAAAGGCAAAGGTCCCGAGTTCGAGTCTCGGTCAGTACACAGTTTTAATCTGCCAGGAACTTTTATATCAGCAAACACTCACTGGAGAGTGAAAATTTCATTCTGTGTTATTTCTCTCATTAAGTTCTACCAGAACTGTGTTAGTGGGGGCATACATTACTTCCTGTGTTTAAGAGTTCTTTATACTAGAAAAGATTAGTAGTCATCAAAAGGTTGTCGTCAGATAGGTAGTTCAGTATTCGGTTGTAAGCTACTTTCCTAAAATACTTTCAATGTGCAATAGAATGTTACATGTTTTGATAAACAGAGGGAGTAGCACTCAGTTTTAAGTGGTGGGTGACTAACAGTAGTCCATAGTCTGGTTGGAGTCGAGGCAGCAAGTACGCATAACAATATAATCTGCAGCACCCAAAAATGAGCTGAACATCAGGAAGCACATAATCAGGGATCACGTACCTCTACTTTTGTGACACGTACCTCTACTTTTGTGAACTGAGTGTTGTTACTGCATATTTCGTTCTATCAGTAAATACAGCTTGACATGTCAGATGATTATAAAGGAAACTCAAGAGGTGAGAGGCTAGCAAGTCAGCACAAGATTTCAGTAGTCTGGTTGAAACACCACCATTCTCACAAGAGTTACTGCTTCTGGGTACTTGTAACCTAATGATGTTTTTGGTTGTTTGAATATTTGATTTCACATAACTGATCTCTGGTGGTGTATGTAATGCCCATTTAAGTAAATTTAATATTTCTGCCACCAATGCTCCAACTTTTCTACTGTGTTTTCAGCTACTGTTAAGAAGAATTATTCAGTGTAGTGTCAGTTACATGAATATTAGATCATCTTTCTTGCTGCTACTTTTATCTGAGAGTTGAATATCATTTGCCCTACCAATTTTATTTCTTTCATGCTTAATAATGCACCTAATTGCCTTTTTGCTGTGTTCTCAGACTTCTGAATTTTTTGTGCATAGTGTATTGTTTTTGCTTTTCTGGAGACATGCTGAAGAATTTTGTAGTGTTGCTGCTATTGCACCTTAAATTCTTGATTAGATCTAGTTCTCCAAATTAAATTAAATACTCTCTCTGCATTGATCCTTAATGTTAGACAGGCTTTCTCTTGGCTTTCACTGTAATTGTACCTGTTGTGTTGGAAAGGAAAATTGGACTCATAACATTGTAAGAATATTTTTGAGAAAGACTCAAATTACTCATCTGCTTAGTATCCTTCGTGTTGCATTATGCCCTTCTATTCTTATTGGGAATGATATTATGGGAACCAAACCAGTGCTCTGGAAATTAGTTGTACAAGTAATCTCTTATGGGAAACAGTCATATGCAAACCATGGACATGGGGTGTGATCATTTGTGGTGGATGGATTTGTCACATTCATGTGTGACTCACCCACCCTGTTTAGTGATGCCCATAGCTTTACATTGACACATTTGATGGAATGATTCATCCTCTGATTGTCATATCAATCGAAGAGTGACACAATCTTCACATTAGTATGAGTAGCATCCATGATGTCATATTCAATTGCATATTTAAGATTATGGTAAAAAGTGTTCATAGCACTTCAAAAAATTACTAGATTATCTTCTTTACTAAGATATTTTCCATAGGGCCTATCACAGGTGACATCACTGAGTTCTCCAACTGGCTTAAAAATAGCAGTTACCTGGTTTTTCCTGCCCTGACATACACACTGAGTGCACAAAGTGATATTCCACATCCCTTCATGCCATTTCTCTAGTGGATAGCTTTTGTACTTTTCTCATTGGTTATTTTCAAAGTTTAGTTTCTAGTTCAAGTGTTGACTACTAAAAACATTATTATGTTATTCGTCAATTTTTTCATAGGCTGTTTATACAAAAGACTCAAATTTCTGCTTCTGAGTCTGGAGTAAATGCCGGAAGACAATGATTTTGAACAATATCTATTTTTCTTAAATAAATGTGGCACCACTTCTCATTGTGTATTCTGCCAGTTCAGTGCAAGAGTCTTTCCATTACAAATACTTCCAGCTTTATTGCAGAACTAAGAACATTATGTCAACATTGTGGTTCAAAATCGGTACAGCACAGTCTTCTGGTTCAAAATCAGAATGAAAGCACAACACAGTCTTCATACGTCTTCCAAAGTTTATATAATCATTGTTCGTTTCTGGTGTTTATTCCTGGACCAATGCACTACTATAATGTGGGCCAGTAATACACAGAACGTGTTCACATGAGTACTTCCTTTTGCAAAGTTATTTTGAACACAGTTCCATTTTGAAGATTTTTTGCCCTTGACATGACTTGCCATATGAAAAATAATTAATTTACACAGTAGTCGTACTCTCCTATATTATAATCCATTATACCATTTTATGATTCACAAGCATTATTTCTCAGAAAAGTAAATGCTGCATTACACGTCATTCTTCCAGAGTGACATGTAACATCATACTGCATTCGGCCTACATTGAGATGACAACTTTAATAGGCCTCTACATTTTTGCAATTCCTTCCACCTGATACAGGACACAGCAGCCTTTCCAGCAAATGAAGTATGTTTTGCTGGATCAATTTCAATGTGAGACAGCACCTCAGACTTGTTAATTAGGGGGACTGGTGTAACATCTCGAGTTTTCCCTGGACCCCGGACCAATCACTGGCATTCCATGAATGGTCAAGTAGACGAGTGGCGATAGCTCTTTTACTTCCAGTACAGGTACCTATTCAGTATATCTCCTATATCCCTCTTGGTAGCCCTCCCAATGTAGCCATTCACAGCTGCTTCTAATTGTTTAAGAGCAGTTACAGCAAAACTACTTATGAGTAGCAACTATCTCGTCATGTGTCTGAGAGCAGCATTGACAGGTCGATTGCAAAAGGCTGGGGCAGTGTTTTGCATAATGGTAATTAAATAAATAATTTAGGGCTAAAGGAGACCATTCACCAAATATAGGAGGTGTCTGAGTTGTCAATAGGCACACACAAAGGAGAAAGAAAATTTGCTAGCTTTCAGAATCAATCCTTTTTTGAGCTAGAGTACGAACACACACACGGATGCACAATACCTTGATTGCAGTTCAGCAAGGGAAGGGGTAAGATTGGGATGTTGTCAGGGTAGAGGAGAGAGGGGCAGGGGCAGGAGAGGCATTGGGATTGGGCAACTAGCAGCTCAGAGTGGAGCAGCCAGTCTGCTGGCTAGGAGTGGGAGGGGGGAGAGTGACAGGTGTATGAGGTAGGCATGTGATGCACTGATGCCAGAGCTGGTGTGGATTGATAGAGGATGAAGATGATGTGGATGTGTGAACTTGGAGTGTGTGGTAGGACAGAGGAAAGGGAAACTGTTTGGTAGAGGCTATGGGGGCAGTAGGTTAATGGAAATTGATGCCAGGAGGATTACAGGACCGAAGGATTTTTTGCAAGGATAACTCCCATTTTGCGGAGTTGAGAAAAGCGGGGAATGGGAGGGAAGGATCTGGATAACTCAGGTTTGTGAAGTGGCCATTGGAAATTAGCATGTTATGCTCATCTGTTTTTCGGCCACAGTTTGGTGATGGCCGTTCATAAAAAGCTGTGTGGTGATTGCAGCAGAGTTGGTGTATAAGATGGTTGCTTTCACAGATGGCCCTACTTGTGATGGGGTAAGGTGAGCCTGTGATCGGACTGGAGTAAGAAGTCCTGGATAGGTGAACTGGGCAGGTCCTGCACCTGTTTGTCCCACTAGGCTATGATTCCTGGGGCAACGAGGTGGGAGTGGCATAGGTATCAACTAGAAAGTTGTGTAAGTTGGGTGGGCAACGGAATACCATTTCACCTGGTCTTCCTCAAACCAATGTACTACCATCGTGGACATTGACCTCCACCTCTGATGATGGCTTCCTGTACACCTCTGTCTATATTAAACCCACCAACCACCAACAGTACCTGCAGTTCAACAGCTGTCATCTCTTCCATGTCAAAGAATACCTCCCATACAACCTTGCCACCTATGTGCAGCATATCAGCAGTGACAAGAACTCAGTTGTCCAATATTGTGAAGGTCTTACAAGGGTCTTCACAGATATGCACTATCCCCCCACCTCCAAACAGATTTTCTGTACCTTATCCTCGCACACCCTAACCCTTCCACAAACCCCAAGAATGAGCTACAAAGGATAACATTCCTTTCGCCAGTCTCTCCTTAGATTGAAACAACTGAACCATATCCTTCAGCAGGATTTTGATTACCTATCATCATGCCCTGAAATGAGGGATAACCTACCCAAGATCCATCCCACCCCTCCAAAAATGATGTTCCATCATACAGTTGACATCCACAACATCCTAGTCCATCCCTACACCACTCCCACTCCCAAACCCTCGCCTTCAGGGCTAATATGCTTGTGGGAAACCAAGGTGCAAGACCTACACAATCCCCCCAGTCAGCACTTCCTATTTCAGTCTGCAGATTTATTCTACTCTATCAGAGGAAGGACCACTCATGAAAGCAGCCCTGTCTTATACCAAATCTACTACCGTCACTGCATGACTTTTTAGGTCAGTATGATGACCTACTAGCTGTCCACCAGAATGAATGGCCACTACCAAACTGTGGCCAAAAACAAAATTGACCACCCGGCTCAATTTCAATGGCTTCTTTACAGTCCAGGCCATCTGGATCCTTCGCGCCACCACTACCTTTTCTGAACTACACAAATGGGATTTATTCTTGCAACACATCCCTTGTTCCCATAACTCTCCTGATCTTGATCTCCTTTAATCCAGTGTCCCTGCAACCCAACAGTTTCCCCTCCCTATGTTCTATCAACCCCTTCCACTTCACGCCTTGTTGACATCTTCATTGTGCACCATTCCCAACCCGCTGCAACACCTGTGCATCACATGCCTAGCATGCATGCCTGTCACCTGTCCCACTCACATTCCTACATAGCAAACTGGCTGCCTCCCTCTGTGCTGCTAGTTACTCACTCCCATCCTCTTTGCCTGACTCCCACCTCTCTCTGCCTCTACCTCCTCCACCCAATACAACCCCAATCTTATTCATCCCCTCGCTGAACTTAATCACGGAAGTGTGTGTCCAGCCAGCTTATGTAAGAGCACATGCATGCAAGCATTTTGTGTGTCTATTTTCTAATCTAACTAGAGAAAGGATTAATTCCAAAAGCCAGCAAGTTATCTCTCTCTCTCTCTCTCTCTCTCTCTCTCTCTCTCTCTCTCTCTCTCTCTCTCTCTCTCTCTCTCTTGAGTGTACTTGTCAACCAATCAATGCTTCTGCTATTTGGTGAGCAGTCTCCTTTACTTCTAAATTATTTTACATTCTACCTACTGAAATAATTCTGATACAAGCTTTTTAATTTCTGGATCTGTTATGCTATAAGAATTACAGTTTACCTTTAAGAACTGATTAACACTGAACAGAGTAATTTGTATTATAACAAGGAAGAAATTAAGGATAAAATTTTCTGACTCCCAGAATTCCGAGCCTAATTTTTTAAAATTATGGTCATTAACACAACAAACTGAAAACTTATTGGAAATATATGATAAATACAGATAATATAAACTGCTATTGCAAGGGATAAATAAATGTAACATACAATGGCAGTTATAATAGGTGCAGAGCACACTATTAGGCTACAGCGACAGACTTCGTAAGACCTATACAGAGTAACCAGAACTCCTCCTGCAGACTTGGAGTGATGGTAATAAGGACCAAAGTATGAAAAAATTGATATAAAACTTGGCTCTAAAATGCATGCCTTAAGAGTTATGAGCACATGTTCATCTTCACTACTGTGCAACACATCTCTTCTACTAAACAGGTGCTCATAGCTTTTAAGGTATGCATTCTAGAAAACCAGCAAGGTAGCACAGTGGACTCTCATTCAGGAGGAAGACTGTTCAAACCCGCGTCTGGCCATTCAGCTGTAGGTTTTCCATCATTTCCCTAAATTGTTTAAGACAAATGCCAGAATGGATCCTGTGAAAGGGCATGACCAATTTCCTTCTCCATCCTTACATAATCCGAGCTTGTACTTCATCTCTTATGACCTTGTTGTCAACAGGACGTTAAGCATTAAGCTCCTCCTCCATATTAGAGCCCTTTTTTAGTAGAAAATTTTCCTTGTTTTGGTCCATACTACCGCCTCCCAAAATATGGAAAGCAAAGAGCTTGCAGTAGAAGAAATTTGTTTCACAATATCGAAGATGAATAAGTGCTCATAGCTTCAAGGTATTCATTTTAGAGCCAATGTTTACTAGACTTTCTCTCTTATTCTGATCCATATTGCCAGCTTTGCAATTTTGTTGATGGATTTATGTCAAAATCGTACACTTATAAACACTTCCTTTTTAGCAAACTAGTCTATGAATAAAAAGAAAAGGTTCAATCGAATTGAATTTAATTTTATTTGATCCTGTAAGGTTACATTGTGTACAGTGAATGTACGTGTAATATAGGACATGTCAAAGTATTAACATTCTTTATCACTTATTTTTCTACACTTTTAGCTTACATTTTTACATCACTGATAATGAGTAGCAATATATACAAATTTAATGGTATAAGTATTCTGCAACACTGTCAAACTCTTTTTCAATGAGACAGTCTTTAAGTTTCTTTGGAAAGTCATTATGAAGTACACTATCTTTGCAGGTTTTTGGGCAGACTTCTTATAGTCTGATACCAGAGTACTGGGGTCCTTTTTCTAGCGTTGCCAGTCAGTGGGGTATGCTCCGTACTTCATTCTTCCTTCTTGTATTGTGGGTGTGTACACTAGCATTTGTAATCCAGTCCTCACTACCTTTTGTGATATACATTATTGTTTTGTATATATACAATGATGAAAAAGTTAAGATACCTAAATTCTTGAAACAGTTTCTGTATGTTTCAGAGGTCTTCTTAAAATGGTCCTAATTGCTTTTTTTTTTTTTAAATGTGAACACTAGTTTTGCCTCTTGTTTGTTTGTGTTTCCCCATACAGTCACTCCATACTGTAAGTATGGTTCGAAAAGTCCATGACACACTGTACACAGAAGGTTCTTGTCTGAATACTGTGATAGCTGCATCATTAAGAATATGACAGAGCTCAGTTTCTTACAGACATTATTAATATGTTTTTTTCCATTTCTGTTCATTATCCACAAGAATACCTAAGAATCTAGCAGATTCTACTTCTTCCAGCATTGTTCCATCAACCTCTAAATCCATGTTTACAGCCTTTTCCTTGTTTTTAAACTGCGTACATAGTCTTTTTTAGATTTATAACCAATGCATTAATTTTGTAAATAGCTATACTGCAATTAAATGGAAACGAATTTCTAAACCAGATATTCCTTCTGCCATTTGTAGAGTACACAACTGTTGATTTACTGTGAAATATGTTATGCACAATACTTATCAACTTCCAAAAGTACCTCATTTACAGAGATACGTGTAAATGCTCAACTTCCAAAAATACCTTCATTTACAGAGGTACATGTAAATGCACGAATTTTACAATGGGCAGATTTCATTATGTCTATAGTGTGCTAAATATGAACAATGTTGTGTCAGTTTGTCCCACTAAAGTGGCAAAAATCATGAAGCACACATTTCCTGTGTGTGGTGGCTAACAATGCCTGGAGAATGGAGAGCTGCATCAAATGGTCATTAGGACTGAAGATCACAACAGCAACATTTTCAGTTATTAAACAATGATTGTTTTTAACTTATTAAAGTCTTTCCTTGCTTCTAAATTCCTCATGCTACAAATGGTCTTGTCAGTCATAAAGTTTACTGGTTGAGCTTCTGTAGATGGTTAATCCGTACCTAAGAATGAATGGAAGAATGTGTAAAATATTACTGTGGATCTGCTTCTATTCTGGTTTAGGACACACTGTGCTTATAAAGCTTTTTAGAGGTTTGCTACAAAAATTATCACATAAGACTTAAAGTTTAAATTTTCTTACTTCCTTTAAGCTACATATACCTAGAACTTTAGTTTGGAACAATATTATCAAAAGGATAGTTGCTACTCATCTCATGGTAGGTACAATGAAAAGGCTGTCAGAAAGTGAGCTTTTCTCCAAAAAGGCCTTTGTCGAAAATGAAACCCCCCCCCCCCCCACACACACACACACACACACACACACACACAACCACAGTCTGGAAGCCACACTGAGAGCAGCAGCGCGTGATGGGAGAGGCAACCCGGTGGTGGGGTTGGGGAGGAGGCTGGTTGGGGAGTGGGATATATAGCAGGGTAGAGGTGGGGGACAGTAAAGTGTTGCTTATGGGAGTGTATTGGGATGAGATTGAGAGAGAACAGGGCAGATAGGTGCAGTCAGGAGGTTAGATGGAGGGTGTGAGCAAGGCAGTGGGGACGTAGCAGAAAAGGAGAGAAGTAAAAAGACTGAGGGTGCATCAGTGAAATAGAGGACTGTGTAGTGATGGAATAGGAACAGGTAAGGGGATAGATGGGTAAGGACAATGACTAATGAAGGTTGAGGCCTGGAGGGTTATGGGAATGTAGGGTATAGTTGTATTGCAGGGAGAGTTCCCACCTGAGCAGTTCAGAAAAGCTGGTGTTGGTGGGAAGGATCCAGATGACAAGCTGCGAAGCAGTCACTGAAATGAAGAACCTTGTATTGGGTGGTGTGCTCAGCAATGGGTTGTCTAGCTTTTTATTGGCCACATTTTCTCGGTGGCCATTTACACAGACACTTGTTGGTTGTCGAGCCCACGTAGAATGCAGCAAAGTGATTGCAGCATAGCTTGTAGATCACATGACAGGTTTCACAGGTAGCCCAGCCTTTGATGGAATAGGTTACTTTTGTGAGTGGACTGGAGTACCTGCTGGTGGGAGGATGTATGGGACAGGTCTTGCATCTAGGTCTATTACGGGGATATTAGCCTTGAGGCAAGGGGCTGGGAGCAGTTGTTGTGTAGGAATGGGTGAGAATGTTGTATGGGTTTGGTGGGTGGCAGAATACCACTGTGAGAAGGATATCAGGTAGGATATTTCTCATTTCAGGGCATGACATAAGGTAGTCAAAACCCTGGCAGAGAATGTAATTCAGTTGCTCCAGTCCTGGGTAACACTGAGACACGAGTGGACTGTTTCTCTCTAGCCGAATGGTGGGACCCTGGTATATGGTGGGCGACTTGAAAGATAAGGCACAGGAGATCTGCTTTTGTACAAGGTTGAGAGGGTAATTTCAGTCTGTGAAGATCTTGGCGAGACCTTCCGTATATCTTGGGAGGAACTGGTCATCACTACAGATGTGATGACCAGGGGTGGCTAGGCTCGGTACGGAATGGGTGGCAGTTGTCAAAGTGGATGTATTGCTGGTGGTTATTACGTTTGATATGGACAGAGGTACTGATGTAGCCCCCTTTGAGTTGGAAGTCAACATTGAGGAAGGTGGTTTATTAAGTTGGGTAGGACCAGGTGAAGTGAATGGGGAAGATGATGTTGAGGTTCTGAAGGAATGTAGATAGGGTGTACTCACCCTTGATCCAGATCGCGCCATGGTGTCATCAGTGAATCTCAACCAGGTGAGCAGTTTGGAATTCTGAGTATTTAGGAAGAATTCCACTAGATGGCTCATGAATAGGTTAGCATAGGATGTTGCCATGCGGGTGCCCATAGCCATACCCTGGATTTGTTTCTAGGTAATGTCTTTAAAGAAGAAGTAATTGTGGGTTAGGATATAGTTGGTCATGGTGACTAGAAAGGAGGTTGTTGGTTTGGAATCTGTCGCATGTTGGGAAATATAGTGTTCAATAGCAGTAAGGCCATGGGATTAGGGATATTAGTGTAAAGGTAGGTGGCATCATAGTGACGAGGAGGGCACAATATGCTAAAGGAACAGGAACTGTGGAGAGTCAGTGGAGAAAATGGTTGGTATCTTTTGTGTAGAAGGGTAGGTTGTGGGTAACAGGTTTACTGTTGGTCTACAAGAGCAGAGATTCTCTCAGTGGGGGCTCAGTGACTGGCCACACAGGGAATTCTAGGTGATTATGTGTATGGTCTTTAGGAAGCATGTAGAAGGTAGGAGTGCCGGGAGTGGTAGGAGTGAGGAGACAGACTGACTCTGGAGAAAGGTTCTGGAATGGACCTAAGGATTTGAGGAGAGACTAGAGATCCTACTGGATTCCTGGAATGGGGTCACAGTGGCAGAGTTTGTAGGTGGGTGTCCTTCTGCCAGGTAATCCTTGTGGTTCAAAACAACAGTGGTGGAACCTTTGTCAACAGGTGGGAATATAAGGGCAGGATCAGTTTTTAGTTGGTTGGTGGCAGTTTTCCTGTGGATGTAAAGTTGGTTTGCATGTTGAGGGATTCAAGGAATGATGGTGAGGCAAGGTTCAATGTTAAGAAATTCTGGAAAGTTAAAAGGGGTTGATTTGTGGGCATTGGGGTGGATCACAGTTGTATGGAGGAGTGAACTGAGTCAGGCAGGGTTTGACATTGCTATTTGGTGGAGTCTGATTGTTACGTTTGGTGGTCAGAAAGTGTTACAACTGTAGGGACTGAGAAAAGGAGAGAAGTCTTTAACAAGTTCTGCATGATTGAATTTGGGAGTGGGGCAAAAGGTGAGACCATTGAAAAGGACTGATACTTCTGCAGGACTAGGGCTTTTAGAGGAAAGGTTCATGAGTCTGTTTCTTCTCTGTTTAGGTTCTGGATACCGTGTGGTGATGGGAGGGAGTTTTTGAGGACGAGGTAAAAGTAGTAGGTCTGCAAGACAGGGTTTGTTACCTGTTAGGGGATGTGAGGGAGGTTTGGAATTTGTTGTAGAGGTGGTGGACAGTGGTAGTCCAAGGGAGGAGTAGGAAGTGGGAAGGGTGGAGAGTTTTTTGAGGTGGCTTTGTATTTGTTGCTGTAGTTCCTCAAGGGTAAAAGTTTCATTGTGTGTTAGTTTCAATAATATGTTGTCGAGTCTTTGTATTTTGTCATTTCTGTGTAAACAGGAACTACTGGGATTGGTGAATAGATCTCTTTATTTTTTTATTTGTAACTAATTTGTAACAAGAGCTACTTGAATACGTACTGCCAATACTAAGGACATTCTACTTCCAACTGTTATTAAAACGCAAGTATCATTGTAATAATAAAATTATATGACACATCTGAGCAAAAATTATGTAACTTTTGTGCCAAACTTGTACACTACAATTTAGTAACACTGTAACATTCAAGATAATAGGAATTACAGTACTAACAAGAAGTATACAGTGTTGTGATAAAAGTCATATGACAGTAACATGTACGCATACAGATGACAGTAGTATCACATACACAAGGTATAAAGGATCAGGGCATTGGCGAATCTGTCATTTGTACTCAGGTGATTCATGTCAAAAGGTTTCTGATGTGATTATGGCCGTATGATGGGAATCAACAGACTAAGAATGTGAAATGTTAGTTGATGCTAGACACATGGGGCATTCCAATTCAGAAATCACTAGGTAATTGATTGTTCTGAGATTCACAGAATCAAAAGTGTGCCAGGAATACCAAATATCACTCATTACCTCTCACCACTGGCAACGCAGTGGACAAAAGCCTTCACCTAATGACCTAGAGCAATGGTGTGTGCATAGAGTTGCAAGTGCTAGCAGACAACCAGCTCTGTGTAATATAAATATAGAAATCAATGTGGGACATGTGATGAATGTATCCATTAGAATAGAGCAGAGAAATTTCTTGTTGATGGGCTATGGCAGCAGATGACGAATGCGAGTGCCATTGCTAATTGTACGACATAGCTGCAGTGCCTCTACTGAGCTCTTGACCATATCTGTTTGACCCTAGATGACTGCAATACTGTGGCATGGTCAAATGAGTCCCGATTTCAGTTGGTAAAGGCTGATTTTAGGGTTCAAGGGTGCTACAGACGCTATGAAGTCGTGGACTCAGGCTTTCAATAAGGCACTGCACAAGCTGATGGTGGCTGCATAATGGTGTGGGCTGTGTTTACTTTGAATGGACTGGGTCTTCTAGTCCAACTGAACTGATGACTGACTGGAAACAATTGTGTTTGTCTACCGGGAGACCATTTGTAGCTTTTAATGGACTTCATGTTCCCGAGCAATTATGGAATTTTTATGGTGACAATGTGCCATTTCACCAGTTTGAAGAACATTCTGGACGATTTGAGCAAACAATTTACCCACCCTGATCACCTGACATGAATCCCATCAAACATTTATGAGATATAACCTAGAGGTCAGTTCATGCACAAAATCGTACACTGGACACACTTCTGCAATTATGAACAGCTATAGGGGCAATATTTTTGCTGGTGACTTCCAATGACTTGTTGAGCCCATGCCACATCAGGTTGCTGCACTATGATGTCTTCTCTTTGTGCTATTGGGTGTGGTCCATACAATTGAGCAGTAGTCTAGAATTGGTCACACAAGTGATTTGTAAACAATTTCCTTTGCAGAGCAACTGCGCTTCCTAAGTAATGTGCCATTCTATTTTGTTGTTGTGGTCTTCAGTCCAGAGACTGGTTTGATGCAACTCTCCATGCTACTCTACCCTGTGCAAGCTTCTTCATCTCCCAGTAGGTACTGCAGCCTACATCCTTCTGAATCTGCTTAGTGTATTCATCTCTTGGTCTCCGTCTACAATTTTCACCCTCCAAGCTGCTTTCCAATACTAAATTGGTGATCCCTTGATGCCTCAGAACAAGTCCTACCAACTGGTCTTCTCCTCAATTCTATTCAGTACCTTCTTATTAGTTATGTCATCAACCCATCTAATCTTCAGCATCCTTATGTAGCACCGCATTTCGAAACCTTCTATTCTCTTCTTGTCCAAACTATTTATTGTCAATGTTTCACTTCCATACAAGGCTACACTCCATACAAATACTTTCAGAAAAGACTTCCTGACACTTAAATCTATATTTGATGTTAACAAATTTCTCTTCTTCAGAAACGCTCTCCTTGCCATAGCCAGTCTTTGTTTTGTATCCTCTCTACTTCGACCATCATCAGTTATTTTGTTCCCCAAATAGCAAAACTCGTCTACTACTTGAAGTGTCTCATTTCCTAACCTAATTCCCTCAGTATCACCTGATTTATTTCAACTACATTCCATTATCCTTGTCTTGCTTTAGTTGATGTTCACCTTATATCGTCCTTTTGAGACACTTTCAACTCATTTTCAACTGCTCTTCCAGGTCCTTTGCTGTCTCTGACAGAATTACAATGTCATCAGCAAACCTCAAAGTTTTTATTTCTGCTCTATGGATTTTAACTCCTACTCCAAAATTTTCTTTTGTTTCCTTTACTGCTTGTTCAATATAGAGCTTGAATAACATCGGGGATAGGCTACAACCCTGTCTCATTCCCTTCCCAGCCACTGCTTCCCATCCATTCCCCTCGATTCATATAACCGCCATCTCTGCTTTCTGTAGCCTACAAATTGTAAATAGCCTTTTGCTCCCTGTATTTTACTTCTGCCACCTTCCGAATTTGAAAGAGAAAATTCCAGCTAACATCGTCAAAAGCTTTCTCTATGTCTACATATGCCAGAAACGTAGTTTTGCCTTGCCTTAATCTATCTTCTAAGATAAGTTATATGAACAGTATTGCCTCATGTGTTCCAACATTTCTACATGATCCAAATTGATCTTCCCCAAGGTTGGCTTCTACCAGTTTTTCCATTCGTGTGTAAAGAATTCGTGTTAGTATTTTTCAGCCGTGACTTATTAAACTGATAGTTCGGTAATTTTCACCTATGAACACCTGCTTTTTTTGGGATTGGAATTATCATATTCTTCTTGAAGTCTGATGACACTTAACCTGTCTCATACATCTTGTTCACCAAATGGTAGAATTTTGTCAGGGCTTACTCTCTCAAGGCTATCAGTAGTTCTAATGGAATGTTGTCTACTCCCGGGCCTTGTATCGACTTGGGTCTTTCAGTGCCCTGTCAAATTCTTCACGCAGTATTATATCTCCCATTTCATCTTCATCTACTTCCTCTTCCATGTCCATAATAGTACCCTCAAGTATGTCGCCCTTGTATAGACTCTCTATATATTCCTTCCTAAAACACTAATCATCATCGTCATCCACCTTTCTGCTTTTCCTTCTTTGCTTGGAACTGGTTTTCCTTCTGAGCTCTTGATATTGATTTTTTTCTCCAAAGGTCTCATTAATTTTCCAGTAAGCAGTATCTATCTTACCTTTAGGGATATATACCTTTGCACCCTTACATTTATCCTCTAGCCATCCGTGCTTAGCCATTTTGCACTTGCTATCAATCTCATTTTTGAGACGTTTGTACTCGTTTTTGCCTGCTTCATTTACTGCATTTTTATATCTCCTTTCATCAATTAAATTCAGTATCTCTTCTGTTACCCAAGGATTTCTACTAGCCCTCATCTTCTTACCTACATGATCCTCTTCTGCCTTCACTATTTCATGTCTCAAAGCTAATCATTCTTCTTCTACTGTATTTCTTTCTCCCATTCTTGTCATTCATTCCCTAATGCTTTCCCTGAAGCAGTTTATCCAGGTCCCATCTCCTTAAATTCCTGTGTTTTTGCAGTTTCTTCAGTTTTAATCTACAGTTCATAACCAATAAATTGTGGTCAGTGTCCACATCTGCCCGTGGAATTTCCTTACAATTTAAAACCATTGAGCAAGATGGCATAGTGGTTAGCACACTGGACTCACATTCAGGAGGATGACAGTTCGACAGTTCAAACCCGCGTCTGGTCATTCATATTTAGGTTTTCTGTGATTTCCCTAAATCGCTTCAGGGATGGTTCCTTTGAAATGGCACAACCGATTTCGTTCCCCATCTCTAATGACCTCATTGTTGACGGGACGTTAAACACTAATCTCCTCCTTAAAACCTTGTTGCTAAATCTCTGTGTTACGTTATATAATGCATCTGAAACCTTCCAGTGTCCCCCAGCCTCTTCCACGTGTACAACCTGCTTTCATGGTTCTTAAACCAGTTAGTTATGATTAAGTTGTGTTCTGTGCAAAATTCTACCAGGTGACTTCCTTTTTCATTTCTTACTCCCATTCCATATTCACGTACTACTTTTCCTTCTTTTCCTTTTCCTACTATCAAATTCCAGTCCACCATGACTATTAAATTTTGATCTCCCTTCACTGTCTTAATAATTTCTTTTATCGCATCATACATTTCTTCAATCTCTTCATCATCTGCGGAGCTGATAGTCATTTAAACACCTGACTAGAAGTCTTGTTCCTCCTGCCACCAAACTTCTCTAATTCCTACTATATCTAACTTTAACCTGTCCATTTCCCTTTTTAAATTTTCTAACCTACTGCCTGATTAAGGGATCTGACATTCCACTCTCTGATCTGTAGAACACCACTAGCCTGATAATGATGTCCTCCACAGACCCTGTCCAGAGATCCGAATGGGGGCCTATTTTACCTGCAAAATATTTTACCCAAGAGGACAACCATACAGTAAAGCTGCATGCCCTTGGGAAAAATTATGGCTGTTGTTTCCCTTGCTTTCAGCCGTTCGCAGTACCAGCACAGCAAGGCCGTTTTGGTTACTGTTACAAGGCTAGATCAGTCTATCATCCAGACTACTGCCCCTGCAATTACTGAATAGGGTGCTGCCCCTCTTCAGGAACCACACATTTGTCTGGCCTCTCAATAAATACTCCTCTGCTGTGGTTGCAACTACTGCATGGCTATCTGTATTGCTGAAGCACGAAAGCCTCCCCACCAACAGCAAGGCCCACGGTTCATGGAGGAGCCCATTTCATATCCCTTACAAAGTGCTAAGAGCACGTATTTGTGTGAGATGGCCAATTCCGACAGTGGCTCATTTATGTTATATACGTTTTTTCATTATGTGAAGTGTAAAATACTACATATCTGTACATATAGAGCAAGTTTCCTACATCTGCACCACTTTGAAATCTTATCAACATCTGACATAATATTTATGCAGCTTCTTTCAAATTGTACTTCATTATACATAACTGCATCATCTGCAAAAAGCCCAATTTTACTGTTAATATTGTCTGCAAGGTAATTAATATGAGGCGTGTTTTTTAAGTAAGTACCATTTTGAAATTAAAAAAGACATGCTAAGATATCTCAATAATTTTATTTTTACATGAAAGCCTGTACCTTAATCTACACACTGACGCCATTACAGTCTGATTCTTCCTTGTTTACATTGTGTACTGAGTGTTTAAGATGCCTCCAATAATCATGAGTCCCGCCGACTGTGAAGTATGGGCTGTTATAAGATTTAAATAATTAATGGAAAATCTCGTATAAAGATGTGAAACAAATACTAACAAAGAGATAGAGGGGCTGGCCAGTACTTACCTCAGCTCAGTACAGCCGATAGATACACAAAAAACAACTGAAAATTTACGTTCCTAGCTTTCGGAATAAATGTTCCTTCATCAGGGAGGAGAGGGGGGAAAGAAAGGGAAGAAGGGAAAGTGGATTTAGTTACTCACAATCCAGGTTATGAAGCAACAGGGAAACGAAAACAGGGAGGGTAGCAAGGATGGAGGCATGGTTGTCAGAGGGAAGCCAAAGATATTCTATTGTAAGTACTGTGCCAGCTTCAAACCAAAGAGGATGCATACAGAAGTAAAGAGGTATATAGTATAAAGATGTAGGATGAAAAGATGCATGAATGGCTAAAGAGGAAAGGGAAAGAGGATAAGACTGAAGAGTAAATGGGAGTGAGGATGTTTAACATAGGTTCAGTCCAGGGGGATGGCGGGATGAAAGGATGTGTTGGAGTGCAAGTTCCCATCTCCGCATTTCAGAGGGACTGGTGTTGGGTGGGAGAAGCCAAATGGCACATACGGTGTACACCGTAACTAAATCCACTTTCCCATCTTCCCTTTCTTTCCCCTCTCTCCTCCTGATGAAGGAACATTTATTCCGAAAGCTAGGAACGTAAATTTTCGGTTGTTTTTTGTGTATCTATCGGCTGTACTGAGCTGAGGTAAGTACTGGCCAGCCCCTCTATCTCTTTGTTAGTATCTGTTATAAGATTTCTTAGTGCTAAAGACCAAAAAGCAATCGATATTCATCATGAGATCTGAGCAGTTTATGGAGAAAGCATTATGAGTGATGGTGGATGAGAGCATTTAAAGATGGCCCCACAAATGGGCATGATGAACAACGGAGTGGGTGTCCTTCGGTCGTTAATGAAAGTTTAGTGCAGGAAGTGGACAATAAGGTGAGAGAAAACAGTCGCTTTATGATTTCCTCCTAATGTTTCTCGTAGTGTTTTGTATGGCATTGTGCCCGAGCACTTGAATTATCGAAAATGTGCTCACATTGGGTACAGAAAATGTTGACGGATGTGCACAAAACCAAATGTTTAGCCAGTGCATTGACTTTCCTTGAGCGGTATCACGACGACGGTGATGATTTCTTAAGCCAAATTGTTATGGGCAATGAAACATGGGTGGCCTACGTCACACCAGAATCAAAGCAATAGTCCATGGAAGTTGAGGAAGGGCATCTTTTTGCTGCAATACAATGCCCATCCGCATGTGATGAATCAGACCAAAGGTCTCATCACATCTTTTCGATGGGAAGCTCTAGATCATTCTCCATACGGCCCTGATCTTGCACCCAGTGACTACCATCTGCTCCTGCTCTTGAAAAAACACCTGGGCGGGCAGCATCTTCAAGATGATGACAAAGTCAAAAAAGTGGTGATGCAGTGGTTAACAAGTCAGGTGGCAGACTTCTATGAAGAGGCTATTCAAAACTGGTACAATGTTATGGCAAGTGCCTCAATATTGACGGAAATTATGTAGAAAAGTAGATTAAGGTACAGGCTTTCATGTAAAAATAAAATTATTGAGATATCTTAGCATGTCTTTTTTTAATTTCAACTCTGTACTTACTTAAAAAACACACCTCATATAAAACGTGAACAGCAAGGGTCCCTTACACTTCCTTGGAGCATCTGAAATTACTTCTACATGTGTTGAAGATTCTCCATCCTAGGTAGCTTGCTGCATCCTCCATACGAAATCCTCAATCCACTCACAAATTTTACTTGCTATGCCATGTAATCATACTTTTGGTAATAAGTGTAGATGTGTTACTGAGTCAAATGCTTTTCAGAAATCACGAAACATTGTGTTTGCCTCACTGCCTTGACTCAAAGCTTTCTGGATGTCATGTGAGAAAAGTGCAAGTTGGGTTCCCACTTGCTCGATGTTTTCAAAATCCATGATGGCTGGCATTGAGAAGGTCATTCTATTCAAGATACCTCATTATGTTTGATCTCAGAATATGTACTAAGTAAGACTCTACAACAAATTGATGTCAAGTATATGGGATGGTAATTTCGTGGATCATGTCTACTGCCCTTCCTGTAAATGGATGTGTCCTGTGCCTCTTTCCAAGCACTGGGCACAATTTTTTGTTTAAGGGATCTATGATAGATTATAGAAGAGAGGCTAACTCGGCCACAAATTTAATACGGAATCTAACAGGGATTCCATCAGGCCCTGAAGCTTTGTTTAATTTTAACAATTTCAGCTGTTTCTCAACCTCACTGACACTAATACTTATTTCATTCATCTTTTCAGTGGTACGAGGATTAAATTGGGGTAATTTTTCTGAGTTTTCCTTTGTAAAGGAGCATTTGAAAATGGATTTAAGCATTTCAGCTTTTGCTTAGCTGCTACCCTCAATTTCAGTTCCTGGCTTATTCACTAGGGACTGGACACTGACTTTGGTGCCACTAACAACTTTTACATGCGAATTTTGTGAAATGTCATTTGACAATATTCTGCTATGGTGGTCATTAAAGGCATCATGTATTGCTCTCCTGACAGCCTAACATGTTTCATTCAGCATCTCTCTATCTATAGCCTTGTGTTTTGTTTTACACCTATTATGCAGTAATTTCTGTTTGTGTAGAAGTTTCTCTTACAGCAACTACCTTGTGGCTTCCCTCCCATTATAGAACATTCTACTAGTATTTACACGAAATTAGAGGTAAGTTATTGTAGACTACACTGCCCATACTTTTAACCCCAACTGGATTCCTGGAAAATCTTTAGCTCAGAAGGTGCATTTTTTGCAGTGGAACATGCATTGCAGTTATTAAGTGACTTGCAGGTTTGAAACAAATGCAGGTTCCTGTTAACAAAGATCACACTAATGCATAAATGCTTAATCTCTTCTGCCCTTAATAATTTCCTCTACCACTTGGCTCTGAGGAAAGCCCATATCTATTAATTCAGGTACTTCTAATAATTCAGGTACTTCTAACATCTTCATATTGTGATCACAAGTAACAATATTATGAAAAGGATAGTTGCTTTTCACCATCCTTTTCATAATATTGTTACATTCCATGCTGGATTTTCCATTGTTTGTTATTGTGATCAACTGGACAAAATGCCTTTTACAAATCTAAGAAAATACAAGTATTTAGTGCCCCAATAAGTTATACCAAGCACTGTTTAGTAGATCAATGTAGATTGTCATTTTTGTACATTAATGATTTTAAAATGTTGGTTTGAAGCATATTATAAATAGTTAAAAAAATATCTTTGAGAAAATGTCTGTTTTTAAGCTACTGGGAGAAGTTTCACTTGATGGGAATTGATGAAAATGTACAGAACTGCTTATATGACATAATCAGTTTCTGGTTCATATGAATATTTGTTGTTGAGTGACTGTATTGATAATCAGTAGTCAGCACTATCTTCAGAGTGCAAAAAGTGTAGTACTACTGATAGATACATATAAGGTGAAAGATATACTCTACTGGTATGTCAAAGGCAGTAGTTCATTTTTCAGGTGGGAGAGGGTAAAACATTAGGGCAGGTCACTCAGACCCCAGTATTGAGGCAGACCCACCTGTAATAAGAATGAGGTGGTTTGTGTGCCCTTTTCCTCACTGCTTGTGAGTCTCTCTCATACTGGGGTCTGAGTGAGCTGCCCTACTTTTTTAACCTCCCCCAACCTCTCCCTCTCCCCCACCTGACAAATAAACTATTACTTCTGAAAGACAGACAGAGCCTCCTCTTTTACTTTTATATGTTTCTATCAGCAGTACTATACCTTTCATTTCTGTCTCAAATTCATTGTGTTTTGTGGTCTTCAGTCCAGAGACTGGCTTGATGCTGCTCTCTGTGCTACTCTACCCTATGCAAGCTTCTTCATCTCTGAGTAACTACAGCAGCCTACATCCTTCTGAATCTGCTTAGTATATTCATCTCTTGGTCTCCCTCTATGCTTCCCTCCAGTACTAAATTGGTGATTCCTTGATGCTTTAGAACGTTTCCTACCAACCAATCCCTTCTTTTAGTCAGGTTGTGCCACAATTCCTCTTCTCTCCAATTCTATTCAGTACCTCCTTATTAGTTACGTGATCTACCCATCTAATTTTCAGCATCCTTCTGTAGCATCACATTTCAAAACCTTCTATTCTCTTCTTGTCTGTGCTGTTTATTGCCCATGTTTCACTTCCATACATGGCTACACTCCATACAAATACTTTCAGGAAAGACTTCCTGACACTTAAATCTGTATTTGATGATAACAAATTTCTCTTCATCAGAAACGGTTTCCTTGCCACAGCCAGTCTACATTTTATATCCCTTAAATTCATTAGGTTTCATCTATTGAATTTTGTATTAACAGTTTATGTATGTTAATATAACTGCTTTGTGGAATACAGACATAGGAATAAAACAGTGGAATGTCTTGGATGGAATAACAACAGCATGAAAAGGATAGATCGCTACCCACAAAACAGAGGAGAACTCGAGGTACAGGCAGATATAATGAATAAAATGCTAGAAATATTTCATATTTTGGACAAGTCAATTATGCTGTCACAGAGTCTTGCCATGGCCACTGGAGTGTGTGTTTTGGTGACTTTGTAGTTATGTGTGTAAATGTGTATACTTTTGCTAGAAAAAGAGCTAGTGTAAATGTTGTTTTTACTATCAAATGTTTCTGTGCTCCAGGTGAGTGGTTTCCTTTTCTTTCTTTTATGTACTGATTCAACCAGGAATTCCCATTATCGATAACAAGTCAAACGCACTTTTATTTTCAGCAATAACTTTAGTTGGATATTTTAGTGCTGTATAAAACTAAAACTCACTATTATTTTCAATTCATGTCTTCTGTGGTTGGAATTATTTATTACTTAGCTACCAATTTTTGCTGCATGAAGTGTCATGCATGTGTCTGTTAAGATATGAGAAAGAACATAATCTCATTCAGCATAGTTCATGTTACTGTCTTATTTTGCTTGGATGTCTATACATATTTGAAACTTTTCATTATATATGTTTTTCCAGGATGTGATACAGATTCGCAGCTCTCTTATAACTGATTACTCAGCGTTTCCTCATAAAGGAATCAGCATGTACAATGATTTAGTAGCAAATTCAGCACTTATACAGACAGGCATTAAAAGGTATGGTAACAAAGTTACCTCTGTTTGTACACAATAAATATCAATACTTGTTAGAATATGGCTCACTCATATTATTGAAATTTTGCAGCATTGACACAATATTGGAAGGTGGCTTGCTTACAGGAAACATATATGAGTTGTGTGGTCTTTCTGGTGCAGGGAAAACCCAAATTTGTCTTGCAACAACAGCACATGTAACATCAAATTTGAAACAAAGTATATATTACATTGATTCAAATTTGTCTTTCTCAGGGGAAAGAATGCAGTCAATATTGGATGCCAGATGCCTTGATGATGAGGTACTGTTCTGTATTCATTACTAATTTATTTTCAGTTTGAGTATGAGTGATTAACACTCTATACTATTACTCTGATAGTGTATTTCTGACACATTTCCTTAGTAAGACTTGTCCTGTTCAAATTACAGTAATTGTATTTACCATGTTTCATAGCTGTATGGTTTAGTGGCTAAGTGGGTGTCAGGCTATGTATCCAAAGGTCTGGAATTCATTTCTGTCAGACAGGTATTATTTTCTGTCCCTTGCTACTTCTTTCACCTCTGCCAATGATTTGTTTATGTGAATAACACAAAGTTTCATGGTGATTCAGAGTCAATGTTTAACTGTAGGTGCCCTTACAACTGACTGAGTAAATCAGTTTTGCAGTTGGAGGAAGATGAGGGCATACCACATACAACAAGACCATGTCTAGCTAGTAAAGGTGTCTGCTGCTGAAACCAACTTCTGAGCTAAGATAGCTTTGTTTTATTTCAAAGGTTTAATGTAGTGTCTCAGAGTAAAAAGGGGTTTTGGCCTGCAAGTTGAAGTGGCAGTTAACCGAGAGACCCATTCTAACAGGTATACTTCGATGAAACCTGGCGTAGGGACAGAATTCTTAATATAATGTTTGAAGAATCATTGCTCAGTTCCCACTTGATTACAGTTTAAATTTCTGTGTTTTAGCATAGTAACTCAAGGAAACTGTTGTTACTCATTTACTTCAATTTTGTGGAATAAGAGTGCTCTCCTCAATAGCTTTAATGTTACTTTATGTGCAGTGCCCCAGAAGATAATTCCATAAGATAACATCTACATATATATTGTGCAAGCCACCAAACGGTATGTGGCAGACAGTACACTGTTCCATTACTATTAATTTTCTTTCCTTTTCCACTCGCAAATAGAGCGAGAGAAAAACAACTGTCCAGAAGGGTGGTTTGATGAGTCTGGTAAATTTCCATGAAAGGATGGTACATTTTTGTTGCACCTTCATGGTTGGTTAACTTGTTTATTCCAAGGGTCATATAAAGAATTTCAGCAATGTACCACTGATAGCAAATAAAATAAAATAAAATAAAATAAAATAAAATAAAGGTACTGCTGAATGCAACCAACATAATGTAGCTGTGTTGCAGGTCCTAGAGGACACTCTGGGGTACAGTTGTTTGACTATACACAATGGTTACCACAAGAGACCACTAGAAATACTAGAAAACACACTGTTAGAAGTGAAGCAGACTCTAATGCTTGTAAATTAAACTTCATTACAATAAGTGACACTTCAGAAGTCTTGTCACACTCATTAAATGACATGATGAATAGTGGTTCGTGTTCGAAATTTGAACCCACTGTAAACCAGACAAAGCTTGCGAGTCTGATTGAGACTCGACTAGGCATGAAGACAAGTAAAACATTGAAGTGTTCACCAGTATCAGTTTGCAAGGCCGAATATCCAAACCTGGAAATAAATGACAATATGTTTAGCACTGCAGCGGGATCCCCATGAAGCTTATATTGGCCGTGAGAAGTAATCACAAAAGTTATGTAATAAAGTGCAATACACAAGTGTGAAGTGCCATGAAGTAAAGTTATGATGATGATGGATGTGGAGTAGAACTCAGTACCTATATGAATTGTGCACAATCAAATGTCAGATACTAAATATGTTCACCAACTGTGTGGTAGCAGAACCTGAAATGACAATACAAATGAAACCTGGCACCTTTCATTATTGTTTTATACCTACGAAAGGACTTGAAATTTTTTTTCCTTCACCAGTAGCAAGATATGCACATGTTTGGCTAGAGGTGATGCAACAAATAGTTCTGTACTGTCTGAGACTCCAGCCCTGTGTATATCGATGTTGTTGTCCCCAACCGAAGAGGTGTCAGCTATAAAATTCTCTTTTACAAGTAGTTAGGATCACATCATACACAGAGACCTGGACGAATTTGGCACTGTGAGGAAACAAAGAATAAGATTCCCAGTATGATCCCGAAGGTTCCAAATCCGGAGAAAAATTGGAATTGGTGTTCGAATACCAGTCCAGTGCCAGTATTTTTAAAATCTCAATGTCACTTAAAATAAGAAGTGAAGGTCCTATGATTTTACATGATGATTGGTTTGTGAAATAAAATAACATTACTAGTATAAGAAAGCATATTAGAGTCAGAGTTTCTGCAAGCAGTTGTTTCAGTCTCTGACAGCCAAAACTGATCCAATTCTGTTCCAGTCAGTAGCAAATGGACATGTTTAATGCTAATTTGGAACCACAGCACAGTCCTGTGTCCTTTACGTGGCATTACTGGAGGTGAACAAGGTACGTTTGTGGCTGTTAAAACTGGTACCCCGAACGGAAATCGAATCCACATCTTAGTCATTCCAAGCTAGCCTCAGTCCATCCAACCACTGAAATTAAAGTGTGTTAGCATCATGTTTTTGTGATAATGAGATACACAGCACAAGGTATGAGAACTTTTGACTTCCATTTGAGCTTTTGTTGTGAATAACCTACTCATGTTCTAGTAGTCAATGTCATGCAGTGCGAGTGCAAAACCGTGATATCAAACCCATGCTTTTCCTTTCTTTTTTAATTTATATTCTGTCAGTATGCTAAGTGCAGCAGTGTGACAGAAAGTCAAAGACAGTTTCGTTCATTCTTTAACCAGCAAGTAATGGAAAAATCTTGCAGAAACATGTTTGCGAGAGGTCTCTTGAATGTTATATATGAAGGTAGTGTCTGTTCCCGAAAGAACAGATGCCATTGATGACAGTGCAGTTTCTCTAGAATGAAATGATAATTAAATCGACACCCTGGCTGCAAACAGGCAACAATGTACATCATTGGGGACATGTTGAAAATGTGTGCCCTGTGAACCTAGGATCTCCTGCTTACATAGCAGATGTTCTATCCATCTGAGCCACTGAGGGCACAGAGGATAGTGCGCCTGCAGGGACTTAACACTTGCACACTCCCCGTGAGACCCACATTCCCAACATGTCCACACTTCTACATTCGTACTGCACCTAATAGATGTTTGCCCATCACACTCATTATTCGTGGCAGATTATTCTATCAAGTCCTGTACAAGTCGGGGCATAGTGTGTGCTTTCGCACAAGTTCAGTTGAGCTTCTTGAATAGTATGTATACAGTACTGTCAAATATCCTGTTTAGTAGACTTTCACGTGTAGCAGAAGACATTATTGGAAGCTACCAATGTGGGTTCAGACTAGGAAAGTCAACTGTAAACCAGATATTTACTCTTTGGCAAATAGTAGCAAAGACCAATGCATTCAGTTTTGGCGTGCAGCATTTTTTATTGACTTTAAATCTGCATATGGCACAAAATTCTGGGACAAACTTTGAGGCAATGCGGGAATTTCGAGTGCCTGGAAAATTGCTGTGTTTAAAAACAAAATGTATTGTTCTTGATATACATCTGGTGGCACAAAGAAGGTTTTTTGTGTTAAGAACTGCTTCACAGTGATGTGTCCCTCGGAGTTGACATTTTTTGCCAACAAATGAGATGCCTCACAGTCACAGAGCAACTAATGTGATGTGGGAGCTAGCATATAGGGGCTGGGTTGACTAAAGTCTTCTAATCTGGCACCTGCATGCGTTTACCTTCCTCACTCCTTATCAACCAATCACCAAGAAAGTTGGTTTTTATTTGTTTTGGAAATTGCGCTTTAAGTGTGGCTTAACTTAGAATCAGCAAGTTGTTACACGCATGGGATCATAAAACTACCTGCAAATTGTCACAGTTTTTGATAATGAGGTGGACTATATTGTTGACAATTTCTCTGATATTTGTGTCTATTGTGTTCAATAACTTAACAAGAAATGCTATTAATATGCACTACAACAATACAACTTGCATCTCTGCATAGTACCATACAGCAAATGGCTATCTCAATTAAACATGAATTGTTTTGTCATATTCAGGTATCTTTACCCGACAATGTAAATATGACAATATGACTGTGAAAGTAGTTGCTAAAAGAAAATACAGTTAACAGAGTATTAAGTGATATTATTTTATTGACACGTTTGTGTAGCAGTTCCACAGTATTTTATGTTTCTTGCCTCTAGATCTACTGGTTACTGATCATAGTGAGACGTATTATGATGACAAAATTTCTAAAGGTGTCATTGGGCTCTGAACACTGTGAGACTTAACGTCTGAGGTCTTCAGTCCCCAAACGTGTCATTCAAAGCACTGTTACAGAGGGGGTAAAATGTTACTCTTGCACCAGTTTGGAACTGAGGCCTACTGCCTCTGCCTCTTTACGGTGCTTGGAGCAACAGGTGCAGCATTCATCACCGCCTCCTTGCTCTTGTGATGGTTAGTACAGACAATTTGCAGTCTAGACAATGAGATTAGTTGTAACTGCTGCGCGAAAATAATCTCCACTGTCAGTAAACATTTGTTGGCTAAGTCGATGACATATTAAAGCAGAATTTATTAAGAATTTTTGATTGGTATACCACAAATATATCAAGTGAATCTTGCGAGATAATTCTCTGTCATTCCGGAAAGTAACAAAACTATCACAGCGTCACCAGACTTGTTCCAGTATGTTGTGACCTTATCATAGACATAGCAGGACAGTTCTGTTTCCAGACAATGTCTTTCTTGAGTGGACTAACAATTTAGGAGCACATCTTTTGCATCAACAAGGAGTAGTTTAGTATTTATGGTAATGGAGAAGAATGGAAGGTAACACAGACCACTGCAATACATAATGAATAAAATAAACATAATCCACTGAATTTCAGGTCCATTTCATTGAAATCGACATGTAGCAGGACACATGAACAAATACTTTGTTCCAGTGTTATGAAATGCTCTGAAATGTATCAACTATTGACATCAAAGCAGCATGGATTTGGAAAGCATCACTCTTGTGAGAGACAGCTGGCACTTTATTTGCACAATGTGTTGTGTACAGGTACTCTCAAATTGACTCTGTATTTTAAAAATGCTTTTGATATTATTCCTCATTAGCAGCTTCCTATCACAATACTTCCGTATGGACTACTATTGTCTCACTTACAGATTGGCTTTGTAATTTCCTGTCTAAAAGATCACAGTTCGTAGTAACTGACAGGACATCACCTAGCGAAATGAAGTGACGAGTGTGTTTCCGCAAGTAAAGTGATGTAGACCTTTTGCTATTTCTAATATACAACGTCTGACAATAAAGTTCAGTGAATGAAGTCAGAACGATTGATTGGGCAACACTGGCGAGTCACAATGCTGCACCTGCATAGCGACCGGTATTGACAACCTGCTCCCCCATAGTTCAGTTGAGCATCGTGTGTGTTCCGTGTTAGACCTGTTGGATGAAGTGCTTGTTTAGTGCATTAGTTCTGAACTGATAACAGGACAATGAATGAGCAAAGGATTAATTTCAAATTTTGTTTTAAGCTTGGCAAGACACCGAAAGAAAGGCATGCAATACTGTTAGGTGTTTATGGGGATCAAGCACTGCCCATGAAGTGTGTGTATGAGTGGTTCATTCGTTTTCAAGGAGGCTGGGAATGTGTTTCCGACAATCCCTGTAGGGGACAACTGGCAACCACCATTAGTGACGAAAACATTGAGGACATTGATCAAGAACAACCATCGATTAACTGTGCGGATGATAGCAGATGAACCATGAATCCATACGACAAATCCTTACCCAGAAGTTAGGGAAGAGGAAAACGTGTTGTCCTCTTCTGTCACATCACTTGACTGGCAATCAGGAGCAGGCATGTTTAGAGGCTTCACAGGATTTTGTCGAAACGGTGGATTCGACACCCAATTTCTTGAACCGTATTGTCACTGAGGGTGAAACCTGGTGTCTTCGGTATGACCCTGAATGGTGTTCTCTGACATCACGTTGGAAAAAGGTCAGAGTTGAAAAATCATGCATCAAAATAATGCTCTTCACCTTTTTTGATATTCACAGCATTATCCATAAGGATTTTCCACCTGAAGAAACGATTTTGAATGCTGCACACAACATTGAAGTTTTGACCCATTTCATGCAATGTCTGTGCAGGGTATGACCCCAGTACGCACAACAAAGTCCTGGTTTTTTATTCATGACAACACTCACCCACACACAGCAAATATTGTCATAGAGTTCCTGGCAAAAAAGGGGGTGGTGCAACTTGAACATTCACTATGCTTGCTGGATCTCAATCCTCCAGACTCCTTCGCTTTGAAAGCAAAGAGATTTGACGATATTTCTGACATCTAGTGAACTGTAACGCAGCTTTTGAATACCATCCCTAAGGAAGACTTCGTTCAAAGTTTCCAGAACATGTATTGCAGAGCTCAGCAGTGCATAGTCATGGGAGGTGACTATTTTGAAGGACAGTAAGGTAACTGTAGTTAATAGTTCATGTACATTAACGTTACAGGACTAATCATCAAACTTTATTATCAGAGGTTGTATATAAACTATTTAGCAGACAATCGGAACATTTGTCTCAGATTTGTAACAGGTAATGCTGTCATCTAGTAAACTTCTCAGAAGAGCAAAGTGAATTGCAAAATGATGTTGAAAATATATCTTCACATTGCAGGACGTGGCAATTGACCCTAAATAATAAAATGTATAAGGTTCTCCACATGATTACTAAAAAAGTTTAATCAAGCTTCGAGAAATCACTAAGTCAAACAAATTTGAGGGTTATAGATCTAACGAAAGCCCTAGGGTTACAAATATAAACAATGTCACTGGAAAATATCACATGTTGTGGTGAAGATGAAACAAATGTTTATTGACACAACTCTTGAAGACCCAATCAGTGAACTATGGAGATTGCCAGCACTATGGTTGTTCAACCTTTTCTGGAATATTGCTGGGTACTGTGCAATCATTACGTGATGGGATTGACAGAGGACATGCGAAGTTGGGGGGGGGGATGCTAGGGCATGAGTTGGGAATGCAGTATATAAAAAAAAAAACCACACACACACACACTTTTTCACTGTGGCAAATTATTTCTATGTTAGTTAATTAGTTGCATGTTCCATTGATCAATTGCACGGTATGGAAGCCGTTATGATGTGGCACATGCCCAGTGCACAAGAAATGCACATATATATTTGCAGTACAGTGTTAAAGATTAATATTTCTACTATTTGCCCCATTGCCTTAAATGGCACAACATGCATGTACTATATTAATAGATTCATTTATTCCTATTCAAATATTCATCTATTGTATAGGAGGAGTTGTCAAGGAGAGATTATTTCAATTTATTTTTGAAGCTATTACTGCTGTCTGTCATACATTTTATTTCATCTGGTAATTTTTTTAAAAAAAATTATTGCAGCATATTTTACCCCATTCTGTGCCAAAGATAGGATGAGTAAAGGATAGTGTAAACTTTGTTTTTCTGGTGTTATAATCATGAATGTCAGTGTTGTTTTCAAACTGGTCCATGTTGTTGAGAACAAATTTCATTAATGAGTAAATGTACTGTGAGGCTGTTGTAAGTATTCCCAATCTTTTAAAAAGATGCCTACAAGACATACGACTATCAAGCCCACAAATTATTCTAATCACTTTCTTTTGAGCAGTGAATACTTTTTGTCTCAGTGTTGAGTTACCCCAAAATATTATTCCGTATGACATCAGAGAGTGAAAGTATGCAAAGTATGTTAGCTTTCTAATTTCTATATCCTCAAAATTGGCAATTATTCTGTTTGCAAAAGTTGCTGAACCTAGTCTCTTTAGAAGATCGAAAATATGAATTTTCCAATTAAGATTCTCATCTGTATGTACACCAATAACTTAGTATGCTCTACCCTGTCTACTGACTTCTGTTGATGTGCTATATTTATTGAAGGAACTGTACTTTTTGCAGCAGAAAATTGGATGTACTGTGTTTTTTCAAAGTTTAGAGCAAGCCCATTTGCAGCAAACCAATTAATGACTTTTCCAAAGACTTTATTTGTATCATTTTCAATTGGAGTTTTAACCACCATCTTTCTCCTCCGAATGTAGTTTTTGTTGTGACCATCGTACAAAGAATGATATTACAACTGTAATAACATAAGAGAAATTAGAACACACACACACACACACACACACACACACACACACACACACACACACACACACACACACACACACACAAAGATTTGGGCATTTGTTTATCTTGAGCTTCATACATGAGTGGAATGGTTGAGAAATTGAAGCAATTCTGTGAATCCCTTATGAAACACTTAACTGTGAATTACAGAGTAATCATGTATCGCCACAATATAAATGAAGTGCCGCAGCACAATGTAATTTCATTGTGTTGCAGTTATTGTTTCAGAAGCATTGAGTACACTTTATAGGTGCTTGAAATTTGAATGATATACTACTTATACATAATTACTTGACAAGACTGCTGCCAAAGTTTACTTTTTACAATCCAATTTGTTATCTTGCTAGAATAAATATTTTCTTAAGGCAAGATATAATGCAGAGTGCTTACAAGAAAGAATAGTCTCCTGTGTCGTGCGGTTGCTAGCTATGTTTATCATGATTGTATTCTTTAACTTATAATTCATGAAATGTTTGATTGAATCATCAAAAGTAGATGTGCCTGCTCGTTTTATAGCAAAATAACTCTTGCTGCATCAGTTTATACTACAGTCTTGAGTAGGATAGGTGAAATATTTGATCCTTCAAGGAGTGATAGGCTGGATGGCTGACATCTGGCCAGCCAGTTATAGTCTGGCACCTGGGTGATACCAAAGCAGGTGCGCCGGCTGTGGCGGGTCAACCCCACCTGGGACAGGCCAGCAAGGCCGCCTTGCATGGCTCTGCCTCTGCCACTCCTGTGGACATAAATATGTTTACTTCCTCTCCTGTCACATGTATAAGAGTGACAAGCAGAAATACACAACAGGCTATTCGTTGCAATGGCTCAGTGGAGCAGATCAACTCAAGATAGAGTCGTTGCTCTTGTTGAAGAAGGTGGATGTTCTGTCAGAGAAGCTGGCAATGAGATGGTGGAAGAACTACATTGAAGGAGACACTGCCAAAAGATCTCCTGGCTCAGGCAAGAAGAGAGTGACCTCAAAGCAGGAGGACAGGGAGCAAGTGTCCAAGAACAGAAAAAATCCCATTCTGAAAGCGAAGCAGTTGTCGTGGGAGACCAACTTCCCCAGCACCAGTGGCACGATTTGTCAAAGGCTGAGGGAGTGTTGAGTGACACGTTATGATCCGCCATGAAACAGGAGCTCAGCAAAGACAATAACTTACACCGACTGGCATTTGTGGAACTCCATCTTAGTGCATCATGGGAAAACATCATTTTCACTGACTAGAAGGTGTTACCCACCAGTAACGACAGTCCAAGAATCTTTAGAAGCCACAAGGGAATCGCCATCGATGCAATGTGTAACCATGATGAGAAGTAGGCGGCCATCAGTTTCCTGCTGCGGATGGATTTCTGCAAGAGGAGCAAGAATTCTTCACAGGATTAAAGGAAAACTTGACAGTGAGCAGTATGTTCACATATTGGAAAATGTGATGCTTCCATCAATTCAAATGCTGTACAGAGAAGGAGATTTCACAGTGCAAGAGCACCATTCTCCCATTCACAAGTCTGTATTCGTTCAGCAGCAGCTCTCCTTGATTGCATCAATGTCATGGGCTGGTTGCCATGGGCTGGTTGCCATGGGCTGCTGGTATGAACGCTATGGAAAACAATTGCGCTAAGATCACCAGAACATTAATGGGGAACTGGCCATGAAGCCAACCAGCTACAGCTGATGCTCTTTGGAACTGCATTCTTGAAGCCTGGGAGGCAGTTGCTTCTTCAGGCCATTACATATGATGATTTATAGATTCTACGCTAAGACACATGAGAGAAGTACAAAATAATGTGGGATTCTGGATAAAATATTAGAGTCATTTAAATATTTTGTTACCTCATCTTTTTCTTCATTTTTCCCCATTGAGAGGCAGTGAAAGATCACTTGGCAACAGATCAGATAAAATTTGAGATAGTTTTCCTTTGAGTTGCCTTTTTAATTAAAGTTACTTTCTTTTGAATATACAGTTTGTTAAATATTCTTTTTTATTTCATTTTTACCCTCTCTAGATACTTGTAAAGTATCTGTTTAGATGGACACTTTAAAATAATTTTGTGTTATTTCAAATACTTCTCTCTCTTACCGTCCATCCATAAATACACACTTCACCTTCCAAAAATTATGCACACACGATTTTGTCTTACATTTATTCGTTGTTAATTTGTCCTCCATTCATTCTCTCATTCTCTCACCTCTCTTATATTATCACTTCAGTTGCCCTTCTACTCCATCTTCCTAAAACGTTATGAACAAATTTAGCAGTTTCTATTGAAACTATACATTCTTGTTTAGTTTCTGCTTTCTTTACTTTCCTCTATCAGTCCTTTAACACCTATGAAGCCATATTCTTCTACTCCCCTTCCCTATAATTCATTCTTCGTTCTGAAAACATTCCTTCCTTTTCTCTCTGTCCTAAGATAAAATGAACTGCAGCATAACTCTAAGTAAGGAATACTTTGCGAACTTTTCTCTCTTTTATTTTACACTTCTGCACTCCTGTCCATTCCTAGATCACTTCCTCCTTCCTGCTACCCCTTCCTTGACATCTGCTTCCACATCTACATGAATACTCTGCAATTCACAATAAAGTGGTTGGCATGGGGCTCTTTGAACCACAGTCACATTATTTCTCTGTTGCTCCGTTCTCAAAAAGCACATGGGAATAATGGACAACTAAACCTTACCGTGCAAGCACCAGTGTCTCTTATCACAACAGTTATGTCTCCCATGTATGTTGGGCTAAACAAAATATCACGCCATTCAGCAGAGGATGTTAACAATTGGAATTTAGTGATAGCACCTTGCCACAATATAAAACACCTACATTTCAATAGTTTTCATCCTAACTCATTTACCATATCCTTAACACAATCTCCCCTATTTCATGAAAATACAAAATGAGCTATCCTTCATTCAACTTTCTCGATTTCTTCTGTCAGCCCTACCTTGAAGGGATCCCATTTCCTCCCCACATTTTTTTCCATATGACAGTTCCAATTTGTTGTTTGTGACCTTATCTGCTAAATATTTAGTTGATCAACAACCTTTAAATGTGACTGATTTATCATGTAAGTGAACTTTAATGGAATTGTTTTGCTATTCATGTGGAGAACCTCACACATTTCATTGTTTAGGGTCAATTGCCATGTTCTGCACTGATACGATTTATTTTCAACATCATTTTGCAATTCACTTTGCTCTTGTGAAGAGTTTACTAAACCAAATCTAAGAAGTGTTCTGATTGTCTACTAAATAATTTATATACAGGGTGAAGCGAAATTCATGTACTTGGGTTTCACGGTGTGACTCCTTACATGCCAGTGATAAAAAAAAAATGTCTCTCGCAAAATTTCATCTGGCGAGTACATCTGGCAGAAAAAGGACGTTAAAGAGTGGCAATCTGCAACACTGTCACTACATCTATGGTGACTACCTCTATCAGCACATATTGGCTGTACTGTGCAATTGGTGCAGTGTATAAAGCTTTAGGTTAGCATGCAGGAGGTCAAGGGTTCAATCCTGGGTTGGGGCACATTTTTTTTTTATTTGCTCAGTTGTAACAAATGACCTGTCATAGGACAGAATAACTACAAAAACAATATCAGTTTCGAAATGCTAAAGATGACTGCACAATACAATAACACAAAGTCTACTTGTCATTTATACTACATGTAATATGAGCACTCGGACTTCGCACATTAGCAACTAGTGACAATTATAATGTCCATATTAATGACCGCGTGACCTTCACAACAAAATATGTTGTCCTCAAAACAACAGATGCTCAAAGCGATCTCCCTCCACATCCAAACATTGCGCAACTCGCCGGATCATACAGCTCTGGTCCCTTTGCACCAAAGGTGCAACCACAGTAACAAGAACAGCATGAACATGCGCTACCAATTCTTCCACATTTAACGGTGGAATAGAGTACATGTGCTCCTTCAGGTGTCTACACAGGAAGAAATCCAGGGGATTTAGATCACGTGAAAGCAGTGGCCGTACAACCGGAGCCCCATGTCCGAGCCATTTCCCTATCCAAATTCTGTCGCACATTAATTCCAAAGTGTGGATGGAGGTGCACCACCACGTTGGAACCGTATCCTCTGCCGGACATGTAGTGGAAAATCTTCCAGCACATCAGGCAGATAGTTCAAGAGGAATGCATGATACCTTCATGCAGTCAACTGGTCAGACAATATGTAGGGCCCAACCACCTGTTGCCCAATATTCTGGTCCAGATGTTGATTCTAAAGCAAACTCGGTATCTGTGCTTATGGGTGATGTGTGGGTTAACCTCACACCAATGATGGACATTGTGCATATTGAAGACACCCTTACGAGTGAATGCTGGTTCATCTGACCAAATTATGATGTTCACAAAGTCATCATTGGCTTCCTGTTGTTGTTGGAACCATTCACAGAATTGCATTCTCTGATGGTGATGTGCAGGATACAGGTGTTGCATGAAAGCATAATGATAGGGTGCAGCCCATGCTCGTGCAGCATGTAAACGACCATGCTTTGGAAGACACACAGCTGCCTTACTACACTACGTGTATTTTGCTGAGGTTCTTGGTGTAAGACGTGCTGAATAGCTTCCTCAGTATCTGGGGTACAGCAAGTCTGTGGACGGCCTCTGTCATGCGATGGTGGAAGCAGACAACCTGATTCCCGAAGGAGCAGCTCCAGTTGAAAAAACACATTTTTTCTGAATGGCATCGACAAGGATACCTAACAGCATATTCATGAGCAGTAACTCCAGCCAGGTTATCAGATGCACTAAGGACCAGAAGTATATCCACATATAGAACATTTGCCTATGTCATATATCTGCCACACTGATTTAGAGATTTACAGTGAGAAAATTTGATACATGTACGCATGTACATTGGAGTCTGTCACGGGCACGTTACTACAATCACAACTAGTCCCTGTCTGGTGGACAGCGCATACAGTACAAACACATCGTCAGTCCGGTGCGCTGTTCCACCTAATTCACATTACCCTTCTGACAGTTATTGTTCTGCATGATTCAAGCAAACACCGCTAATTGTGAAACGTTCGGTTTTGAATTACATTGTTTTCCTAACGGTAACATATGTGATGTTTCCACAATCCTATCGATAGAATAATAATAATAATAATAATAATAATAATAATAATAGTGCATTGAGGTACCTACTAAACAACATGCGCTTACCAGACTCAGTGTTGAAAGGCATACTTAGTGGGACCCATGGTGATAACACATACAAATAGTAACCATGTTTGAACAGTATTCACAAAGCACATTGATAATCCTACTCGTAACGTAAGGCCCTAACGAAATGTAATGGACCTGAACGAGGCAAGAATAATAGTTGGTACTAATCAACTAATAAATTCACACCCACGATGTGGAAAGTGCTCCTTCCAAAGCTGACAAGTCTTACATTTCTACAATTGTAGTATGCAAGTGCAAATGTTTTCTAGAGGACCTGCTGCAGTCGCTGTTGACGATTAAGGTGCCAGATACTGTACCATGTGGATTACATTTAACAAATAAAAAACGTGTGCCTCAACTTAGGATTGAATCCTCAACCTCCTGCATGCTAACCTAAAACTTTATACACTGCACCATTTGCACAGTACAGCCAAAATGTGCTGACAAAGATATTCACCATACATGTGGTTACAGTGTTGCCAGATTGTCAGTCTTTAACATCCTTTTTCTGCCGGGTGTACTTGCCAGACAAAATTTTGGGAGAGACATTTTTTTATAGTTGGCATGCAAGGTGTTGCACTGTGAAGCTCCAGCGCGAATTTTGCTTCATCCTGTATATGGCAAGTGGCATAAGGTCTGCATCACTTAACTTGTGGAATTACACTCATCGCTTCTGTTGCAACGCTTCTGTTGCAGTAGGTGTGCCCCATCAGGTATTGTGAACTGTGACCTTTCAGATAGGAAATCATGAATCCAGATGCACAACTGAGACAATAGTCCACAGGAAAGCAGTTTGGTTGGAAGCCGCTAATGATGAATGATATCAGAAACACTAGAATACTCCATATGACATTGTATCAAAAGTAATTAAGCCACTGCATCTTTGATGCACAAGATTCACTCCTAAATTGTTAGCCCACTCAAGAAAGACATTGCTTGTATAAACATAATTGTCCTGCTATGAATATGATAGGGTCATGGCTACATAGCAGAACAAGTCAGGTGTCAATGTGATAGTTTTATTACTGCCTTGAATGACAGAGAATTACACTACTGGCCATTAAAATTGATACACTCCAAAGATGACATGCTACAGACGCGAAATTTAACTGACCGGAAGAAGATTCAAAGATGCAAATGATTAGCTTTTCAGAGCATTCACACAAGATTGGTGCTGGTGGTGACAACGTGCTGACATGAGGAAAGTTTACAACCAATTTCTCATACACAAACAGCAGTTGACCGGCATTGCCTGGTGAAATGTTGCGATGCCTCATGTAAGGAGGAGAAATGCGTATCATCACGTTTCCGACTTTGATAAAGGTCATATTGTACCCTATCGCTATTGCGGTTCATCGTATCACGACATTGCTGCTCGCGTTGGTTGAGATCAAATGACTGTTAGCAGAATATGGAATCGATGGATTCAGGAGGGTAATACGGAATGCCGTGCTGGATCCCAATGGCCTCACATCACTAGCAGTCAAGATGACAGACATCCGCATGGCTGTAACGGATTGTTGCAGCCACGTCTCGATCCCTGAGTCAACAGAAGGGTATGTTTGTAAGACAACCACTATCTGTACGAACAGTTCGACGACGCTTGCAGCAGCATGGACTATCAGCTCAGAGACCATGCCTGCAGTTACCCTTGACGCTGCATCACAGATAGGAGCACCTGCGATGGTGTACTCAACGACGAACCTGGGTGCACGAATGGCAAAACGTCATTTTTTCAGATGAATCCAGGTTCTGTTTACAGCATCATGATGGTTGCACTCGTGTTTGGCGACATCGCGGTGAACGCACATTGGAAGCGTGTATTCGTCATCGCCATACTGGCGTATCACCCGGCATGATGGTACGGGGTGCCATTGGTTACATGTCATGGTCACCTCTTTTTCGCTTTGACAGCACTTAGAACAGTGGATGTTACATTTCAGGTGTGTTGTGACCCGTAGTTCTACCCTTCATTTGATCCCTGCGAAACTCTGCATTTCAGCAGGATAATGCACAACCACATGTAGCCAGGTCCTGTACGGGCCTTTCTGGATGCAGAACAAGTTCGACTGCTGCCCTGGCCAGCACAGTCTCCAGATCTCTCAGGCTCAACCTCTTTGCCTTTCCATATGTCTGTCTGTGTCTGTATATGTGCGGATGGATATGTGTGTGTGTGTGTGTGTGTGTGTGTGTGTGTGTGTGTGTACGAGTGTATACCTGTCCCTTTTTCCCCCCTAAGGTAAATCTTTCCGCTCCTGGGATTGGAATGACACCTTAACCTCTCCCTTAAAACCCACATCCTTTCGTCTTTCCCTCTCCTTCCCTCTTTCCTGAAGAAGCAACCATCGGTTGCGAAAGCTAGTAATTCTGTGTGTGTGTTTGTTTTGTTCATTGTGCCTGTCTGCGGCGCTTTCCCGCTTGGTAAGTCTTGGAATCTTTGTTTTTTTTTATATATATATATATATATATATATATATATATATATATATATATATATAATGGAAAAATTTGGAGGACACTACAATTGTAGTTTTAGTAAATGTTCTGCATGTACGAAATTGTGCTATTCTTTATACACTTTACCTTGTGTCACTTCTTTTTTTTTTATGTGTATGTTTGTGTCCTCACTATATATATATTTTAATTATATTTGTCATCTTATGAAATAGGACTGTGGACTTCCTGTCTTACATTTCAGTTGTGGATGCCGACAGCCGACTCCAAGGACACTAGTGCCTTTCAAGATTAAGGAAATTCTCCCAACTTGGCTCCACTTCACTTCAATAAAAGTACTCAGTACTGTTATTAAGTCTTCTTTTATTCAGAATCACATATAATACAAAATACTTGTGGCACATATTACTTTAAGCAATATATCATAACCATCCTTCTGCGTAAAAGAAAGTGAAACAAAATCATGTACAAAGAAAAGTGAATGAAGTTTTTTGTTCATTTGTCTGCACCTTACTGCGCATTAATTACTAATGCTTTTGCAGACACTTATGGTCTGTTCTTACTTCTGACATTATTGCTGTTTCATTTTTTTAAAATAGATTTTAACTTTACCTTTTCAAGGGGGGTGGGGGGGAGGGTCTTTCACCATGTACCTACAGACTGACAGTAGACTAGGTCTGTAGGTGAGACTCAGACCTCTTCCTTTGGTGTCACTCGCAGGCCAAGGAGTACGGGTGGTAGTGCTTTCATCCAGGTGGAGTCGTGGCACATTGGAGACACCTTCAGCATCAGATGGGGCCAAATTGTGCCACCCAGGTGTCAATGACCACCTCAGTGATGATGTCCACTGTGGGTGTTGTCTCTGGACAGTGGGTGGAGTGGTCCACCATTGTAAGGAGATAACGCTTGCCTTGGGATGGAGGAAGTGGGCCTACAATGTCTGCATGGATGTGTGTGAAACAGTGTATCATGTTGGGGAAGGTGCCGATTGGCGTATGGGTTATCTCCCAACTTTGGTGCACTGGTACACCATGCAGGCATGTGCCCCCTGATGACAGTCCTTTTGGAGTCCAGGCCAGATGAAATATGCTGCCACGAGTGACACCATAGTGTTAGAACTGGGATGTGATAATCCATGGGCAGATTTGAAAGTGCTGTGCCGGAATTTCGTCGGGAGAAATGTGCAGTGCATGCTGTCATAACATGGCAGCAAATCTTGTGAGAAGAGCCAGGGGTGGGCCCCAGTTCTACATGTAGGCGGCTGGAAGGATCATGTCTGAAGCTATCCAGTTCTCCATCGCCCTTCTGTTCTTCTACAACCTCTTCAAAGTTCACCGGGTTGGACATGACTACACAATTGCGGGACAAGCAATCGACAACGATATTGTCCATCCTGGAAATGTGTCGAATGTTCATTGTGAACTGGGACACATACTCCAACTGCTGTAGCTGGCGTGATGAACAGTTGATGTTGATGGTCCAGAAAGCCTGTGTTACAGGCTGAAGAAAATGATGGATGGGCTTCTGCCAACAAGCGGAAGTGTTTCACTGCCAGATACATGGTGAGCAGTTACAGTCATACGCACTCCAGGAGCACTGTCAACAACTTCATTGCCTTGAAAAGAAGTCTAATGGCTGCCAGCTGCCATCAACATGTTGTTAAAGCACTGCACCAATAGCAGACTGGCTGGCGTCCACATCAACAGCTTACTCCACATCATGTATTGGGTGAGCGAGCAGTGCCGCTTCGGTGAGGCACTGTTTAGACGCAATAAAACTTTACTCCATTTCATGTGAGTGCAGGTAACAGGAGCCCTTCCTTTCGATGTAGGGCCACATTATGCAGTAGTCAGGGGTTTGAGCACCACAGAAGTGTTACACAGATGACACTGGTACAAGTTGACCATCCTGAGCTAACAATGAAGGTCTCTGCGAGTTTCTGGGCATGGAATGTTCAGGATCACTTGCTCTTTGTCTGGTAGAGGTGTGGATCCAGTAGGGGTGATTGTACTGAGAAACTCATTGTCACTGACCCTGAATACACGTTTCAATGGATTGATCACTACGCCTGCTTCACTGAGGCACTGGAAAACAGTTGTTAGGTGACTGCAGTGGAGTTCAAGTGTCTTTTAACCATTGCAAGACACCATCCAGGAAAAGCTGCGTGTTTGGGTGCAAACAAGGAGAACAGCACTTGGTCGCTTTGTTGCCAAAATGGGTGTGATACCAGCAGATGCCATCTGGAGTCTGCTCTGACGTCAGAGGGCTACCATTAAAGTGGCTCTTGCTGTGGTGCTGGCCATACAAGCTCTGCCGTTGCTGTGACACCTGCTGCCTTCTTGCTGTGAGTGCTTCAACCATCGACCTGTGTGCTGAGTTCTGCCATCTGGGTAGCCAAGTTCTGCACAAGGTATTGAAAGACTGTGCCCATTGCCTGGGCTGGGGGAGGCACGTGTCACCCTGGAGTGAAGGTGGCTGGTGGCGGTAAGGACTTGTAGGCGGCTGCAGGTACTGTGCTTGGTGCAGTTGCCAGCGTGTCAGGCACCCTGTCTGCCAGGTCCACTATGTCATCTAGCTGCACTTCACCCTACACTGCTTGCACATGGGTTGGGGGGGGGGGGGGGGGGGCTGGGTGGCAGGCTACACAACTGGATAGCGCGCAGCAGTGAATCCAGAACCGTGTAGGACTGTGCGAGGCTCCGTAGATGGCGCAGGAACTGCGAAAGCCTCTGGTAGCCGCGTTCTTGTTAGAACTGCAGTTGCTGAACTCGTTGCCCATCAGACAATGAAATCCAACATATCAACTCATCCTTAAGCCACTTGTAGGAGGACTGTGTCAGCGGAACAGTTATTATGTCCCGTACCTTGGCCGTGTAATTCTGGTCCAGTTGGCTCACCGTGTGTCCACATTTCATGAGGTTGCATGGGATACTGTTACTTGGAAAAACTGCCTCCACTTGGCTAAACCATGTGAATGAATGGGTCGTGGGTCCAAATAGGAGGCAGTCTAACCAACAGACATCCAGCACTGGTCGCTGCTCCAGCAGTGGTGGAGGGCAGCAGTGTGGCACTGTTAAGTGGTGGAGGACGGCAGTGTGGCACTGTTCAGTGCATACGAATTTTCATGGGCAGGATTTGGGTGGACAGTGTCTGCACACATGAGCTATGCCAGCAGCTCACTTTCCAACAACCTATTATGTACCAACAGTTCTTTTAGTTGCCTTTGGAAATCCTTCATAGTCGCCATTATATGACTGCACTAAGTTCTCACACAAAAGGGGACATGCTAAAAGTATGAAACATGTGCAAAGAAAACACACACAAAAAGAATAAACATTTGAGGTCCAAATATTGAGACTATGGGCAAGCACAGCAATGTTCGAAAGTGAGTCTGTTTGCGATTCCTGGTAATTCACGCCTATCGAGTCCATCACAACATGATTTTGCTTACAAACAGTCACATCAGGGTCACCACTGAAGTGAACAATGTGTGATTCTTTGCCCCTTTCAAACCCATCGTACTGTGGGCCGGATTATTGTCACACCCACTTAGTAAGCCCAAGCTTTAGGCACAGGTGACAGTAATTAAAATACATGTGATTACACACAACACATTTATTCTAGCAATATTCATTCACTGAAAAGTTACAATAATTACACTGTAATTGTCCATATGGACAGTCATGTGTCCACAGTGAATGACTCAAGCACTGAATTCGGAGGGTATACACTCCTCAATAAGTGAGCGCGCAGTACAGATTCGTGGGCACAGAAGACAATGCATGTGTGTCCTGCTGAGTGTGCAAATGCTTTCTTGTCTCTTGCCGTTTAATTCACAGGCGTGAGAAATATAGAGAATGAATGGTGACTGCCCGATTTGCATATGTGATTGTGGGGAGCGTACATTGTGCTCAACCCATGTGGGCTGCGTCTGATGAGATTGCAGAACGGTGCAGACAGCCATTGAGTCACAAAGGCTAGCTCGCACTGGTGTGTCTCTTTCTGTCCTGCACACTCGTCAGCACTGCATCCTTGCCTTTCTGTGGCCTAATAGTACTTTTTCATGGGGGAACACGTGGATGAATGTCAGCCCATTGGCTGTGTTGCCTGTAATTAATGTGCTGCTGTCCAAGGCTGCCACAAGCACTCCGGAGTACACCTCCTTCCTGGGGCACTATTGGAACAACCTGCTTCATGGATTCCCATTTGAATTCCCAAAGCATCTCCGTAATACTCGCAACAAATCTAGCGGCCCTCCTCTGAACTGCTTCAATGCCTTCCTTTAATCTGACCTGGTGTGGATCCTAAACACCCAAGCAACACTCAAGAGTAGATTGCACTAGTTTTCTACATGTTATGTGATGAACCACACTTTCCTAAAATTCTCCCAATAAACTGAAGTTGATCATTCATTTTCCCTATTGCAACCCTCACATGTGCCTTCCATTTCATATCACTTTGCAATGTTACATAAAGTAAGCCAACACCCTTGTCTTTAAGTCTACACAAAGAGAAATGTTCTATGGGCATAACATGCTGAACTGAGGAACTTCTTTAATTTTTGTATTGGCTCCATTTTAACTTGTTTTGCAGCCTGTACTCCAAGGAATTTTACACACTGTACTTCATTTAGTGCATGACCATTAATGGCGCTAAAATGATTTCTTGTTTGAAATTACATAATATGAGTCTCCTTGACATTAAGACGTAAAGTGTTAGCTGTGAACTACAGCTAGCAGATCAAAATTCTCTGGACACCTGTTAATGGACATTAATATGGGATATGTCCACTCTTTGCCTTTATAATGGCTTGTACTCTGCTTGGTATACTTTCAGTGAGTTTTCTGGATATCTGTGGAGGTATGGCAACCTATTTTTCCTCAAGAGTTAGAATCAGAGAAAATAGTGAAATTGGACTCTGGGATGTAGAGTGTAGTCGACATTCTAGCTCATTCTAAAGAGACCCAATGCATTGGGTCCAGGTCAGTGTTCTGGACAGGTGAGTCCTTATCAAGAATGTTATTGTCCGTGAGCTACTGCCTCATAGATGCTTCGTTATGATAGGGGACAGGAGGTTGTGCTGATACAATCAATCATAACCTCCGTACTGTTCCTCTGCTGTATGCAGGACACAATGCTGTAAAATGTATTAGTGTTCTTCTTCAATTGGTATTTTCTTAAGTGCAATAGGGGAATTACAACCTGGCCACGAAAAATACTACCTTACCACAACATTGTCTCTTCCACATTTGACTGTTGGCTCTATGCACGATGACAGGTAATGTTCTGCAGACATTCACCAAACCCAAACCATTTCATTGAATATATTGAATAGGGTACAGTGTGATTTGTCACTGGAAATCACTCATTTTCAATCAACCAATGTTCAGAGGCATTGTTCTTACATCACCCCAAGTGTTGCTTAACACTGGCTACTGAAATTTGTGGCTTATGAGGAACTATTTGACCATGGTACACCATTATTTTTAACTCCCTACACACAGTCATTGTGCTAACTGGGAGAACTGTGCTAGTATTTTGGAACTCATGAGTGATTGTATCTGTTGATTTCATGTGATTTTTTGCAATCAACCTCCACAGTGCTTGCTGTTCTCTGACCATTACTACACTGGGTCTGTACGGTCTTGGTTTAGCTGTGGTTGTTGCTTCACAATCACTTCACCAATAGTCCACAGGGGTAGCTACAGAAGGACTAATTTGCCCCAGAGAGATTTTTTACTCAACTGATATCCAATGACTAGTCACGGAGCACTCCTGCCTGACCACTTCAGCTGTTACTGCTTCTCTACTGACAACAGTATCTTCCCTATCTCCTTTTATATTGTTGACTCCATCTCTCATGATATGTAGTGGTCAATTCCACATTGCATAGGCTTGTCTAGAAATTTTTGACCATATGGTGTACCTGTAGTCATGTTCAACTGTAATCTGAGTGATACCTCACAACTAGGGCTGGGATAGCTTTGAGGAAAACTCTTGGAAGGTGGACCCACATATTTTGTCATTTGTTGTTTCATGTAATACACTTTATTACTTAACAACAAACTTTAACAGGCTCAATTCATTAAAAACAAATTTTAGCAACTATACCATTAGGAGCAGGACATGAAACTGGAAGTATATAGTTTCCAAAAAAAAAAAAGAAAAGGTCATGCCAACTGGGCTTGGATGGTTCAACAAACAATTTTATCAACCAAATGCATTAAAATAGCAGCCATTAAATGGACTAACAAGTTCCAAGCTTGGGAAATCATTACGCAGTTGGATAGCATTCGTCCAAATACGAGAAGGATCACAAGTCACTCCACTGATTGCAGCTGTTGGAAAAGGCCACTTAGCAATGTAACTGGTACAAACCAGCAGAAACGTTGACAATAACCTTTAATAAAAATACAATTGCCAAAAATTCAAAGTAAACTGAGACCTACAGCAGACAGCTATCACATCCAACAAGGAATGAGCAGCCGAGTTTCACAATAAGTGGAGTTAGCTAATGACTCTGGAGCAAGGTAAGATTTGACAGTTTATATTGATAAGTAACAGATCTTAAACTTAACATTCTGAGAAGTAGTAATAATAGTGCAAAGTTTAAATGAATAGTTAAAGAAGTATAATGAGCAGGAACCTTGGGCTTCGCAAACACACCTTAAACCTCCTGAGCTTATGAATTTCACCAAATAGAGCAAACTACTGGTTCTCACTTAATCGGTGACACTCCACCGTGACAGGCATCAAACAATCAACTTTACTTAATTTGAGCCACCACAATAGGCACCAGACTGCTGGTCGACCCAGAACCTGTGTGACGACAGAAGTGTTGCCGCGGCAAAAAGCAAACGCACCTCTGCTACGGGCCCAGGGAACAGGAACCCGTCGTTTGCTGTCAAAGCTACCCTCCCAACACACATCAAAAGGGAACAGTAATCTGCGCAAATAAGGCTAACACACAAGAATGCCTAAGAAGTAGAACATGTGAACTAATGGCACAAGAGGTTACCAATATAGGTTACAAATTTAACACTCCTTAAAATTACTGTTGTTCAAATGCGAAAATATCAGCACCTGCTGATGCAATAACTCGAGCATACACATATACCACAATTGCTTTGCCTCCCGCACAGATTATGTTACAATTTAATTCCCTTCATGGAAAATTAGAGCCTCCGTGGCTCACTGAGCTTTGTCTAATAATGTTGAGTTTAGGCCTTTGTTTAATATTTTTGTATCATCAGCAAACATTACATTTTTGAACTTCTCTGTATAGTGATTGTAAGATTATTTATACAGGTTACAAACAAAGTGGGTCTAGTACCGTTCCTTGTAGAACTCTACATGTTTTGTTCTCCGTTCTAAGATTGGTTTCATTTCTGAGAACTAGTATGTGAATGAGACCTTCTGCTTTCTGTTATGGAGTTAAGTTTCCATCTGTGCTAGATAGATGTCATTAATTCCATAACACTTACATTTTCTAAATAGAATTTTGTGATCCATACAATCAAAGGTTTTGTCTAGGTTACACAATATACCAACAGAATAATTTTTCTTGTTTAACTCTGCTATTACGTATTTTATTTTTGAAGTCTTGTATTGATACGGTTTGCTTATCTTCAATTCTGTAGGTGAGCACATAGCACATTTAAAAGTGTCAATAAATGTGGCCCGAGCTGTTGCTTGATTACAAAGATGAATTAAGCATAATCCGACAATTCAGAAAAATATTTTGATATTCTTCTAGCACTTAAGTTATGAGGTTTTGTACTGCTTGCTTTGTAGACAATCCCTTATGTGAGCCAACTGACAGACAGTTAACAAGTTCTGCTCAAACACTTTTGAAAAATCTGGAAAGAGTGGTACAGGTGTTTTGCTTAACTCCAGTTTTGTAGGTGGATGTCACTATAGCGTATTTAAGTCTGTCGGCAAATATGCCCCAAGTTATTGATTATTGATTAATTGCAAAAGTAGCTTAAGGGTAATGCTTTCAACTGAGCAAAAGATTTCTATATTCTAGCACAAAAACTATTATAGCCAACAAAATTACTACATTTTAATTACATGATGAATTCTGCAATCTCATCAGGGATTGTATTTTTGACACTAATGTCCGTTTATAACCTCCTCCTTCCTAATCGGCTTACGGGATTGAGATATAACTGACCATGATTGCAAATGCCTAATGAAATTTTACAATGAGTAAGGCTATCATTACCGAAGGAAAATAACATCAGTTTGTTGGAGGAAAGTGTACAACAGACTCTTCTGAAGGAAGAGTGTATTCTAAACTTAACCTAAATACTGATGATAGTTTTGAAATTGGTGGAATATAGTGCAACCACTCACAAACTGCTCAGGGTGGACAAAGGGTTCCACGTAATAATTACTACAAAAAAAACACTTATTAGCTAAAAAGAGGTATAATCAAATAGCCACCAGCCCATTAGAACAATGAAACTCCAGAATATTAAGGAAGGTAATGGCAAAGAAATTTCACCAACAGCTTTGCCGCATTGGTGACACTGGTTCCCATCAGATCACTGAAGTTAACTGCTGCTGGGCTGGGCTAGCACTTGGACGGTGTGTAGGTACATGTTGAAAGACCCCGGATATGGGAAAGTTAAAATTTATTAAAAAAGAAGAGAGAAACAGCAATTGACCATAAGCGCCATTCAGTTTTCTTTGTACATGATTTTGTTGCACTCTCTCATCTGTAGAAGGATGGTTAAGATGTATAGCTCAAGGTATGAAGTATTACAAATGTTATATATAAGTCTGAATAAGACTTATTGAAGTGAAGTGGAGCCAAGTAAGGAGGATTTTCTTCATTTTTGACACACACTGGTGTTCTTGAAGTTAGCTTCCTGCATCTACAATTGAAATGTAAGAGAGGAAGTCCAAATAGCCTAAATTTGTATATGCAGAACATTTCTAATAATGCAATTGTGCTATACTTTCAATTTTTTTCCATTTAATTTTTTATGTGTTATAATACAACTGTCGACCTGAGTGCCATGACTTCAGGGCACCAGTTGTAAGTAGGGTTTGTTAACTATTGTTGCAGTAAGACATTTCTATGACATTGTTATTAGTCACAAAAACTAATTGTCCATATTTTCTGTTTACACAAATCACAATGGGAAGCAAGTAAAGCAAAAAGGAAAAAAATGAGGAGAAAATTTTGGAAAGAAATAAGAATTGGAAACAGGTTATGTAAAATTTTCTATAGTAAGGTGTTGTGTTTGGTGCAACAGAGGTAGGACAGCTATGCAAGTTGCTTGCATGGTTAAGCTTGGCAGTTCCTATTTTGATGTAGATAGAAACCTTTTCCTCATTATTCCCTCCCTTGAATTATATTGTGGAAAATTTACAGGAATTTTTCAGTGTGATATGTGTTGACAATAAAACATAAAGAAATGCGACACAATAGTTTGCATACCACAGTAGACGTAAAAGAGGGTTTGACACCATGTAAATTAAAATTATCAAGTCCAGTAATTAGCATATGTAATTTTACCATTTTTTGTGAAATTTTTATTTTTGCTTATTTATACTACATGGCAGAAAAATATATGTCCATTTTTGATAGCAATAGTGAAAACGGAATTAGCCATGACGGCTTAGAATTACACAATCAAACAATTGAAGTTCAGGTGCCATGCATGCCTTCTGCGCAGAAAGTGTAAGTAGGTCATAGATCAGTGTCACACGTGTGACAAATGATAGCAATACTCCACAGAGCAGGATAACCTTGATGACAAAATGTGTGCAATTGACGAGACAGTATCACGCATTTCCCAGAGCAACATACCGGTCACGAATGAAACATTGGAGAGCGATACTAATATGAATCTTGACAACACGTTACAAACATCACTTGTTCACAACACAAACATTAACTTGGAAGGTACAGCTGACAGCACCACAGTAGTACTAATGCACTGTATTATCTAACATAAACATGAAATTAGGTAGTCTCAACACAAATTTCAGTGATGTGAAACAAAATATGAACAAAAAAATGATAATTTAACACATAATCTGATCACCATCATACAAGATCTAAATATAATAAACAAGAACAAAAACATGTTCCAGGATTTGCAAGACATGGTCTCACAGAAGTTCAATGACTTAGCCAAAAATTTTCGCACTGAAATTGATGAAAAATTGAATGACATGGAAAAAGAAGTAAATCATGAAGTACTTTCTGAAGTTAACAGTAACATTACAGAGTTAAAACAGAAGGTAGATTCTTTTAACGACCCTCATGATCTAGTATGGCAACAGATAAAGAATATCACTGACACAAACACCAATATTGAAGCCACACAAAACCAGTTGTGTTCGACAGTAAAACAGGCAACCACTGTAGTTAACAAACTAAATAAAGACTATGAAGGTGTACCTCTAGCTGTAGAAGAGCTTACTTTAAGGGTAGCAACATTAGAAGTTGAAAGTGTATGCTAAGAAAGGAGAGAGAGAAGATCATGTAAATCTAAGTGATATCTTTAGTCAAGCTGAAGCAGGTATCTTAGATAAGAGTAATACCCTTGCAGAGGTGTTAGTAACCGATTGCAAGTTATACTTAGATGTAGTAGAAACGGCTATTCAGAAAAAGAAAATGAAATAGTGAACATAGTAAACATTAACTTACAAACTGCAGAAGATAGCATCCACAATCTGTTAGAAGAAAATATTACTGGATCTTGAACTATGCACATATATAATACACAGGCTACAGTGAACAAACCACGAGCTGTCAGTATTTATCCACAAATTGTCATGAGTCCCACGACAAGTACCAGTGACAATTGTAGAGTGCAAAATGTAAACTTACCCACAACTCCAACATCTGAGCAACTACCAGCAGAGTTACAGTTTATGTAGACGACATGCTAATAGCCACACCCACTTGGTTAGAACATATCAGTCTGATTGAACAGGTACTTCAACAATTAGCAGATTATGGAGTAACAGCCAATTTAAAACAGTCTAGTTTTGGGAAGGAGCTAGTCAAATTTTTAGGACATGCTGTGTCTAAACAAGGTGTATTACCTTATCCAAAAAAAAAACCTTGATGCCATACACAATTGTCCAGTTCCAAGGAATAAAAAACTACAAACTTATTTAGGACCTGCATCCTTTGTTCGTAAATTTGCACCACAGCAACTGATGATCAGTGATGCATTATTCAACTTGTTATGAAAAAATAGGCCTTGGATATGGGATGATAAGTGTCAGGAGGACTTTAACAACATTAATACTTTCGCTGCTGCATCAGTGCAGGCGTGCAACTCTCCAGTGCGGCCCGGCAATTGCAAGTGCGGGCAGGTAATGCTCGAGTGCGGGCCGGTAGCACTCTGAAACGTCAGGTACCACTCGCAGCCGACACTCCTAAGCACACCTCAGCTACGGGCTGACGTCAAGACCTTGTAAGATCTGTAGGATCATGTTCTATACTGACTTAATGAGGACACCTCAGATGTATTACTTCAAATAGGCTTCGACTGTATTGTGGTCAAGTTTTAAAGTCTGTTTGCTATCTGACACCTGTAGGGGTCACAGGCGTCATTCAAATGTTCGTGATTTGTTGATAATGTAACAAAAAATACTATTTGAATTCCAAAATGCATATTCTTAAGAAGGAAAAAAGGAAAAATGAAACTGGATTCATTTGAAATTATATTTACTTCAAATGTGCATTTTTAAGATTGACTCTGATAGCGGTTGTCAATGTAGTAGTATGTTTGCTCCTGATGTGAGAGAATTAGCCGTCTACATTTATAACAGACGCCCAGAGGATGCCCGAATGTGTAGAAATTAGTAAGCGAAACACTTTTTCTGCTCCTTTTCACATTGGAAGGCCCATTAACCACCATTACAAACAATATATGCTCAATAACTGACCACACAAAACAAAGGTTTACACGCTTTGATACTAGCTTAGACGCTGCAACTAGACTGAGTAATCCGTCAGTGAGCGCGGATGCCTATAAGTGTCAGCCGCAGCGAAAGTAGTAAGCAGGCATTAGTCAATGCATTCTTAGCCGCCCTGACATGTTCAAGGATTTTTGTCTGTGCACAGATGCCTCATCTCAGGGGCTGGGGCATACTTGTTCCAGATTCGAGAAGGAGGAGGTAAAGAAGTACCCAAGGCCATCAGTTCTGCTAGTTGAACATTATCAGAAGCAGAAAGATCTTACTGTGTGTCAGAATTGGAAAGTTCAGTGGTAATATGGGCATTTAAAAAGTTAGAATATTTTTTGTGGGGTAAGAATACCAAAGTTTACTGTGACCATCAGTCACTATCATTTCTTTTAACGTGTAAACTATTGCACTGTAGATTAGTGAGGTGGTGTCCAAATTTACAAGAATTCAGTTTCGAGATCATGTATATTAAAGGAAGTCAGAATGTTATTGCAGATGTCTTCTCTAGGATATCACAAGGAACTTAGTGAATTAACAGAGCAAGATGCAGAAACCAAAACATTATTAGTGCAAGGTACAACACAAAAGTCTGTTTTGCATGCAAATGAAACAAATGAACATTATACAACAGCAAGATCACAGATGGAGTAGAGTCATGCAAAACCCTTAACAAGATGAAATTGTTGGAAAGGTAAATAAATGGTATCTGGAGTACAAGGGCATTTTGTTTTCATAGGAAACATGAAAAATCTTTGTGTGTGTGTGTGTGTGTGTGTGTGTGTGTGTGTGTGTGTGTGTGTGTGTGCGCGTACGTACGTACGTGCGGATGGATATGTGTGTGTGTGCGAGCGTATACCTATCCTTTTTTCCCCTTAAGGTAAGTCTTTCTGCTCCCGGGATTGGAATGACTCCTTACCCTCTTCCTTAAAACCCACATCCTTTCGTCTTTCCCTCTCTTTCCTGAAGAAGCAACCGTTGGTTGCGAAAGCTTGAATCTTGTGTGTATGTTTATGTTTGTTTGTGTATCTATCGACCTGCCAGACACTATCAAATTACGCTGATGTTGCCTCTAAAGTTCTGTGGTTGCCAATCATACGTCCACCCATTAAATCTTGATGATTAGTGGATGTTTTGCCACATAGGAGAAATTACTGTCTCCTCTTGCAATTGCAGGTTAAAGTCATAGGTAGAAATTAAAAAAAATTTGTGTCTTTTATAACTTGTAATATATTAATATATATCTCTTCCTTCCTCCCCCCCCCCCCCCCCTTTTTCTTTTAATCGCACATAGCATTCACAACACTCATTGTTGACACAGGAGTGAAAATTACACGTCCTTCTTGTTTGAGATCTAAAACATTAGTACTCTCAAGTGGGAATGAAACAAAAGTTGTTAAAAAAAATTGAATATTCTCCTGGCATTTCTCATTTGTTACAAAGATTACTTCACAATCCTGTCTTCACCTTCTTCTGCGGTGATGTACCAGTTTCCTATTACTAATGAGGAAAAGAAAACATTCACATAAAATAATAGTGGGAGAAAAGTAAATACATATTACACGCAGAGTGGAGGATTTGACAGTATTTGTGGTAATGAAGTCTCGACTCTTGACTATTGCTTCTTCTCTTAATTATGTCAAACTCTCTTTCCATCAAAAGATACAGTAATAATAGTTATCCACCCCTTATCCTAGTTTCTGTTCAGTTTTACACTTGTTTGTTTTAGGAAAACAAGACTCCAAGAGCTGTAACAACATTTATTTATTTTAAAATAGCCTGGTGCACTTAAGACTCTGTACAACCTTAATCATGTATATACACAGTTCATCTATTCTGGGAATAAAAATCTCAATCATTTTTGCCTGTTATTGACATTGATACTGGCAAGACATTGATCCCAGGTATTCCAAGATTTTTGAGAATGTTTTAATTTTGGTAACATAAATGTGACATAAAGTGATGCAGGAGACAATTGATTGTTCTTGTAGTAAGCATTATTTCTCCATTAAGGCTTAGTGGGTTTGAATGGTAAAAGTCAAACATCAAGCAAGGAATGAATTTATTGCTCATATGACGCATTTCAGAATTTACCCATCATCAGATATCGAGGAGCGATTACTGCATGTAGATATGGTATTTCAAGTTGTGTGTGAGACAAACATTTGCACACTAGTCTGTGAAAAATGTCATGTGGGTAATGTAGCCATTTCTTGTCTGCTATTTAAATTTTCAGTCCAGTCAGCCGGAATGCAAAATTACTGATTGTTTTAACTTCAAGTTTGACATCAGACAACAACTGACAAAAGAAATATTTGTTTCATGTGATATAATTACAAATCAACAATTTTCAAATTTTTACCTTTCATTGTACTGTAGAATCTTACTTTTTTGCCAAAATTTATCATTATCGATCAATGGGAAATAAGCTTTAGGTTTTGATGATGAGTGAGTTTGCTAGCATGAAAATATGTAGCCTAAGCTTTTGGCTCCATTGGTTTAGAAGCTTACAGTTATTACACCATCGTGCCAATAGACCTTAGTATGTGACAAAAATTTTGGCTTGGTAAGCCTACTCATTCATGAGAAAGAGGGGTCTTAGCAAAGAACAAACAGAGAGAGAGTCAGATAAGAAACGACAATTTCTTTATGCAGTATAATTACAGATTTACAGTTTTCAGATTTTTTCTTTGATTGTACTGCAAAAATCTTACTTTTTGCTAAATTTCATGGTTCTAGGTCAACAGGAAGTACCCAAAATGTTTTGATGAGTGAGTTTGTGAGTGTCAAAATATGGACATTGTTGTTGTTGTTGTTGTTGTTGTTGTTGTTGTTGTTGTCTTCAGTCCTGAGACTGGTTTGATGCAGTTCTCCATGCAATTAATTGGCTGTATCTTTTGACTGCATTGGCTTAGAAGCTTCAATGTTTTACAGCACCAAGGATCATAGACCTCAGTACGTGACGTAAGTTTCAACTTGATACAGGTACTTGTTCCTCAGAAAGAGGGTTTTTGACAGACAGATGGATGGACAACAAAGTGATCCTATAAAGGTTCTGTTATTATGGACAGAGGCAAGGAACCCTAAGAAGAGTTAAAATTTCCATAAATTTGTTCACTTTATAAATTTCTCCCCAGTGTTCTTCCCACAATTTGTCTCTAAACATTGTAATCAAGTCATTTTTATTTTCTGCAATCCAATAATTTTCTTCTCTGGTCTGTGCCTAACTGGTCAATAATTTTATTGTTGACATTTGTCCATCATTGTCAGATAAACTGTTGACCATTGGTTCCACATTTAAATCAGTGGAGGCTGTTGGATCTAAAAACAAATTGTTGGTAGCTGTTGCGGTGTGTCCTTCAATCCTCGTAGGGAATTTTATGTGGAAAATACTCCAAAGGTGAGCATCAGCAAATATGGGAACCCTTGATCAATACCTAAGTATCAGTGATATTTGGAATTGAAGCATATGCTACACCAAGCACAAGTGATGACTGGAGGTTTTCTTGGGTTCACGCGGGGCTCTTGTTGGCTGCATTTTGCATTCACATGGAATCTCACATTAGTAGTGTCTTGTTATTAGCTCATGTTTCTGAACTGATGTGAATCTTATTGGGAGAAAATGCTAGTTCAGAGCCATCAATGGATATCACGGTGGAAGAGCCACTGATGTCAACATCAAATGTTCTGACTTGGTGCATCAGTACAGTGTTCTGACCGTTGTGTTGGGGTTGCAGAGGTTTCCAAATTATGCTGTCTTGGGCATAAACGTATTTGCAGAAATTAAAGTTGTAGAAAATGTGTGATCACTTAATACTATGTTCTTTCGATACAGCAAGAAAAAGTATGCAAATCTGCAGGCATAGGTCTTATGACAAGTCGAATGCTTCTGTGATACTGTTTGACTTGCCTGTGAGGGATTCTCCAGGTTGTCACAATGTTTGTCCATATATTAAGGCATCCATTATTGCTTCAGCAGGGGCATCAGAGATGACATCCCAACAATGGAGGCAGTGGCATATTTGGAGTCAGGTGCAGTAGAGGCTGCACCAACAATGGCAGCTGAGGAGAGGGGGCAGAGGCAGGAACCCTATACAGCAATCTACCAGACAGTGACCCCAACTGCAGTGCAAACTGGACCATCTGCAACACAGGAACAGGCATCGTAGGGGGGTGGGGGGAGGCAGTAGGCCCTTCAGAACAGACCCCGCTGTGTGAAGCTACAGCAGATCAAAGTGATGGGACGTCTGCCTGTCAGAATAGTGGACAATGCACAGCCGCCGGCCTCGGTGCCACTCAATAACAGCAGGAACCCAGTTCGGCCAGAGTCCGAAACTACAAACCCAGAGAGGTGCAACCGGCCAGAACCATCATGGAACCAGTGATGCCGGTGGATGCAGTGTCAGATGCAGCAGGTGAGGGAGGGTCCATGGCTAGCATCCATTTAGGGGCTTCGCTGGGCTCTTGTCCCTCACCAGGGTGAAACAGAACAAACTCATAAAAACAGTCTGAAGCAGCTTCAGGAGAGCTGCCAGATAAATACCCCCACATCTTAGCTTTAAACATATGAACCATGTGTTCAGCCTAACCATTAGATTGAGAATGCAATGGGGGAGCTGTGAAGTGGCAAATACCACTAGCCTGACAAAAAGATGGGAAACAAACTGGGGCCCATTATTGGTAATCATGGTATACAGAAGTCCCTCAACTGCAAAAATTTTAGACGGGGCCAAGATAGTGGCTGCCATGGGCATGGATAGAAAGCATTCCACATAGGGTAACTTGGAGTAGGCATTCACAACAGTGAGTCAGTAGTGATGTAGGAAGGGCCAGGGGGGAGAAAAGACACCTGTGGGGGAGGGGGGGGCACGTGTTGCTGAACACAGTGAATGCAAGTGGTGACAAGCCACACAGTATTTGTGCACCTTCACTGTGCCAAGGTCTTGCTGAGAGGCAATTGTAGCCAACGTGAGATGCTGACCCGGCTAAAAAGTAGCCAGACACTGAGCAGATTGAAGCCTAGATTTAAACAAAGTGAATGCTCGGTCACAAGCTGATGACCAGAAAAAGGGAACATTGTTATGCTAAAGCATATCCAGGGGCTGAGAAACAGCATATGTATCAGTTAAAAACTTATGGTAGTATGCAGCTTCAGCTAGAAACACCTCTGCAGTTCCTTAACGGAGATCGGCCACTGCAAAGCCACAATTGCATCAGCATAGTGACACAATGGCTTGACCCTTGTGTGGAAACCTCTAAACCTGGGTACTGAGTTGATGGCTCAAAAATTGTGACTTGGTGAGATTGCACTGGAGACCCATATACTGCAAAACAGAAAACAACAACCAGAGATTTCTAAGGTGGCCTTCAGTGGAAGAACCTGAGACAATGATTTTGATGAGGTAATTGATTCAGCCAGGTACAGAGGATGTCAGCTGTTCTAGAAAATTTTGAAGAATTGGTGGCATGCTAGAAACTCCAGAAGGCAAGCATTGATATTGGTATAGACTGAAGGATGTATTGACAACAAGAAGGAACCTAGTGGCCTCGTCCAAGAGGAACTGGAGGTACACCTCTGACAAATCAATCTTGGAAAAGTAGTGTCTGCCTGATAATTTTACAAGCAACTCGTCAGAGCTGGGCAAAGGGTATGCATCTGTCATGGACTGTGCATTAATCATGACACTGAAATGACCACGGAGGCGAAGCTTACCCATCGGTTTCTTAACTGGAATAAATAGGCCAAACGAAATTGAGTGACTTCAGAGTTGCACAATGCAACAGACACCTGCCGCACTCAAGAAAAACAAGGTGGGTGGACAATAGAGATGAAAACTCAGAGTGGAGGGTCTCAAGTTGCTGAAACAGAGCTTGATCTGATACTGAGCTTACCTCATCAGCAATGGAGAAACCAGAAGCATTAATGGCATCTTACCCTAACAGGTCTGCAGTATGGGAATGATCCACAACAAGGAAGGAGACGGAGATGGAGAACTGATCTAGGATCGGAATCTGCTGATTTTTGTAGCTATCAAACTTCTGTGAAACCCATGTGAGGGGAGGGGAGCCGAAGGCCATGTAAGTTGGTGTGTTTACTAAAGTCAATGCAGCTCCTGTATCCACTTAAATTTTCAGTGGTTTATTAAACAACTCGTTCAGGGGACAGTTAGTGTAGCAGTACAGTTTAAGTCGATCAGTACTACTTGTCTGCCATGTTTGAAGAGGTTGAAGAGGAGTTACACACCAATGAAGTGTGGCCTCTCTTTCAACACTTACTGCAAACAGCCCAATGCCTAGGGTCCACCCTTGTATTCGATGAAGCAGTGTGGCCAGGATGGAAAAGGGGGTGGGGGGCCTGTAGCTGCTGTTGTGTCCTGTTGCTGTAACCTTTGTAATTCTGCTGCCCAGGTTGTGCAAGATGGGTTTGGGCATTTTTGAATATGATAAAATTCTACACGCATCGCAACGACATGCATTCTGTCATGGTAATAGGTTGGAAGAAACTTGCACATTTCGTCAAATGATAAGCTGGCCAATTCTTGCAAAAGGACAAGATGGCACAACAACTGAGAAATGCACAGTGAAAGACAGCAAGGAAAGAAAGCCCTACACAGGTTTGTTTCATCCATGTGAAAAACCTGGAAATGTTGACATAACCATGTCTCATAGGAGTCCCAGTCTTCTGCTGATTCACCATATGACAAAAAAAAGTGCAACAGTTGCACTGACAGGACAATAACCTGCTGCAAACATGCAGATGCCACTTTATTGAGAGTGCTGATGAGAGTCTGCTGTTGTTCCACTAAATCTTCCTTCTGGGCAGTGACATGTTGGGATAAAAAATTTAACCCCGACTCTTCACCAAGTTTGCTGTAACAAGGACAAACATGATTTATGGAACATAGTATTTTATAGAGCGACTTGTAAGATACAATAAAGTACAGGTTGTGTGTATCACTGGACACAGTGACTGGACAACAGTAATGTAAATTACAGAACAGACCAAGCCCTCATTTGTGATCATTTAAATAATTACTATTTCTTTGGTGGCTCACCAGAGAGTGACAGGGGGCCGCCCCAGTTGGCCTGTACAAGCAGGCCTCTGAACTGTATGGATGCATGGCTCTGAAATCATGGATGTCATCAGTGAAGGTACATCAGAGAGGTATGACTTTAACTGTTTTTCCTGATGGGTGCTGCAGAGCACCATGCTGAACTGGGCAATCCACTGATGATTAAGGCTGTGACTACAGTTGCTGCTGTTGCATCTTTTGTTGGATAGTTTCCAGTCCAGCAGTAGTAAAGATCAGCTGTCAGGCAGCATTGGTATACATCTGGTGATGATAAAGGCCCAGTAATGTCGGTATGGATATGTTCAAATCATTGACTATGTGGGTTGAAAGTACCAATTGGAGCTGTAGTGTGGTGCAGTCTTTTGGTACACTGTCAAGCATTGCACTGGCATACAAATGTATTGCAATCCACATTGAGGTGTGGCCAAACAAATACCATTTTCACCAGTTGTGTAGTAGCCTTTACTACTGCAGAAGAAAGAGTGCAGAGAGAGGAAATTAAATGTTGTTGGATATCCACTGTAACCTACAGTCTTGCTTATGATGTCTATATTTTGCAATGTGGGGCTATGATCGAGCATGTTTTTTGAAGACATCAGAGCCGTAAGTCTGATGATTCTTTGAATATCACATTCAATTAATTGTCCCCTTCCTGAGCACCAGAAAATGCTATGAAATTTCATCATAATGATGTAAATGCGTGGCACTGTGCCCGCTGATCCAGTGAACTCATTATTAATGTACGAATATCTGTAGCAAACAGAGCCATGAAGTCAAATACTGCAAGTGGTATGGTGATGCCTTGTCTGGCTTGTGATGAAAGACTGTCACTAATGGTTTAAGGTTATGATAAGAAATAAATTTATACCTTCAAGCATTTCTCTATGATTGCAGCGTAGTTGACATACAGATTGCAGACAGACATATAACAATTTGTTTGAGATAGTGATAATTTTTTCCAATGAAAGTCAGAAGTTGCCATCCATGTTTTACACATTGTTGTAATACAGCTCCAATGTCAGTTGCTGATGCAAGTACCATAATTGTGATAGGTATCTCAGGAAGAGGATGAGGTAAAAATGAAGACATGCAATAGCATCTTTTACTTTGGTGAATGATGTTTCATTTTCAGTCCATTGTAGCATGTGTCCTGGTTTGGGATAACCATTAGAAAGTCATTGAGTGGCACCACAAAAAATTCATGCATATGCACAAAACATGGATGAAAATTTGGAAACCACAAGAAATGAAATAATTCATATATTATTGTGGGCTATGGAAATTGAACAATAGCTTCTAGCTTGTCTTTAGGTGGCAGAATTTCTTATTAATTGGTTAAGCAGCCTAGGAATTTTACTTCCATTGCCCCAAAACACATTTTGATGGGTCACTCATTAGACACTATTCTATTAGTCTACCAAACAGCTATTGCAGTTGGGCTAGATGCTGTATCTCACTAGACAACATTACAAGGAGCCATCAATATAGACATAACAAAACTCTTTAAGTCTCTAGTTGTATCATCCATGATGTACTAGAAAGTCTGGGTGTCATTGCACAGTCCAAATGACATTTAAAGAAATGTGTGGAGTCCAAACAGAGTGCAGACAGTGCTTTTGATAATGCCTCCTGATGAAACTGGTGTATGATAAAAAGCACAGATGTGTTTGATTGTGAGTAAATGTTCCGCCATGAATGTGCATATAAAAGTCCTTGATATACGACTCATAGTAACAGTAGGACATAGTCATCACAAGAATATGACTGATTACTATTCTTAGTACAGTGTGGAGTGCTGCCAGATTCCTTGTGCTAATATGAAAGAGAACTCTGGCTTTATCATCTTAAATTTGTCTGGAGTGAGTGAATGAGAACATACATGGACTTGGGATCCCATCACAGTGACTGTGTGATGTACCAAAAGTGTCTTCTGGTGCTGGAGTGGGTGATGAATGGGTGACTTTGGACAATCCATGACAACCATTTAAGTGTCAGGTTAACTGGCATGGAATAAATGTGCATTTACTAGAAAACTGTGTTGCAGAGTCAAGCAGAAATTGATGGCAAAGATCTGGGAAGAGGCCATAAAATAGTAAGAAATTTGCTCCAACGGTTGGGTATAGTACACCAGTGACAATAAATCTTAAAATAAAAGTACATCAAAGATTGAATTTTAGAGGCAAGGTGACATGGCTGTAGGTCTTCCTGGGTGGTCCACTTGAAGCGTACATATTCACTGTGGAAGATCTGAAGATGGACATACTCGAGACATTAGCCCCTGTACCATTTAGGAACTGAATCTTGGTAGATGCTGTGCTATAAACAATTAACAACTGTCCAGTTTGAAATCAACCATTATCACTACAGATTTCTGGTGGTATTTTCTTGTCAAAAGGTGGTTTACACTGTTGGGCTGCAATTCTAAATTTTCCATGTTAACCAGCAGATATTCTCACTACTGGGCAAATACTTGTTCCTATTGGAAAAGCATTACCGTTGTGATACAGAGGTGGAATGACATATTTGGAGAGCCATAACTTGTTAAATAAATTCAGTTGCTTGCATTTGTAGCACTTCAAGAGGACTTTCTGTCATGGTGAAGATGGTTGCAACTCCCGTGGATGGACACATCTCAACATTGGTTAGCAGTTTGAGCATTTGTGTGGTAGGCATAAATTATGCTGCACAGTTGTCATAGTTAGTTTCATGCAACACAATTGAAGAGGAAGCTTATATAAAATGTGTTATCATTATGAAACTGATTAAATTGTTCTAGAAAGTCAGTTGTACATGATTCAGGAACTGTGGGTAATCAGATGTAGTTTGAAAATCCTATTTATTTAACACAGTGCCTAGGGTGGTTACAGTTAAACTTTTGTATCTTGAGCCAGTGTAGCCAGAAAGCTATTTACCTTATGGTTACTCATATTTATATGATGATGCTCCAATTGTGTGCTGAAGGATTTGAGTTGTGTTAGTAATGTTAGTATCATGACTTGCCATTAAACGCCAGCTATGGTACAGAAACCAAGGTTTGAAACACAAGCATCAGTGTGCATTACAGTTGCAGTCAGACAAGATGAGCAGGCTTTATTTATCAAGTCATTTTACTGAAATAGTAGTAATAGTGCTGATGCTCTTCATGCTTATTGACACATTAAAGGAATTTGGAGAGGTCCTTTTTCTGCACTGGGTTTGAGGAACATAATTTGAAAGTTCAGATTAACTGGTAATTTGGGAATTGCTCCAAGGAGAGGATGACAACCAGTTGCACTTCTAATTGTTGAAGAGGTTACTATTGCCATGATTGAGAATGATGCACACTATGTGCAATCTTCAAGCAGTGAAAGAGCTGTGTCATGACAGCTGAACATTCCATGACCTCCTGTTGTCTTGGGTAGCGGTAGAGAAATCTGTAGTGTGGTTCCAGGCTGTGGTGGATGCAGGTGGTCTTCTCATTGAGCAAGTTTTGTAACCTGGAATCTAAATATAGCAGGCAATTAAAAAATTTTACTCTCTCATGTGGGAATTAAAATGCGTTTCTTTCAATGGTTTATTTGGTATTTCTCTTCCGCATATCCTTACAAATGTTTCTACAAAGTTTCATTGTTCTATTATCACTTGTTTTTCAGGGGGGCCCTCTCAAGTAATGAAAGTTGAATTATAACCTCCCTGTAAATTATTAATTACATCACATAACAGTAAAATGTAAAAAAGAAAATTTGTTTGAAGTTCAGATACAACATGAATAATTACACAGTATACACAGCATGTACAATACAGCTAACAATTTACTGTGTGCATATGAAAAGGTTGGCATTAATGAGGCTAAACAGGAATTAAATAAGAAAAGTTATGCGGGACTTTAATCTATGGCAGATATATGTAGCAAAATAGTACACCAGGGGATCAGTTATGAAATACCACCAATAAAATGTAGGAAATGACTAAGAGGACAATTAACAAGTCAGTCTTTTTTTCTAATTCCGTAATCCACGCACTTTTGCCGTGTGTCTGGTTCTAATTTATTAGCATTATTTTCGGGATATTGACCCACAGTGTGGCTGAACAGCTTAATTTGAGGTAATATCTAAATATTCTTCTGTAAGTAAGATTCTTTGCCTCCTCCTAAATCTCATACCGTCTTTCTCAGTACTGACTTTCATATCACTGAAGGTTCAACTCTTAACTTCATGATAAACACACCAACATTTGTTGCCATCATTTTCATATAAATATTCTCTCCCTTACAGCCCTGGAGTTTACAGAAAATGTACATCTTCAGCTACTGATTTGTTATTCAGTATTTTTCTTCACTAGCGTGCCAGATTTTGTTCATAGCTGCCAATTCTTAACCTGCCAGTCTCAAGACCGCCTTCACTGCTCATCACTTCCGCACCTGTCTGCTTCCCTAGTGTGTCCGGTACTACATCAAATAGGCCTGACTCCATTTAAAAAGCAAGAGAGTTTACCTCTTGCCCCTAAATAAGATAATTGCTTGGAATGCATCAAAAAACTTTTTCATCAGGGCCGTAATTTCCTGAACTCATGTCATAAATGATGCCTATCTTACCCACTGTTCTCATATCACCCAGAGTCCATTTTGGTTTCCCCCCTGACCTTTTCTGCATCCTGACCATACTTTGTGCTACTCCCCCATCCACTCTTTATATGTATAGGTTCATCTGAAAGAACCAAGAAAGGTGATAAACTGATAAGACATTTTACATGAATTTTTGATGATGGCAGATCAGTTCTCCAGCCAGATTTATTTTATCTGTGGTTTCCCTAAATCACTTAATGTAAATGCTGGATTTGTTCCTTTGAAAAGAACATGTCCAATTTGTTTTATTTTCCTTCCCCATATATGTGCTTGTGCTATGTGCCTAATGCCCTCATCGTCTATGAGATGTTGAACTCCAATCGCCTCTGAATATCAAAATATGTGACATAAGTGGCCATATCTTTTTATTGCATTGACTTAGAAGCTTCAGTATTTTATCCCTCCAAGGGGCCATAGAATTCAATATGTGACATAATTTATATCTTGATATATGACCCTGTTCCCGAGTAAAAGAAAGCTTTCAACAATCAGACAGACAGACGGACAACAAAATGATTGTATAAGGGTTCAGTTTTTACCAACTGAGATATGGAACCCTAAAAAGCTTATCTATTTTTTGCAGCTGTAGGCCTGGTCTATCCACCAGTGAACCTGTAAAATCTCTAGTTATAGATGTTCTGAAATGTTTTGAAAGTTGTTCGTTTGTGTGTGATATGCTCCCTAATCTGAGCAAAACATTTGTCACTGAATCACATGATATCTTAAGACCTAAATTTGAAAAATATGGTATCACGCGTAATGAATGGACTATCATTAATCCAATTCTATCTATTAGATAGGAAAGCAGTTGTCACTAAATAATTGTAGGTAAAATGCCATACCTGTTACTTTAGACGTGCCACAGAGATTTGTCCTGGGCCCTTTTCTTTTTCTAATACACCCGAATTATCTCCCTAGTTCTTTGACCAACAGATCATTAATATAAGCTGACAGTGGAACCCTCATAATGACCAATCCTAATATGGAAGAAGCAAAAAGGAAAACTTTGTCAATGGTAGATAAGCCTGCACAGTAGCTGCAAAAAGAGAAACTAATACTAAATAAAAAGAAAACTGAAACAAAGTACTTATATCTCCACAAACTAAGTGAAAAGGTAAATGAGTGTGAATCTATTCGGACCCACAACTGAAGAGGGATGCACACACAGTCCAGTTGTGCATTAACTTACACATATTTATTGTTCCAAAATCGCCAACGTCAGTGTGAAATCATCCTTGGCACCCTCATCATTCAGTGGTAGAACTGGACAAGATGGTAGCACCTCCTTAAGCGCAACAAAAGATCTTTCTTTGTCCCTCATTCCAGGAAAATTTGGTATTTCTCTGCAGTAGTTCTTGCAAGGATGTGCCTTGGTACAGAAGTTCCTTATGAATTGCTGGTAGTATGAGCACAGTCCAAGAAAACTTCTCACATCGTGAGTATGTGGAGGAGTTGACTGCTTGTATTTTCTCTGGATTGGGACAAACTCCATAGCCATATTTCTTGGGCAATGAACAAGCACTTTTTTGAATTCAGGCAGAGATGTGCAGCCAGAACATACTTCAACATGATCGTCAAGCATCCAAATGTTCTTGAAATGTGTTCAGAAAAATGACATTGTAATCCAGTAGCAATGGCATGACATCCATTTAAGGTGTCAAAGCAGGTGCTGAGAAATACTGTGCTCCTTTCAAGAAGTCTAGGTTGTCATAAAGTTTGAGATTTTGTTGGCTTCTGTCATACCCAGATTTATCATGTGGCATAGGGCCAAAGCATTACATATGTATGACTGTGTTGTTTCTCCATGTTATTGGGCCCTGTTATTCATTGGTTCTGCTACAAATTGAGCCTGCTGCTGAAAGATGTCAAACATTTTCTTCAGTTCAGCCTGGTATTTGTACCAGCAACTGAGCTACTCTTCATTGTTCTTGAAACACTACTGGGCTGTGCCATCAAAGTAAAAGTACACATTTGCCAAACACCTCACATCATCCCATTTGTTCTATTTAGTAACTCAGTTGAAACCTTTCAGCCATTTCATTGGATCCGGACAAGTCTCACTGGCTGATGAATGTCTGATGTGCAGCTGATTTACTGCTGGTTTGGAAACCATCTGCTTCCCGAGTATACGGATTTTAGGAATGTTGCAAGGCCTGTATTCTGATTTCTGTCCATGCAGACTACTGACTTTACATTTGTTTTGACACAGAAAATTTCTGGACTGGAAGGTCATGAGCATTTTGTGCATGAAGGGCCTTGTATTATAGCTCAAAGTGACAGTGGGATGTGTATTTGAAACTGTTGTAAGATTGTCAGTGCATTATAGAGTTCCATGGCATAGTAGAGAAGCAAAATATTGTGTTTTGCAATTGTTGAGTTGTGCCATAAACTGTTTTTGCAGTCATTAAAGAGAGCAATTGAAAATGAATTGTTGAATTTTCAAGAAAGGTAAAGTGGATTCTATAAACCCTAATTTCTTCAGTGACACGCTATATTTCACTCTGTCTGGCTACATACAATGAGCTGACTAAATTGACAATGTGGCAATAAAGTGCACATGTCAACTAATTTCAGCTATTCAAATGATGATGCTTTCATGTTTTCACAAGCTCCAGATCATTATGGATTGCTTCTTGCAACAATAGCCACCCTTTAATGTTGTTATCAGAAAGGAATTGAGGAATTCAGAAACTAAAGAAATATGTTTGTAAATGATAGAATGCAGCAACCAGTCACCCCCCCCCCCTTTTTTTCTAATCCAGATTTTAGCTAGTGTCTAGCCACTATCAATGTACTATTTTTTAATCTTGATGCATGTTAGTTCCCTGTTGTTTGGGCATCACAGTTCTTGGAATACTACTATTCAAAAAACTGTGATTGACACCTGAGCAATAGGGACTTAACATGCATCGAGATTAAAAAATATTGCATTAATAATGGCTAAGCACTAGCCGAAATCTGGTTTTGTGGGCAGGGGCGGGGGGACGACTGATTGCTGAGCTCTATCAATTATAAATTACATAACAGCCACTGAGTGCATCCACTTTCCTAATGGAAGGTAACCTAATAAAAAAAATATGTTATTCCAACAAGTGGGTAATTTCATCACTTATAATTTTGTGTTTAATGTGTGTTTACCTGTGGTAATTGTATGTTACAATATACATAAATAGTCCACAGTAATTAAATTAGTATTTTTATTTGTTTTACTTCTTTCAGGAAATTGGTAATATAATGAACAAAGTAAAAGTGGTAAATGTTAGAAACATTTATCAGCTTTTTTCGTTCTTACAAAAATGGAAAGAAGATCTCCAGGAAATGAGGGGAGACTACAGCATTCGTCTTGTTATTATTGATTCATTACCACCACTATTTTTTAATTTTTATGGAGAAGGCCATAATGATGGTGAGAGAAAATTAATATATTATCAATTAATTAGCTTTTCTATTATTTCAACAACATTTTTTTGAAACATTCACTGTGCTTTTAATTTTAATGGACAGTATGTGAAGGTTAAGCTGTGAATGTGCTTGTGTATTATGTTGGGTATCCTTCCTAGCAAAACTAGGAGAACAGGTTTTTGTTCATACAATGTAAACTTTCACGGCCGGTATTGTCTTCACGTAAAACTTCCAGGCTGATAGGCGGTGGTCGAAGTATAAAACTCTCTCCTGACATTTCGTCTCTGACTGTGGGAGACATCCTCGGAGGTAAAGCGTCGAACTGCGAAGAGAACTCAAGGAAGCGCTGATTATATATGCAGTACAGAGGGTGCCACTGTCGATCACGTGACGTCGGCTATGAGATTGTCTCTGGTAATGCCAACATTCTCGATTGAAAGAAATGGATCGTCACGCTTGGGGTGCAATGCTGACATCCAAATTTTATCCAGTTTAATACCTTCGTCTTTCCTGTTAAAATTATTACGATGTTTATCAATCTCGATAACCTCTCTATACAAGCGTGCACAATAATGCGAGGTTTTTTATATGGCGCTCGTCTCGCTGAATTTTATTTCATGATCACCTTCCTGCTAAACATGTTCTGCTACGGCCGATTTATCCCTGTGACCCAGGCGGCAATTCCTCTTATGTTCAACAATACGGGTGTTCACACTTCTCTTTGTGGTAGCAGAGAAGTTGGATGCCTTCCTGACACATTTAAACAGCATTAATCCGAAAATCCAATTCACTATGGAGACTGAAAGGAATGGGCAATTGAACTTCCTGGATGTGTCTGATTGAACGACGGGACGGAACGTTGGGCCATAATGTGCATAGAAAGCCCACACATACTAATTGTTATCTACACAAAGATTCAAACCACCATCCTAGACAAAAAAGAGGTGTAATGAAAACTTTGGTAGACAGGGCGTACAAATTTTGTGAACCTGTTTATTTAAAAGATGAGATTGCACATCTACAGTCAACTTTCGTGAACAATGGCTATTCTAGCACGGATATAGTTGGAGCACTTTGCTCTAGGCAGAGAATCAGACGAACAACAGTCGTCCAAGGGCAAAGTTTTTCTTCCATTCATTAGTAAGGTCACAGACCGCATTGGGAAAGTTTGAGGCAAGTATGGGGTGGAAACTATTTTGAGACCCACCAGGAAAATAAAAGAATTTTTAAGGTCAGCAAAAGATGCATGACACCTTTTGACTACACCATTGGTATATAAAATTCCTTGTAGTTGTGGACAGGTTTACATCGGTACCACAAAGAGAAGTGTGAACATCCGTCATGTTGAACATAAGAGGAATTGCCGCCTGGGTCACAGGGATAAATCGGCCGTAGTGGAACATGTTTACCAGGAAGGTGATCATGAAATAAAATTCAGCGAGACAAGTGTCATAGCAAAAACCTCGCATTATTATGCACGCTTGTATAGAGAGGCTATCAAGATTGACAAACATCGTAATAATTTTAACAGGAAAGACGAAGGTGTTAAACTGGATAAAATTTGGACGTTAGTGTTGCACTGCAAGCATGACGATCGATTACTTTCAATCGAGAATGTTGGCATTACCAGAGACAATCTCATAGCCAACACCATGTGATCGACAGTGGCGCCCTCTGTACTGCCTATAAAATCAGCGCTTCCTCGAGTTCTCTTTGCAGTTCGCCTCTTTACCTCTGAGGATGTCTCCCGGAGTCAGAGACGAAACATCAGGAGAGAGTTTTATACTTCGACCACGGCCTATCAGCCCGGAAGTTTTAAGTGAAGAGGTTTTTGTTCGTTTTACTGACCTCTCACTTGATAATCTTATACTGTTGTTGCATGCTTGAAATACAACTTCTTCTGTGAAATTGCAATCTTATTAATGCTTCAGTAGTTGATCATTAGATTCAGTCAAGCTTTAGAGCCCGACTGGTGTATGAGGGTTGTCAGCAGGAGGGAAGACAGTCTCTTTCTGTGCTTCTAAGAGTGTTATAGGATCTGCAGAGGTTGAGATATTCTCTGATTTCATATATTCTGTCATGAGGGATAACTGTCAGGTACATGGACTGACTTAAGAAATACAACATTAATAAATAAAAGCAGCAGGCATTATGCCACATTAAGCCCCACTAAAGTCCTATTTTTTGTTTGTGTTAACATGGACTACAGTTAAACATTGCACCAATAGTATAAGACCATCTTTTCTGAAAAAAGCTGATTTCCCAGTCATAATAAATAGCTGCTACTTGCTTAATGTTTACATGACAGCACTGATTTTTTATTTAGATAAGCAGATAATATATCAAAGAAATGGCTAATGAGAGAGGTTTTTAATTCTTCTTTCAATTTCCAAAACTTTCCAATTTATTGTTGCACATTTCTAGTAGCTTGTTCAAGTCATATCCATTCAAATACAGATTTCACATTCAGTGTGAAACTGATATTTATTATTTCCCCCAATCAGAAACAATGTACTGGACATTTAACAAAGGAATTCCATGATCTTTGAAGAGACCTTTGCAAGAGTTATGATTATCTATCTCAAGTAGTAATATTTTCCCTTACTGGTTTGTCCCAAAGTGGTGAACAAAACCCATATAAAATCTTTATTTACACCTGCATCTGTAGTGTGCAAACCACTGTGAGTGCATGGTCTGAGAGAACTTCCAGTAGTACCATATGTTAAGTGTCTTCCTGTTCCATGCACATATTGAGTGCAGGAGCAATGATTCCTTAAATGCCTCTGAGCAAGCTGTAATTAGTCTATTGTATAGCCCCAGCCAAGTGGTGTGATTGGTAATGATAAATTTACATGCTGCAATAACAACTCTTTGTTTATTAAACTTGAACTAAACTCAGTACAGTTTTAAAGGACAAAATTCCAAACTTGAGTACAACAGAAAAGTGCATCTTGATGATGTGCAGCCATTGCCCACTATGACAGAGTCCATGATTGTCATAAGTTGTGATGCGTTGGGAGGTACTGTGGATGATCAGCAGCTCTGTGTCATGAGACTGTGTGCTTGTGAACTATTGAGACACAGGTCCTGGTACAGAATGATCACAGCGAAGGGGTGAGATGACATTATCTGACGGGAGCAGCAGCAGCAGTGGCAGACTTTGTGGTCCAAAGCATATACTTGAGATGGCTAGTGGTTAGTCTGTGTCACAGAGTGTGAACTTACTGTCAAAAAGCTGAGCCATCAGTGGAGGAATACAGTCTGGACACTTGACGCAAATAGGTGCCAGCAACTTCAGCACTGTTTGCCGTGCCCTTTATGCTGTGTATTGGTGCATCTTGTGCTCCCAGATGCTCTAGCAGCTGCAAGAAGTGTGGCGGCAAACAGCCCACTGAATCTTCTGTTGATAAACAACCTCCTGAGGTAAAGCAGGAGCCTATGTGGCCCACAAAGCACATGTGAGTGAGGTGGCTGAATGCCAAATGTGCAGGGGCTCAGCCCTGTTTATACTACATTATAATCTTGTGTCTGTGTCCCTATGGGAATGATAACATACGAGGCTGTTACTATGTTCCTAGATTCCTCACTTAATTGAGGTTCTTGGAACTTCGAAAGTAAGCTTTTATGGAAAAGTTTGCATCTGTCTTCAAAAATCTGCCAGTTTAGGCATTTCAGCATTCCTCTGATGCCCTCTCATGAGTCAAACACATCTGTTACCATTTATGCTGCCCTTATTTGTATAAATTTAATCGCCCCATTTGTCATGTTTCACACATTTGAGCAACATTCTTGAATGGGTCACAAAGAGCTTTTAAACAATCTTTTTTGTTAACTTAGTGTATTCCTCATTATCTTTCCAATGAATCTAAAACTGAGTCTGTGTGATCACTCCATTTCAAATCACTCAAATTTTTACACCCAGGTATTTGTGTGAGTTATGACACTTTAATGTCAAAGTCATAGGACACCACTTTTCTGCATTTTGTTGAGTGTACACATTTTTAAATTTCTGGACATTTAAAGCAAGCTGGTAATCTTTTCTCCACTTTGATATCTTTTCAAGATCTGATTGAATTTGCAGATTTATTTATTTATTTTTGGGTCATCAGTCTCCTGATCCTGTGCCAACCTCTTCATCTCAGAGTAGCAGTTACAACAGGTGACCTCAATTAATTTCTGGTTGTATTCCAGTCTCTGTCTTCCTCTCTGGTTTTTGTCCTCTACAGTTTCTCTCTAGCAGCATGGAAGTCATTCCCTGATTTCTTAACTAGTGTCCTATCACCCTGTCCCTCCTCCATGTCAGTGTTTTCCACATATTCCTTTCCTCTTTGATTCTGCACAGAACCTCCTGATTCCTTACCATATCAGTCCACCTAATTTTCAACATTCATCTGTAGCACCATATCTCAAATGCTTCAGTGCTCTTCTGTTCTGGTTGTCCCACAGTCAGTGTTTCACTGGAGTACAATGCTGTGCTCCAAACGTATGTTCTCAAATTAAGGCCTATATTTGACACTAGTAGACTTTTTGTGGCAAGGAATGCCCTTTTTGCCACTGCTAGTCTGCTTTTGATGTCCTCCTTGCTCTGTCCATCATTCTTTATTTTGCTGCCTAGGTAGCAGAATTTCATAACTTTACCTACTTCGTAGCCCTAAATCCTAATCTTAAGTTTCTCGCTGTTCTCATTTCTGCTACTTCTCATTACTTTCATCTTTCTTCAATTTACTGTCAATTCATATTCTGTTCTCATTAGACTGGTCATTCCATTCAACAGATCATGTAATTCTTCTTCAATTTGACTCAGGATAGCAAAGTCATCAGTGAACTGTATCGTTGATATCCTTTCACCTTGAATTTTAACCCCACTCCTGAATCTTTCTTTTATTTCCATCATTCCTTCTTTGATGTACATTTGAACAGTAGACTACATACTTGTCTTACACCCTTTTTAATCTGAACATTTCTTTATTGGTCACCCACTCTTATTACTTCCTCTTGGCTCTTGCACATATTGTGTTTTACATGTCTCTCCGTATAGCTTACCCATATTTTTCTCAGAATTTTGAACATCTTGCACCATTTTACATTGTCAAACACTTTTTCCAGGTCAACCGATTCTATGAAAGTGTCTTGATTTTTCTGTCGTCTTGCTGCCATTATCAGCTGCAACATCAGAATTACCTCTCTGGTGCCTTTAACTTTTCTAAAGCCAAACTGATCATCGTGTAACACATCCTCAATTTACTTTTCCATTCTTCTGTATAATATTCTTATCAGCAACTTGGATGCATGAGCTGTTAAACTGGTTGTGCAATAATTCTCGCACCTGTCAGCTCTTGCAGTCTTCAGAATTGTATGGAAGATAATCTCCTGAAACTCAGATGGTATGATGCCACACTCATACATTCTACACACTGTAATCTAACACTCCCTCACATCATTTGTTGAATGTCACTGTCTTTATGGTTAACTCTATTAATAAAGTTTCAAGAGGAGTAAGATTTACAATAAAATTTTTACTTATCATCTTTTCTTGTTGTTGGCTTCAGTTCTTTATGTCTAGGGACTGGTTCTTGAAGCTGAAATTTTTAACACTATAGGTTCTCTTGGTTTGAATTCACATAATACATTTAAAGTGAGCCTTGTATTTTTTTGTTTTATGCTAAAAATTTTATTTTTCTGTATCACACTGTCTTTACGATTTCCACATCAACAAAGAAGAAAATTACATTGTTCTTCCAAAAAATAAACACATCTGATCACATCAGAGGCATGCCCACTACTCCCTCACTCTGCGGCACTAACAAAATTCCAAAGGGCCTATAAATTTTCTTGGCGTATGAATTTCTATTAATTTACATTATCATTTTATAAATGAATCCAGAAATTGACATAATTAATTTGTAGAACATTATTCTTTTGTTAGCTATTCAATCTTTTTCATATGGTCACTTCCCCATCAGCAGTCCCCTCCCAGAGATCGGAATGGGGGGCTATTCCAGAATCTTTCGGGCACTATTTCAGAATCTTTTGCCAATGGAGAGACCATCATGACACTTTGTCAATTATGGGTCACATGTCCTGTGTATACATGTTATGTGTCTTTAATGCAGTGGTTTCCATTACCTTCTGCATCCTCATGCCATTAATAGTTGCTGATTCTTCCGACTTTGGGGGCGGTTTCCTACTCCATGGATAAGAGACTGCCATAGACCTTTTCTACAAGGAAATCCGAAATACATTCACTTTGTTTGATGTGCTATGTAACCACACTTCCGTTCATAGGCATCAGTATGGTACTGAATTAAATGCTTTTCAGGGACAAAGTGTATTTCAGTGCCTAAATGCCATGGCCCATGTTTTGAGATTCTTCAACAGATGGATGTCAGTAATCCGTAATAGTGGATGGTAGTTTTGTGGATACCATTCTTATATTCTTCTTTTACTGGGTCCCCCTTTTTGTTTGTTTGAATAGTCTACAATAGATTATGGTTAAAAGAGGGTCTATGTTAGCAGAAAAGTCTGTGTAGACTCTGAAAGAGATTTTGTCAGTCCTTGGAGCTACAGACATTCTAGTGTTTTTGGCTGCTTCTCATCACCTTAACACTAATATCTATATCAGTCATTTGTGCAGTGGTGTGAAAATTAAATTGGAGCAGTGCTCTGAGATTTTCCACTACAAAGGATCATTAGAAAACCAAGTTCAGTATTTCTGCTTTTGCATTCCTACTCTAAAGTTTAGTTCATTCATCAAACATAATTGTCTGGACAGTACAGAAAGCTCTGCATATGACCAGAATTTCTTTGGGTTTTGTGAGAACTCTTTCGATAATATTTTATTATGGAGATCATTCCAGGCTTCGAGTGATGCTGGCCCTTGCCACCAGGAAATGTTCTACTAGGCACATATCTATCATTTGCTTGATTAAGTATTTTTGTAACCTTGAATATTTGTTCCTCTACAGGCTTCTGCCAAGAGTTAAATGTATCAGTTTCTTCATTGAGTTATGACACTGCTGCCTCTTTATCTTGTTCATTGAATATGTTAATGTTTCTGCTTGTTTGAGTTGCCCTTTTTTCTTTGGTAATCATTCTGGCTAAAACTGCTTCTTGTCAATGATGCCTGTTCCAGGGTGAACGCCATCAAAGAAGTAGGATCTATTTGTTTCTAATAGATCAAATATATTTCCTTAACGGATGGGCTTCCAAACTATCTGCCATAAGTAATTTTTAGGGAAAACATTTAGTATTGTGAATTTAAAAAAATTACCAGCAGGTTGAATGTTTGAAGAAGCTTTGGGCTTGCTGCAGATCCTCATTTGTTGCACTCCACATTATTTCAAATTTGTACCTGCCGATCATCATCAGGTGAGCCATTGGACACTGATGAAGACTTCACCCATCATGCAGATTATTAGCACACTGAATGTATTACTCCCATGCATTATGAGTGTGGTGACAAACTGACCACATGACGTAGCAGGCAGTGCCATCGCTTTTGGAATTGCAGAACTCACCTGTCTCACTGTCGGCACTCCCAGCAGCCATCAGCATACTCTGATATCTTCTTTTAGAGCAAATTGTAGGAATGATGGGGTTCCATGCATTGTCCAGCTTGTACCTGCTGTGACAGTTATCAGATTTTCTGCTGAGAATATTCCACAGAGTCTTTAATAATGGAGTTTTAAAAAGATGTTGCTGTGGCCAGAATTATTGTTTTATGATACTTTATTGAATGCCTTGTGGAGCTACAGTGTTCAGCTATAGCAGACTTGGTTGATTGCAAAAGGAAAGTGTTTTGTTGATGTTCAGTGCAAAGTTCATGCCTATGTAAGCCATACTACAAAGGCATGGTATTTTATAAATTCCAGCCTTCCACAAAAACAAATCATTCTTAATTGTCCCAGAAGGTCCACAATAGTAGACAGTGGACAGAAATCAGTTCAACCAAAGGTTTCTGTAGGACTCTGACATCTTGACAAAATTATTACTAACAAAGGAAGAAAACCTAAGGATTTTGGCACCATCAACTTCTTATTTGTTGTCTTTAATTGACAGTACCCTCTTAACATGCTGGATGTTGTTGTTGTTGTTGTTGTTGTTGTTGTTGTTGTTGTCTTCAGTCCAGAGACTGGTTTGATGCAGTTCTCCATGCTACTTTATCCTGTGCAAGCTTCTTCATCTCTCAGTACCTACTGCAACCTACATCCTTCTGAATCTGTTTAGTGCATTCATCTCTTGGTCTCCCTCTATGGTTTTTACCCTCTGCGCTGCCATCCAATACTAAATTGGTGATCTCTTCATGCCTCAGAATATGTCCTACCAAGCGATCCCTTCTTCTAGTCAAGTTGTGCCACAAATTTATCTTCTCACCAATTCTATTCAGTACCTCCTCATTAGTTATGTGATCTACCCATCTAATCTTTAGCATCCTTCTGTAGCACCACATATCGAAAGCTTCTATTCTCTTTTTGTCTAAACTATTTGTCATTCACATTTCACTTCTATGCATGGCTATGCTCCATACAAATACTTTCAGAAAAGACTTCCTGACAGTTAAATCTATACTCGATGTTAACAAATTTCTCTTCTTCAGAAATGCTTTCCTTGCCATTGCCAGTCTACATTTTATATCCTCTCTACTTCGACCATCATTAGTTATTTTGCTCCCCAAATAACAAAACTCATTTACTACTTTAAGCATCTCATTTCCTAATCTAATACCCTCAGCACCACCCGATTTAACTCGAATACATTCCATTATCCTCATTTTGCTTTTGTTGATGTTCATCTTATATCCTCTTTTCAAGACACTGTCCATTCTGTTCAGCTGCTCTTCCAGGTCCTTTGCTCTCTCTGACAGTATTACAATGTCATTGGTGAATCTCAAAGTTATACAAACTGCCTATTCGCTCCTGTCTCGGGTTCTTCAGTCAACATTCATCTAATGATTTTACTGACGTTTCACCAGTACAAGTGGCTGGCATTGTCAAAGCTTCATCCTCCATTGCCAGTGGTGAACTGGAGTCGAGCTCACGTCGCAGACTGTATGTGCCAGCATTCAAGAGCTTCTTTGTGGTCATTTCTGGTGCTGTTCTCCTCTTACTACCTGCAACAGTTATTTGCTGCAGTACGGGAAGCCAGGATCCATTTACCTTAAGACTTACCTCTTTCTTGTTGAAACTGTTCACATGTTTTTGTATTTCTACAGCTTCTCTGAACAAGCATGAGATAGTGCTTCTCTACAGCCAGAACTTCAGTGTTGGCGAATTTTATTACGTGGTCAGTCTCACACAGTGTGTGCTCTGCCACGGCCGATTTCTCCACCTGCCCCAACCTTCAATGTTGCTTATGCTCTTTGATACTGGTGTTAATTGATCATCCAGTCATTCCAACATAAACTTTTCCGCATGTGCATGGTATACGGTATATTCCTGACATTCCAAGTGGGTCCCTATTCTCCTTCGCTGATCTTTGTCAGTTTGAAAATTGTCTTTATGCCTTGTTTGCGCAATATACAGCCGATTCTGTCCATCACTCTGGGAATGTATGGCAGAAAGGCCGTACCCAACATTTCTTTTTCTGATTCCTTACTTCGCCAAGTGTTTGGCTCTGTTACACTTCTAATATAAGTTGTGGAGTACCCATTGCTCCTCAGAACACTTTCCAGGTGTTGAATTCTCGTCTAAGGTGGTGCGGCTCACATATTCGCCCTGCTCTCATTACGAGCGTATTAATCATGCCTCTTTGTGGCTCGGGTGGTGGTTTGATAGTTTGTGCAGGTATCAGTCCGTGTGTGTCGGTTTTTGATATACGCTGTGTCCCAGGTTTTCGCCATCCCTTGTGGCCAGCACATCTATAAATGGCAGATTCTTGTCCTTTTCTACTTCCATGATAAATGTTATGTTGGCAAGGAGGTTGTTCAAGAGTCTTAGGAAGTCACCGAGCTGTTCTTCACCATGGCTCCACAATACGAAAGTATCATCGACATACCTGTACCACACCTTAGGTTTGCAAGTCGCCGAGTCCAGTGCCTGTGCTTCAAATTGTTCCATGAAGAAGTTGGCCACCACTGTACTAAGAGGACTACCCATGGCGACGCCTTCCAGCTGTTCGTAGAAATCGCCATTCCATGTGAAATAGCGCATGGTGAGACATGCAAGGAAGAGCTTTTCGATGTCTTGCGGGAAAATGGAAGCAATGTGCTCCAGAACATCACTGTGTGGCACTTTCGTAAACAACGAAACATCAAAGTTGACAAGGATATCGTTTGGTGCAAGTTTCAGTTTCTTCAGCTTCTCAGTGAAATGTTCTGAGTCCTTTATGTATGTGTCAGTCTTCCCCACGTTTGGCTGGAGCAGAGAGGCCAAGTGTTTTGTCAGTTTATACGTCGGTGAGCCAGGAGCACTAACAATCGGTCTCAGTGGAATGTTGTTCTTATGAATCTTGGGTAATCCATACAGCTGAGGTGGTAGGGCTTCTGTGTTGTGTAGGCTTCTCTGTATGTCTGCCGGCAGAGAAGATGCCTTGATTAATTGATTCGTATTCCGTGTGATCATTAGATGAACATTGGCCGAAGAACCCAAGACAGGATCCAATAGGCAGTTTGTCAACAAGTGGCCACAAAAGCCTTAACAACCCCAAAGTTTTAATTGCTTCTCCATGGATTTTAATTCCTACTCTGAATTTTTCTTTTGTTTCCTTTACTGCTTCCTCAACATACAAATTGAATAACATCAGGGATAGGCTACAACCCTGTCTCACTCCCTTCCCAGCCACTGCATCCCTTTCATACCCCTCGTCTCTTATAACTGCCATCTGGTTTCTGTACAAATTGTAAATAGCCTTTCGCTCCCTGTATTTTACCCCTGTCACCTTCAGAATTTGAAAGAGAGTATTCCAATCAACATTGTCAAAAGCTTTCTCTAAGTCTCCAAATGCTAGAAACGTAGGTTTGCCTTTCCTTAATCTTTCTTCTAAGATAAGTCATAGGGTCAGTATTGCCTCACGTGTTCCAACATTTCTACAGAATCCAAACTGATCTTCCCCGAGGTCGGCTTCTATCAGTTTTTCCATTCGCCTGTAAAGAACTCGCGTTAGTATTTTGCAGCTGTGACATATTCAACTGATGGTTCGGTAATTTTAGCACCTGTCGACACCTGCTTTCTTTGGGATTGGAATTATTACATTCTTCTTGAAGTCTGAGGGTATTTCGCCTGTCTCATACATCTTATTCACCAGATGGTAGAGTTTTGTCAGGGCTGGCTCTCCCAAGACTATCAGTAGTTCTAGTGGAATGTTGTCTACTCCCGGGGCCTTGTTTTGACTTACGTTTTTCAGTGCTCTGTCAAACTCTTCATGCAGTATCATATCTCCCATTTCATCTTCATCTACATCCTCTTCCATTTCCATAATACTGTCCTCAGGAACATCACCCTTGTATATACCCTCTGTATACTCCTTCCATCTTTCTGCTTTCCCTTCTTTGCTTAGAACTGGGTTTCCATCTGAGCTCTTGATATTCATGCAAGTGGTTCTCTTTTCTCCAAAGATCTCTTTAATTTTCCTGTAGGCACTATCTATCTTACCCCTCGTGAGATAAGCCTCAACATCCTTTCATTTGTCCTCTAGCCATCCCTGCTTAGCCATTTTGCACTTCTTGTCGATCTCATTTTTGAGACATTGCTGGATAGAATACCCATTTTTCTCGAGTATTGCCTTTAGGTGGGCCAGCTCTTCATGAAACTATCTGAATCTGAGACTGTGTGAGCTCTGTGCACAAGTGTTTTAAGTACACTCAACAGTTTGCAACAAATGGTGCCAACTTAATGCTTGTAAATCCGAGTAGGCATGAGTGGGCTCATTGTAAACTGAATTCCACTGAGAGCCGTCATTTATCTATCTAACCAAAATGTCCAAGGCAGAGCATCCTTTCTCTATTTTGTTTGTGAATTGAATGTTCTTTTGACTGGTGCTGAAGTGGTGTAAAAACTCTGTCACTTTATCTTCTTCATGAGGCCACTCTGTGAAAGTATCGTCCACACACCTACAAGATACAGGCAGTTTAAAGGTCACTGGTTACAGTGCTCTCTTCTCAAAATCTTCCATAAAAAGCACTATGCAATCTACTCAAAAAAATTCTTCATGAAGATAAAGAAGTTGAAGAGACAGTATTCCAGAACAAAGCAATAATGTCCACCTGAAATTTATTACCACCTAGTGCCAAAGACTCTGCAGAGGGACCTTTATAAAAAGTGATACTGCATCAAAGCTAAGTAAACAGTCTGAACTACTTAAATAAAGAGACCCCAATCGATTGAAAAATCAGTCTAGTCTAATGTATGATGTGATTACTTGCTTAGTAATAGCCTCAGAAGATAGAAATATGCATGATTAAATTGTATGTAGGAACACCAATGTTGCTTACTGTTGGTCGTAAATGTAGATTATCTTTGTGTTTTAGGAAGACCATACAGACTGGGCGTTACGCAGTCATGTGATCTAAACCTCTTGATGGCTTCTTGAGGTAATAAGGAAGAAATCGAGAATGTAGAAGTTCTCTATTGCACATGTCCTTTATGGTCATAATCAATCTTCTTATACACAGAATCACTTAATAGACCATGCACCTTATCCACATACAGACTACAAGGTTGCTGTACTGTTGAATTACCTTTGTTAGACTTAAGTGCCATTATGTCTGGATAACCATGAAGACTGTGTAGTGTGGCCCTTTCTGCAGAGGTTCATTTGCTGCCTGGTGGAGTTTTCGAAAGCACATGGCAGGTTTCTCTTCTTATTTTTTCTGCAGCACCCAAAGGCAAGTGTTGTAAGTTTCTTCAGCATGCTCGCCAAATTTATAAAGGTTGTGCTTTTCATGTAGGTGCAAAATTCAGTTGATACCTTCCTTTGGACACTACAGAAGAATAAGAAGGGAAACATACCATGCACTTTTAAGAGCCAAAAACCAGGATGTAGATACAGAGGAGATCATGCCAGCAAAATTCCTAGTTTTCTTCCTTGTGTTGGCAATATTTCTTTCAAGACTACTGGAATCCACAAGTTTTAGATGAAACTGGTTTTCCACCCACTATCTTCTACTGCAGACCTTTTGGGAATAGTGCAGGATTACTTACTATTGTGGGAGGCTGGAATTCACAAAATACCATGTCAGTGTGTTATGGATTACATAGACCAGATAATGTGCACCATGGAGGCATGCTGCACCAAATATCAATGCTGCAGTTGCTTTTTGCAGCACACCAAGTCTGCTATTCCTGAATCTTGTAGCTCCACTGGACAACTGATGGAGTGTGGTAAAACAATAATTTTGACCATAGAAACATTTTTAGGACTCTGTTATTAAAGGGTCTATGGAAATATGATTGCCAGGAAATATAATGAGTCATGATAGTGGGTATCAATTGGCTAATGCTTGAAACCCCATCATTTCCACAATTTGCTAAACAAAGATGTTAGAGGACAGTGAGCGGCATCTCTGAGGACAGCTGAGTTCCATGAGTGATGATCCTGCTGCCGGATAGTGTGGTGAGTCTGTCGTCACAATCTTGACACAGCCAGAGAATAGACACAGTACACTAATAAATTGCAGGACAAGAGCTGCCTTCATCATACTTAAATGGCTTATGTGAGGTTTCCAGACAAAATGTCTAAAGGTGTAATAAATGATAACCAGCTGCAGGCCCACAATTGCTTTAAATTTGTAAATAGTATTGTTTCAGACGATGCCTTGTCACACCCATCACACACATCACTTACAAAACTGAAATTTCTCCACTGTATCGCAGTGCCGGTATTTTTAAAATTTATTTTGCAGTGTCCTGCAGCCATGCACGTATGTCTTGGTCTGGCACAAATTTTTAGTGTCACAAGTACATTGTCCATCTGGAGTCTGATATTATTCACAATTGCAAATCAATTTCTTGCCATTTTTCCATTTAATTGTTGAATCACTAATGTCTCCTCTAGTGATGACTACATGATTGGGAAATGTATGTGCAAGCAAGCTGAGAATTTTTTCTAAAGGTTTTTGTTATGACAGGGCACCCATTTTAAGGTCAATAGAAATATGCGGTTATGAGTTTGTGCTCACCCTTGAAACCAAGTATTGTCCAGATGCACTCACATGCAGCTTCAATTACAGTTTCAGTGGATTTTTGGTGTACTGGTACTGCAACAGATACACTACCTCCATTTCCCATTAGCCTGACCTTTTTATGTACACTAAGAGTTACCCCAAAAATCTTGCTGCGGTCATTTTGGATTTTAGCCAGCTTTTTGTTCCTTGTGGAATGTGATCTTCCCTACGTGTTACATCATCTTTCAACACTTGGAATTTGTTCCAAATGCTTCGGTTGTTGATCCACGGCATTTTAATAGTCTCATCTGTGAGGTGCACATAATTGCTGATCTGTTTGAATATTTTTAAAGACTTCTTTTGGTGAAGTTTCTCTCTTTTCATTGCAGTAACAGCTAACTGTTGCTGTCATTTCCTACATGATGGAGCATGTAATCTCACAGTGTGATGCAACTGTGCCATTACTGATGAGTGATACATTTATTGTCAGACACAGATCATCACTTGAGTATTTTTAAAATAATTTAGATAAGGATTACCAGCCTCTCCTAGACTCATTAGACAAGGATAAATTGTTACCATTTCTATACTATCTTTGGTATCTCATTTATCAACTCTCATTTTTTTGCATTCCATGAAGATTCAAAATCTGACCACTGAACTGGAAACATACACCATTATCAATATCCCCAGCTAGCATCATTCTGTGTCACTGTAAATCTCAGCCAACGACAACAGCACAGACAGTCAAACACAACAATTTGGATGAAAACAGTATTTTTTATTCTCGCCTTAACAGGCCTCACAAAGTCTGTTTATATGACCAATACCTCCCCTTTTTGCTTGATTTGATTCATAACACCAGCTTCTGCTAAGTCTCCATATAGTCTTCTTTGAAAATTACAACTGCCAGTCAGCTATCACAACTAGAAACTGTCACATATCTTGTGTTAACCCACAACACCGGTCTTCAGGAGCCTGAAAGTGCTCATGCAATTCCACAACTGTGCATGGGAACTTAAGTCAAATATCATGCAATTTTTCCACACTTGAAACATAGTTTGGCTGATCTTTATGATTTCAAGACTGCTGTCTTGAGAAACTGTTACAGCACCAAAATTAATCATCACATACAACACCACCTCTGTGCTAAGAGTCCTCAATTTTAAAGCTACCCTTGAAATTTTTTGACTTCAGTTTGTTTTGACCAGTCCACAACTACAATTTTATTTCACATTTTGCCACAGCCATGGACCTTTGCCCTAGTTCAGCCCACTCTACCCCTGGTAGAACTACTCATTGATGTACTGTGCCCTGCTTAAAGCTCTAGAAACTGTAATTTTCTCTGTCACCACCAACATAGTTTCCATCACATCATAGGAAATCCTCATATCAGCAGAACAACTGACAGACATTGGCAAGGCACTCCGTGACATTATACCAACTAATGTATTCCAGTCAGTTTGTGAACTGCAGCTTCTGGCTCACAAAATTCACTTGTCCTTGTTAAGAGTAACCACATCTTAACTGACGTGGCTACCCACTGTGCTTAATGACTGTAAGATTCTCAGTCAAATTAAATTTGAATAATATGACTCAAAATGCTGAAAATGATACTGTAATTACTACTCAATTCACTGTTGTGATAATTACTTCTATTCTGCATATAACTGTGTTTAATAAAGTAACATTGCCTGATTTAAATCTGAAATGAGGCTCTTTGCTTGGGTTACAGAAGCTACAATTAATTTAATAATCAGTTCTTTGCAGTCCTACTTTATCTGTTCTAAATTTTACTGATCATTAGTTATTCTGATGAATATGCACTGCAATTATTCACATGTATTTTACATTTCACAAAATGTTAACTGTGGATAGGATTTCATTAAGATCTTACTGGAAAGAAAGCAAGACAGGTTTGAAAAACTGCTTTTATTGTGTCAAAATCCAGTGGATTAAAATTCTTTTTTATTTTACTAAGATGAATGTTTGACTATAATTTATCTACTGCATATGAAACATTGTGGTTTACTTTTTACAATTAGCTTATTTTCCATTAATTTTTTTAAACAGTATCATACAGTTTTCCAGATTTCTCACTGGCTGCAACTCACTTGTCAAAAAGTAGCCTAACTACATACAATACTCCACTCAGCAAACCATTATGGTGGAAGGGTGGTTGTTGGCTACTTCTTGATGTTGTATAATACTAGTCAATACCTGAACTATCCATACCATCGGTAGGCTCAGTGTAAAAGTTTGACGTGAGAATTTTTTTGAGACAGTTGCACAAGGTGATTTTTTTCCACCATGTGAAAACTATAGGGATTGACTGATGAAAAGATATGGAACAAAAAATGCCTAATGAACTTAAATGAACAAAAAAGGTCTAATGAACTTATATCCAGAAATGCACGGTTTCCATGCTAGAGACCACTTATTCAATCATACATTGTTACAGAGACTGCGGTCTAATATGCATTGTACCATGCAGCCACAGTTACAGTATGCATGGTTTCCTTCTACAGGGTGGTACCGTTCATCATATCTCATGCCCTAGCACCCTCTCCTGCCATAGTAATTAGTAAAGTTGCATCTGATTCACTTCTCTTGCTGACTCACCTTGTCCTGCCCACTATCCTTCCCACCCCTCCTACCGTGGTATTCCGCCTTCCACCGAACCTACACAATATACTTGTCCATCCTCACACAACCCTTGCTCCCAATCCCTTACCTCATGGCTCATACCCCTGTACTAGACCTAGATGCAAGACCTGTCCCATACATCCTCCTACCATCATCTACTCCAGTTTGGTCACTAACATCACCTATCCCATCAAAGGCAGGGATACCTGTGAAACCAGTTATGTGATTTACTAGTTAAGCTGCAACCTCTGTGCTGCATTCTATATAGACATGACAACAAACAAGCTGTCTGTCCGTATGAACAGCCACCGACCAACTTTGGTCAAAAAACAAGTGGACCACCCTGTTGCTGAGCACGCTGCCAAACATGATACCCCTTATCTCAATGACTGCTTCACAGCCTGTGCCTTATGGATCCTTCCCACCAACACCAGCTTTTCTGAACCGCAGGCGGGAACTTTCCCTGCAATACATCCTACGTTCCCATAACCCTCCTGGCCTCAACCTTCGTTAATTCTGTCCTCACCCATCCATCTCCCTCCCTCTTCCCATTCCAGCACTACACAGCCATCATTTTACTGCCACACCCAGTCTTTTATATTCTTTTTATTTCATTTTATTTCTCTCTTTTCCGCTACTTACCCCCTCCCCCCTCTGCACCTCCTCTCCTGCCCCCCGTCTAAACTGCAACACATCATTGTCCAACACTCCCAACATACAATCCCTCCCCCTCCCCGCCCCAGCCTCCTCCTTACCCCCACCCAGTCGCCACTCCCATCAAACACTAGTGTTGCTGTTTGCAGTGTGGTTTCAGCTCTTTGAGACTGCAGACATGTGTGCAAGTTGCATTTACATAAGTGTGTGTGTGTGTGTGTGTGTGTGTGTGTGTGTGTGTGTGTGTGTGTGTGTGTGTGTGTGTGTGTGTGTACTGCTGAGAAAGGCCTTACTGGCCGAAAGCTTTAATTATGTGAATCTTTTTGTTGTGCCTATCACTACTCAGCTTCTCTGCTATATGGTGAGTAGCAAATTTCCTTCTGTGGTATTGTTACATTCCATCCTGGATTTTCCATTGTTTGACTCACCACATAGTGTATGTAATACAGTGTTGCAGACAACTGTTCCGTATTCGAATCGAGAGCTTGCCGACTTGGTGTTTACTTAGGGAAAGGCAAATGGCAGTGGGCAGCGGACAGCAAGGTTGTATCAGGAAACCCATCCCCTCTGACAACAACCACAGGATTCAATGTTTGCAACATTATTTATCTGTGACAGGGTCATTTCAGGAAGCAGGAAATCAGGAAGGACTTACCTGAAATATTCTGACACTGCAGTTGGAGGAAAATGTGATTAAAACTGTGGAAGACAACTACTGTGTCAGTACCAGGTAGTTGGTCTGCCTTTACAGGGTAAGGGAGATGACTGTGTGGAACATTCTCCATGACCGTTTTTACTACCCTTATCACTTGCAGCATGTGCAGGGCTTACTAGCAACAGACTTTCCATGCCAGTAGCAGTTTCGTCACTGACTTCTTCATCAAGTGATGACAATTCTGGGATTTGTGTCATCCATCCTATTCACAGATGAGACCACCTTTACACTGAATGGTATCTTCAACTTTCATAACAGTCATCTGTGGGATAGTATGCGGAACCCACATGGTATTGTGACAGCGAATCATCAGCATCTGTGCATCTGGAATGTGTGGGTCATGATAATTGTTGCCCGTATTTTGGGACCAGTCTTCCTTCCAAGTTGTCTAACAGGCAGGAACTGTCAGTGTTTCTTGTGGATGCCTTTGCCTCACTTGCTGGAAGAAGTGCCAGTAACAGTTTGAAGTGTTATGTGGCTGCTACATGACGGTGCTCCAGCCCACTTCACGTGTCATCCGGACACATCTCAGTCATGTCTTCCCTGGTCAATGGATTGTTCAGTCCCTAGTGTTTGTACACATTGGGAAAAATCACCGTGTGTACCTTAATTATATAACCACGCACATAAATGTACAATAATACAATCACAAAACACAGTCTATTTTGCTCATAAGAAAGTACTAGTTGTGTACAATGTTACACACATTCATGTAATCTTATCAGGCAGTGGACTGAAGCACGCCATAATCATAATAAAACTCAATTATGTATTTGGTAGGGATGTTGTGGGCCAGAATAATTGAGGGCTAGCTTGAACAGGCTTCAGCTAGGAGAGCAAGTGTAAGACCTTGAGAGCTGTCGATGGCTTTATTTCTGCTGCTGGAGAAATGTTTGTCAACCCTGTGATTGTCATGACTCTCAAAAGTGGTACTGAGTTCTCCTACTAAACACATATGATAATTTCTAATTACATCAGTCAAATATTCTTAACTTTTTCTCAGTTAAGGTGTGATACTGAGCAAATCATCTTTATTATCAACATAAGTCATTATTATGACAATGCGAGAGCAGTCAGCAAAATAGCAATTTGTTATCATTAAGACAACATGCTGCATGAACTAGGAGTAGCGCTTTAGGAGAAAATGGTGACCATTTCAGAAACAAAATTGTCATATTGTATAGGACAGGAGAGGCACTCAGAATGTAAACATATTTTCACTCTGAATGGTGGAACTGAAGGCTACAGTTAGTTGCATAGTAGTATAAACCTTGAAACTCTTAGATCAAATATTCACAGAATAAAATTGATTATAAGATGCCCTTCTTGAAGTAAATAATAGTTTTTACCTTTTTTGAACTAGTATTAGACTTTCAACATAATTTACTTTTAGCATGCAGACAAAACACTGTTTTATAACATTATGGAATGAGTCTCCTTGAAAGCTTGAGTTTGTGTTTACACTTCCTCTAGATATTGCCACAGTATTTATACCCATGTAGATAACCAAAATCAGAATTCTGATGCCATCTTGGCAAAGATGTGAGTACATGTGAAAATAGTCCATGCTGTTTCGGATGCACAAGGGACTGGAGTAATGAGGGAGCACAAAAGCTGGTTCCAGAACATAGCCCATACTGTTGCCAAAAAATATCATACAGACAGATCACTAAATTTTAACTTCAACTTCCAACTAGATAGTAAATCTTGGCCAGTGGGATGAACAACATGCAGATATAAAACATTTGACATCATCCCTTTTTCGCTCATATAGATCCAATAATCAAATTCTTTCATCAACCGAATTTGAACTTATTAGTCTGAAGTTGTACGTCACTGCTTCACACTGATGTGGTAATATGCAGATGTTGAAAGCTTGCAGTTTTTGTGGTCTTCAATTCCAAGACTTGCTTGACACTGCTCTCCACACTAGTTTCTCTTGTACAAGTCTTTTCATATCTGTGTAACTGTTGAACCATACAGCCAGTTGAAATGGCTTACTATAGTCTAGCCTTGGTCTCCCTCTTTCCTCTTTACCTAACTTCCCTCCGCACTTCCCCTAACTATCAACTGATCCCTTCTTTTAGTCAAGTTCCACCGTAAGTCAATTTTCTCCCTGATCTGATCCAATACTTTTCAATAGTTACTCACTCTACCCATGTAATCTTCTGTATTATATCTCAAAACCTGTTCTATTCATGTCTGTACTGTTAATCATCTGTTTCACTTCAACAATATTTGGAAAAGGGTAGATTGCTGCTCATTGTAAAGATGACATGTTGAGCTGCAGATGGGCACAACAAATAGACTTAACATTTAGCTCTGATGGGGCAGGATCACCCTATGACAGGAATGCAATAGGAAGTGTTAGTTGGATGGATTGAACTGGTTTTGCACCTGAGTCTTCCACAGGGATATGATCCCTGTGGCAAGGGCTGAGAGTGGCTAAGGGATACTGAGATTTGTTGAGGTTAGGTGGGTGACTGAACTCCACTTTAGGAGGGGTGGCAAGGATCTTAGACAGGATGTCCCTAATTCCAAGGCATAATGATCAAAGCCCTGACGAAGGCTGTGGTTCATTTATTCCAGTCTGAAGTGGTACTGGGTGATGAATGGGGCATTCTGTATACAGGAAGATGTTTTAATCAATGCTTCATGTGATTGTACCTTTTGTTGTGCATATACAAAGGGATGGTCTAAGCGTGCCATCACCAAGTGACATATAGCCCTCACCCGCCTAATCCTTCACCTATACATCGACTCGGCCAATGAACACACCCGTCAACTCCTATCCCAAATCAAAGTCCTCAATCTTTCCTCTCCCACATCCACACCGGCTGTACATAGCATCCTCCTACAGGCCAACTGCAAATTAGAACAGCATGCCACCCTCCACCTCAAAAAACTATACAATCTCCTGGTTTCCCACCTCCGGAAAGGCAACTCACTCACCCTCCACAACCTTTCCAACAAACCTCAACCTCCTCTCATTGCACACAGACCCAGTCTCTCCCATCTACTCAATCTCCCACTTCCAGCTCCACTCCCCCCAACACCTCAAAACTCTAGTCAACACAATCTGGAACCACAACACCCCAATTCAGTAGTTAACCTTTCCTCCAAACCCCTCTCCCAATCCGAAACCTCTGTCCTATCCAAAGGCCTCACCTTCAGCCCCACCCCCAGGTTCAACCAAACTGCCCTTGTCAAAGATTTACTGTCCTACACTCGTAGTCTCTGCTGGAAATATCACTTTGCCACGAAGAAAAATAATCCTGATCCCACTCCTAATGATCCAACTCCCCAAGACACTATCCAAATTGAACCCTGCCTGCAACAGTTCCGTCCTCCATCACAGCGGGACCCACCTCCTCTTCCTCAAAATCACCCTCTCCAAACCTTCCAGGAATTTCTCACTTCCAGCCTTGCCTCTCAATCTTTCTTGAAAAACCTTAATCCTACTCCCAACATCACCACAGCCGAAGCCCAGACTATCCGTGGTCTGAAAGCTGACCGATCCATCATCATTCTTCCGGCTGACAAGGGTTCCACGACCGTGGTACTTGATCGTCGGGAGTATGTGGCTGAGGGACTGCGTCAGCTTTCAGACAACACCACATACAAAGTTTGCCCAGGTAATCCCATTCCTGATGTCCAGGCGGAGCTTCAAGGAATCCTCAGAACCTTAGGCCCCCTACAAAACCTTTCACCTGACTCCATCAAACTCCTGACCCCACCGACACCTCGCACTCCTACCTTCTACCTACTTCCTAAAATTCACAAACCCAAACATCCTGGCCGCCCCATTGTAGCTGGTTACCAAGCCCCCACAGAACGTATCTCTGCCTACGTAGATCAACACCTTCAACCCATTACATGCAGTCTCCCATCCTTCATCAAAGACACCAACCACTTTCTCGAATGCCTGGAATCCGTACCCAGTCTGTTACCCCCGGAAACCATCCTTGTAACCATTGATGCCATTTCCCTATACACGAATATCCCGCACGTCCAGGGCCTCGCTGCAATGGAGCACTTCCTTTCACGCCGATCACCTGCCACCCTACCTGAAACCTCTTTCCTCGTCACCTTAGCCAGCTTCATCCTGACCCACAACTTCTTCACTTTTGAAGGCCAGACATACCAACAATTAAAGGGAACAGCCATGGGTACCAGGATGGCCCCCTCGTATGCCAACCTATTTATGGGTCGCTTAGAGGAAGCCTTCTTGGTTACCCAAGCCTGCCAACCCAAAGTTTGGTACAGATTTATTGATGACATCTTCATGATCTGGACTCACAGTGAAGAACAACTCCAGAATTTCCTCTCCAACCTCAACTCCTTTGGTTCCATCAGATTCACCTGGTCCTACTCCAAATCCCATGCCACTTTCCTAGATGTTGACCTCCATCTGTCCAATGGCCAGCTTCACACATCCGTCCACATCAAACCCACCAACCAGCAACAGTACCTCCATTATGACAGCTGCCACCCATTCCATATCAAACGGTCCCTTCCCTACAGCCTAGGCCTTCGTGGCAAACGAATCTGCTCCAGTCCTGAATCCCTCGACCATTACACCAACAACCTGAAAACAGCTTTCGCATCCCGCAACTACCCTCCCGACCTGGTACAGAAGCAGATAACCAGAGCCACTTCCTCATCCCCTCAAACCCAGAACCTCTCACAGAAGATCCCCAAAAGTGCCCCACTTGTGACAGAATACTTCCCGGGACTGGATCAGACCTTGAATGTGGCTCTCCAGCAGGGATACAACTTCCTAAAATCCTGCCCCGAAATGAGATCCATCCTTCATGAAATCCTCCCCACTCCACCAAGAGTGTCTTTCCGCCGTCCACCTAACCTTCGTAACCTCTTGGTTCATCCCTATGAAATCCCCAAACCACCTTCCCTACCTTCTGGTTCCTACCCTTGCAACTGCCCCCGGTGTAAAACCTGTCCTATGCACCCTCCCACCACCACCTACTCCAGTCCTGTAACCCGGAAGGTGTACACGATCAAAGGGAGAGCCACGTGTGAAAGCACCCACGTGATTTACCAACTGACCTGCCTGCACTGTGACGCTTTCTATGTGGGAATGACCAGCAACAAACTGTCCATTCGCATGAATGGACAAGGGCAGACAGTGTTTGTTGGTAATGAGGATCACCCTGTGGCTAAACATGCCTTGGTGCACGGCCAGCACATCTTGGCACAGTGTTACACCGTCCGAGTTATCTGGATACTTCCCACTAACACCAACCTATCCGAACTCCGGAGATGGGAACTCGCTCTTCAGTATATCCTCTCTTCTCGATATCCGCCAGGCCTCAACCTCCGCTAATTTCAAGTTGCCGCCGCTCATACCTCACCTGTCTTTCAACAACCTCTTTGCCTCTGTACTTCCGCCTCGACTGACATCTCTGCCCTTACTCTTTGCCTTTAAATATGTCTGCTTGTGTCTGTGTATGTGCGGATGGATATGTGTGTGTGTGTGTGTGTGTGTGTGTGTGTGTGTGTGTGTGTACGAGTGTACACCTGTTCTTTTTTCCCCCCAAGGGAAGTCTTTCCGCTCCCGGGATTGGAATGACTCCTTGACTCCTTACCCTCTCCCTTAAAACCCACTTCCTTTCGTCTTTCCCTCTCCTTCCTGAAGAAGCAACCATCGGTTGCGAAAGCTAGTAATTCTCTGTGGGTGTTTGTGTGTTTTGTTCATTGTGCCTGTCTGCCGGCGCTTTCCCGCTTGGTAAGGTATAAGGAGGAGGATGATTTGGTAGAGGAAGAAAGTCCCATTTTTAACTTATCATTTGTAGAGCTAAGCTATGAAGAATCATGTGTAATTAGACATTTTAAGTAGCACAAAAGAGCTGAGCATTTTCTTACCTCACCATGGGTCACGTCGGTTTATAGAAAGCATGCATGTAATTTGTCATTTTTTTCTTAACTCTTTTCAGGTTTACCACAAATGAACCATCTAAGTAATCTCATAAGACATCTGGCTCAGGAGCACCATATTGCATTCCTTGTAGTAAATCTTGCTACACAATATTTTGAGGGAGATGGACTGCTTTCAGAAGGGAAAATTAAGAATGCTTGTGAGGAAACAAAGAATTATTCTAATGTGAAACCTGCTCTTGGAAAGTATTGGCTACATCTACCAAATACAAGACTTCTTGTGGAAAAGAGGCCGTGCAGCCAAGAAGCTCAAATAACAGTTACAAAAAGTGCCAGTATACCACTAGGAAGAAGTTGTAAAGTGAATCTAAATGGGAGAGACAGTCTATGAGTGCTGTTATATCTTTTGAGAAAAGTAATTGATCTTGTCATGCAGTTATTGAAAAATGTGAAATATTTCATATTTTAAGCATGCAACACTTTTCTCCTGTGCTAAATATCTTTTATGCCATGCTAATTCATTTTTCATATATGGGTAAGTTTTAAGTGCAATCTCTGGTGATTTTATTATTGTAAAAAATTCTCATTCCTCAAATAAGTTGTGTATTGATAAAATACTGGTACTATATTACTGAAGAACTGTTTGATTCTCAGTGTTCTGTATTAGTATTCTTTGCAGTATGTTCCATAATAAGTTTGCTTTAAGAAACTCAGGGAAATTGTAATAATGCTGAAATAGTACATTTGTAGCATTATATATTGTTATACAGTGGTTAGATATAAAGTTGAGGGAAGTGAATAGCTTACAATAAAATGTGAACAGTTTTGTATTTAATTTTTTGTGTAATGAACCTTCCATACTTTGAGAACACACCCTCATTAAAAATTGGTAGTTAATGCTGTCTTATACAGGAAAAGAAAGACTACAAGTCAGCAGATGTTTGGTAAATTTAATTCTGATATTTTGATATTCAGGATCATAAATTATGACAAAACATGGCTACATCAGTGTTACCCAGTGCAGAAATGGTAATCACATCAACAATGGGAAAAGAATGTTTTTCACTTTTGTTGTTACACACTCTAAGAAAATCAGATTTGTAACAGCAGATGGGCCCACCTAATATACATTTCTGAGGTTTTCAAAATATTCCAAGAAAAACAGCCTGTGCAGGATTGACAGATTATTTGCTCAAAGGTCAACGTGAATGCGCATATTCTTGACCCACCCCAAGTCCAAACACTCCTGCTTCCATCTGATAACCAGGTATGAACTCTTATTATTTGTTTGTTTTCCCAAAAGCAAATCAAGCATCTATAGCCATCATTTCACTTTTGCTTACAAAGCATTCATGAACAAATTACCTAAGGAAGCACATTGTAGAGCCTTCACCAGGTACTTTGAGGGAAACACACTGGAGGATATAACTTGTAGGAAGTTATAAAGGTAAATTTCCAGAGTGCTGAGCACATAATTATCATTTAAGCTGATTCGCTTTTAGAAAGCATAAAAAGTGAAACAGTAATGCTGAATATTTTTAACAGGGATACTTCATGTGATTGTCACTCAGCACATACCCTCATTCTTGTTGATGGTAGTTCTGCTTCCACTGTAATGTCTAAAATGCTGTTTACACACTCAGGTATTTTCATCAGCTGACCTGAGCAGTGTTTGACTGATAAATTGTTGCATATCAGTGAATCACTGACTGAAAAATTTGTGTTGCACTCTGTGTTCAGACAAATCTGTGCAAGTCTGAGCATGTAAATGCTATGCATATTTTTGCCCAGTGGCACCATTCTGTGTTTTGCCTTGAAGTAAAGCTAGCAGTAATCTTCACAGGATTTACTTCATTAAACATGTGAATTTATGATTGTATTCGTAGAACTGCATAAGTCATTGCCAAATGTATGGAAAATAAAGAGCAAAGACTATAGTCTCCACACTAAAAAGGTTTATACTATGAGAAATTAGTTTCCAAATGTCAGTATTTCGAACATAATATGGATTGTGAAATGGTTCTAAAGAAAATTAACAACCATCGGAGCACATACAGAAGCAGTCAGTGCACTCAGGATCTGGAAGTGATGATGTACACATTCCAGTATTGAGGTATTATGATTTGCTATCCTTCCCACGAGATCAAGAATTGCTATGGCCATCTATGTCACATATGGACAAACCGTCACAACACACAGTGACTCTAGTGTTTGTAGGTGTAGCTCACTACCGTGGTTAAGTACAAATATAGCTCTACAACAAAAATTCAATTTTATAATTAATGTTGTGTTATGTTAAACATGTACCAATATGTGTTATCTTAAATACATCCCATTCCAAAACCTGTTCATAACAGAATTTAAATCAGTCAGCGCTATATATATGAAATTGGAAACAAATGTAGATTCTGAAAAACATTTCCTATTGTGCCCTATTCGTAATCCTGCTGCATGACTTTGCTCGGTGCCAGGAGCTTCCAGATCTGTGAAATGTTAGCAGAACCACCATTTCCTCATAAGAAATTATGCAATACACGACATTAACTTTGTTTTCTGCTTTCAAGGCAATAGGAGCATGGAAAATTCTGAATCTGGCAGATAAAATTCTAAGGCATTTTCCACAGCTCTTTGAGCCCTCACTTGTTTCAAATTTTGGAATATTGAGCTTATTACACTCCAGCCTTCTGTAAAACTTTTGTGTACTCAAGGACATCACAATTAGTTATGTAGCTGTTCACTCCAAACTAAAGCAAAATAAGTTCATAGGTGGTGTTAGCTGTACCAAATTAAACTAAACTGTGGTAACCTTCTTAGTTATTATCTGCTGGAGGAGTTATCCTTATATGCTATCCATCTGCAGCCTCCCACGTATTTTGGAATTTCCATTTTTCTTCAAACTCCTTTCCAATCTGTCTTCAGTCAAAAGTAACACAAAATTCACAGTAGGATATTCCATAGATTGATCACTACAGGAATCTATATACTACACTGTTGGTAAATGCATCCCTGTGCTAACTATAGCCTACATCTGTTTAATTTTTATTTTATTTCAGTTTATTTTGCTTTAGCATTTTTAAATTTCACTTCATATTATTTTATTTGTCTGTCATACCAAGTGGTCAATGACAGTCCCTCATGTGGGGGCCATGGGTTTGATTTCTGGTACTGCCATGGATTTTTTCCCTGTTAGGAGGACTGGACCTGTGGTCCATATTAACAGAGGCCGGGAGAGCCATGTGCTGACCCCATTTGCCTCCATACCACATTGTGTGCAGCTCATGGTTTAGTGGCTAACATTGCTACCTCTGGATCACGAGGTCCTAGGTTCGATTCCTGGCCAGGTCAGGGTGATGATGTCCTCATAATTTCATCATCAAGTGGTGAGACTGGACAGTGAAAAAATTGGGAATTTGTAAGGGCACTGATAACCAGACAGTTGAGCGCACCACCAATCAAATGTTGTCATCATCATCCAGTGATGAATGCCCGACAATGATGAGCAGCCAGTCGATTATTGTGTGGGCTTCAGGGCCTGGTTGTGAAATTTCCTCCTTCATTATTTTATTTAAGAGTAGACCTACACTGTAATAATCTATTTCTACGACACAGGATGTGCCATATCCTCATCTTATAATGCAGATGCAAATGAGGATGAACTGAATAAACTGCAATTAGACTAAGGAGACTACAGTGCATTCGAAGAAGCTTCAGCTTTCTTGTTCATTAGCATTCCATCGACATCATGTTGTGTTTCTTTCAGGAGGTTTATCAAGGCACCAATTTAAAAAAGTCTCCTGTTAACTGAATGAAATAGAAAAAAGAAGATTTTACTGATGCCGCTGGTGAGACATATGCTAAGGTGTACAGATTCACTGCAAAGAAGCTTATAGGTAACATTCTGTTCAAGGCCCAGCTCAACAATCTAACTAGATACCCTAGGCTAACAGTATTGGAAGACCAGATTAATTCTTGGCAATCTAGGTTCCACATGCAGTCACCTCAAGGGACTAATCAGTTTGAGTTGATAAGTTGTGAACAATTAGCAGCTACCGGACCTCAAACAACTTGGTAACTCACTTTTTACAAAGTTTCAAAGCAAATGACAACAGCATATATTAATTAACAACAAAGGGTCAATGTCATTTTCGTCAAAACTCCTTTTGATTATTATTATTACCACATTGTGTATACAGGTATATGTATAAAACGTGTTTCTATAATTTCACATTATATCCTACTGTCTTGTACAGGGTGCGGCAGCATTCATAGCGTAATATGACTTGCGTAGTACAATGACATACTGCAGGAATGCATGCTAGCTCGTGCCGCATTCATGTACTAATGAGCTGACATTTCGAGTGTGACAGTGATATGGAGCGGTGGAGTGCACGGCATTGTGCCTTTGCTGTTGAAAGGTTTTTCAAGAATAACGACTCTGTTATTGCTACCCAGCGTATATTTCAGCAACATTTCAACTTGGGATGTCATGGGAAAGTTCCAGATGGATGGACCATTGTGAGGTGGGTACATGCATTTCGATCTAAAGGTTCTGTTTGCAATGGCAAACCGGGAAGAAGTGAAAGAAGTGTGCAGACACCAGAAACCATAAAAAATGTTCGTGCTGCACTATTGCGTAGCCCAAAAAGATCTGCTTGTCGTCATGCACAAACTGTGTATATGTCCGATATATCATTCAGGAGAATATTGCATGAAGATCTCCACTTTCATCCATTTAAGCTGCAGATTGTTCAGGAAATTAGGCCTCATGATTGGTTTTCACGTGAAACATTCTGTTTAACCATCTGTGATCTCATTCGCTGAAATCCACAAATGTTGCACACCATCCTGATGTAAAATGAAGCTCATTTTGATTTATGTGGTTCAGTGAATAAACAGAATATGCGTTATTGGAGAGATATTAACCCACATGAACTGCACATCAAGCCCTTGCACAGTTCTCATATCACAGTGTAGTGTGGAGTTGCTTCCTTTGGAATTATTGGCCCTTAACTTCTTTGAGGATGACAGCAGTGTGGCTGCAACTGTCACCAGTGAACACTACCTAAAGATACTGCAAGACTTCATTTTTCGCCAATTAGGTATGGTTGATGTGGATGTGGAACAATTATTGTTTCAACAATACAGACAACAAGACCTTGCATGCAGCTAGAATTTGCATGGATTTCTTGCGACAGACATTTCCCGGTAGAGTAATTTCCTGTTTTGGTGACATTTCCTGGCTGCCTCACTCACCTGACCTTCATGTGCAGAGTTTTTCCTTTGGGGCTACCTGAAGCAAGAAGTGTCCTGAACATGTTGTGCCACCATTCCTGAGTTGAACGATTGCATCAGAACTGCTGTCGGCAATGCCTGAGGGAATACATTATCCCGAGTTATGAAAAGCTTGCAATACCACCTAGATGAATGTGTTATACAGAGGGGGCATCATTTGACAGGAGTTGTGTTCAGAAAGTAATCCACACAATGGACAATCACTTACACATTAGTAAATGGCATACCTTTAACTATTAATTGACATAAGATGTAATAAATAAATTACAGATACTGCATGATGGTGTGTTTTTAATATCCTACTATGAATGCTGTCACACCCTGTATAAGTGACTATGTCCTCATTACACACAAGAATAAAGAAGCATAGCTCTATAACAAGAGTGTATTAATATGAAGCCTAATACAATAAATAACTAAACTTCAATTCTCACCATTAGGTATTTGTGTTTTAGTATTCCACATATGGCGAACATGTTTCCTGAATTACATGGCTCAACAATGAAGGTGATATCACAGCAGAAAATTTCAGATCTGCATAGCTTCAGCCATTTGCCAAATACTGTAATGTTAGTATAAGTCTTTTACAAGCACTTCACTGCAATAAGATGATCTGTATTTCTCCTCATAAATGGTGTAACATACTGCAACAAAGCAAAGACCGTCTCTTTGCCCATTCTTACGTAGTTAAAACCAGTTCTGTATTTCAATTTTTAGCTCTTCTAAAGATTAAAATACCAAAGCATTCCACATTTTAGAAGCCACTCTCTTGTCGGTCTTTTCCCCTGTTATCTTTTTCTTTTTAGACTTTCAAAATGATAACACTAGAAAAATTATTATCTTATCTTATCAGCAAATTTACTTAATTTGTTCATGGACTCCTGATGCAGGAATGTGCAAACACTTCAGTAGCAAGTGAGAAGAATGCGTGTGAGGGGAAACAGTCCTTTTCCTCAATCCCTTTCATCCCTGTGGCTGCCTGTGTCTGTGCCATTGGCCATCCAAAAAATATTACATTACCAATAGACTTGACTGTCCGCCTGCTTAGCTGGGTGGTGATGTGCTTGCCTCCCATGCACTGGGCCCGGGTTCGATTCCCGGCCAGGTTGGAGATTTTCTCCACCCGTGGACGAGATGTTGTGTTGTCCACATCTTCATCATTGGCCGCAAGTCGCTCAATGTGGCGCCGACTGAAATAAGAATTGCACTTGGCAGTTAAACCTGACTGCGACCTTCCAGCTGACAATGCCATACAATCATTTATTTTATTTTCATAGACGTGACTGTCAAACTTGTTGTGTGTCATTGTTCACTGATGATGGTCTCAGAGCTTCTTTCGTTTTTCATTAACTGCTGCTCTGCCAAAGGGAAAATTCTAGTTCAAACTTAATGCATACCTTATATCGGCATTAAAATCAAAAAACCTATGAGAAAATCCTACTATTGGTGGTGTTTCAACTGAATAAAATGAAACATGTATTGTAATGAAAAAATAAAAAAAAGACATTTCAGTAGTTGCCTACAGTATCAGCATTACTAAATTATCAATACAGCATTTACAGATACCACGTACACAAAATGGAGAATTTAACCAATTGTTTCAGAAGAATCAGTGCTCTGGAGACATGAGACAATTTAGTATATTTACATTGCTCAAAACTCTTCAAGTCAGTTGCCATTTAGATGCTCTTATGAAAATATTTTTAGAACAGTGCATCTATCCTGTCAAGACCAGATGAATTCACAGCCACATTAACGTGCATTCTTTTCAGGTGGTGACATTACATCGTGGGTGGAAAGTGTAAATGCAAATTGACAATTGCAATTGCAAACTGATGTGCAGATGCTCATTGCAAAAATAGTCTACTCAGACGAATGTGTGGCCCTTTACTCTAATGATATCCTGAAATTAACATGGCATAACAAATCTCATAACAGTGATGGTTACAGATTGCTGAATAAATATTTTTAAAAAAGTAGTAGACATACAGAGTAGGTCATTGTTTTTGAAATAAGTATAGATTAGCCCTACTGCAAATGATTCCAGGTGTGGTCATAAAGAACTCTTTGGGTGATGGCTTCAGTTGCTAAATTTATTTTGACCATCATTTTTTGCTTTCAAACTTTAGAAATAGATAAGCATATCCAACAACAATGAAGTACTGTAGTTGAAATCTACAAAGGAGAGGCAAGATGACACATTATGAGCGATCTTCGAAGCAGTAATTCTTTTGAACATTTGCGACAATTTAATATAGTAAGCTGTACCATGACTAAAATACAGATATGACCACTTAGCAGGCAATACAACATTTGCACTTAGAAAACTTGCCAGTCATTCCTCTCTATGTTTTTGAAACTCGTTAGACACTCATAAAGCGGTGTTAGATGTTGCACTTAGTTGCACACTGCTTGACAGGCACCTCTTGTCCTGCTGTGACACAGTCTTTTAACTTGTTGCAATTATCACGGTTGTGGCATCGATAGTTTGTATTGACCATGAAACTTAATATCTGAGAACTTTAAGTGCTCTGTCGAACCTCCATCTTAACTTTGCTTTAGTCAGTTCTTTGTTATACTTCATTCTGTATGGATGCAGTGTAAAGTGTAAATATATATGAGCTACAACATAGGTGGGAATTAAGTTTTCTATAGCTTGATTACCAATTCCCGCTCCCGTAGTGGTGACCCCGCAATATGTTCGTATTTCACATCTTCTGCACCGGTGTTTATGCAGGTTATATGCACTACGCAATGACCATGCCAAACAATGCCTTGTTCAAAGATGTAGAAGCACTACTCCACCCACTGAGTTTCGTCGTTTCTTCGCCAACAGTATATAATTATTTATGCAGTGATTCGCACTCTCAACCAACACTGTGTGCTAACCTCATTAATTTTCAATGGTCGACAACTACGTCGTTACAGCAAACAATGGAATCAGGCTTCATGTCGCCAGATTATGCCCATCCGACAGTGAAATGTGAACTGAAAAATATTTCGAATTGTGTCTCTTCTAATCGGAACAAAGTGATCTCCTTTTGAACACATGTTTAGCCACCCACCGGCATGCTACATCAGTTACTGTCAGGCTATGTGCAATGCCGCCATTACTACAAACCGTGCCGGATCCGTTCCACACATGTGGTGTTCCAGTTGTGTGTAATTTACATGCACAATTCAGTGTTTTGTATAACATGGACCCCTTACCTCACCTCAGTGGCCCGCCACATGCACCACAGGCATGTTATGCATCAGATAGTTTCCACACAGGTGGCATTCTCAAACCAACCCACCTCACTTGCAGGGGTCCCCATTTCTGGTCGCTCAACCGCCTGCCACACCAGTCTCTCACCCTGTTCTGGAAATGGGTGTTTCCATCCAGCATTCGTCACTCATGGTCCAGTTTTTGGGCTCCCCTCGTGTGCCGTCCGTGCCTGCCATGCCGTGTTTTTGTGACACACAGTCAACTGTGCCAGCTGCTGCTACTACAGATTCGCTCACCTGGTTTAAATCCGGGCCTACCACGCTGACCTCTGACTTAACATCAGTTCAGCTGCTATCCCACGAGACACCGAAGCCACCATCATCACCCCTTCTTGGCTGCCTGCTGAAGCTACCATCCTTATACGAGAACAACCCGGCATTGCGGTTCGCACTCGTCGAGCATCCGTTACAGTTACATCATATGTCAGACAACTACTCAAAGTTTCTCTGCCTCGTAACACACATCCATGACCAATAGGATTGGATTTGTGACCTGCTCCTTTCACTGCCGCCTGCAACAAAATACGAGTTTGCAAAGAAGACCATAATGGAACGACCTGGCTGCTCGCCACAAGAGTTAATAATCAAAATTCTCTACGAGGAGCACATGAGGGAACGCATCCCATCACAACTCTGGAGCTGCCTTCGATTGCTTGTGAATGAGCATGCCTGACGCCACGCTATGGGCTGTGTGTTCTGCCAAACTACATACTGATCTACATATCCATCTGTTACCACACTCGTTCGAGTCCATTGGCTCCCGCCTACGCAGCGCTGACCAGTTGTATTCGCTGTTACAGCAACATCAGCCAGTTCATTCCACACCGTTCATCAGCACAGTCGCCTCTGCATACCGACCTTCGGCTGGCAGAGGCAGGGCTTGCTCTACCGTCACCTCATCTACTTCTGGCAGCATCGGCTCACTCTCTCCACTGTCTGAGCACTCCAGGATTGCCCATGCACCTTACGTACCAGTCTATTTACCAGAACAAATCAACGAGGACAAGCAGCTCCCACTGTCGCAGTCTCCACCTCCTCCTCACGCTTTTTGCTGGTACCACAAAGTGTTCGGTGTTGACACCAAGAAGTGCAAGTTGCCTTGCCAACACCCAAACACCAACCGCAGGAACTAAGAGACACCAATTCCTGCGGGGAACCTAACAGATGTCCTCTTACATTACACTCAGTTCACTCGTCCACCCAGTCGAGTGGTCATATCTATATCATTGACATTGCGTCTAGCTTTTCTGGTCGACACTGGTGCTGTGTCGATCACAGCTACCTCAATGGCTCCACCCGCTTCTTAACAAATGAAGTCACTTCTACGAGCTGTTAACGCGTCGACGTTACCTTCCTCAGGCTCAGTAAAGGTTACAGAGACTCCATTTCCTCCTCTACGTTTTCAGTGGACATTCTACATTGCCGACATCGATGAACCAATCCTCAGTATAGATTTTTGTTTCATTACAAACTATCTCCGAACGTCATACACGGTTCAGTGCCCCACCACCCTATGAACAACACATTCCTTGCACCCGCACCTATGTCCAACGCTCTCTTTCCACCACAACATATGATATATGCGAGTGCTCTGCCCTCGCGGGCAACATTGTGACCTGCGTTACCGACCTACTGTCAAAATATTACTTGGCGACACAATATCTCCAGGACAACGAGAAGCTGAAACAACGCATCACATCCACTTACAGCGAACTCACCAGGGCCCGTACCTCACTTCTGCAACTGCAGTCCACCACGCCGCCACCTAAACAAGATTGCCCGGCTGAGCTTAGCTCGAACTCTCACCAGGTTACTTGCCTGTGACGTTCCAAATCCCCCCCCCATCGTGCTAGCCTCATCCAGTGCCGTGTGTTTCAAACAGTGAAACAGTGCTGCTAATGACAGTTGCGAGCACGCCCACCTCTCGGACAGCTACTACTGCTCATGTTGATAAACATTCCCCCTCTCTGTCACCAGCCACATGACCCAGCAGCCATTGTGGCCCCACATGCGACGCCAGCGCTGCTCTCGCCTGCGCCAGTTGTCCAGTGCAAGGTTAACAGCGGACAGATACCGCCCGTTCCACTTTGCTCGGCGTTGCACGCACCCCCCCCCCCCCCCCCCCCCCACACACACACACACAAAAGCGCACGCCGCACTCCCGTACGAGACATGTGACTTTTGTGCTACCTTTCCCCACTCACGCCTTATACGTTCAAAGACTGGGCGCCAGGACATTAACCAATCTCATCTGCAATTCTCTGTTTCTTCCATCACTGATGGAATGACACACAAGATATTTACCACTGCTGGCCCTCCTACAAGGCATAAGGTCCGACGCCTCAACCCTATCAAATTGCTCAAGGCCCGGCTGCAGATTAATGAACTTTTGGCGGCAGGTGTTCTGCAACCATCAGACAGCAACTGATCTTCACCAATCCACCTCATCCCCAAACACAATGGATCTTTTTAAATGAGTGGCACTTACAGACGCTTAAACACTCGTACCATCATAGACAATTACCCAGTGCCAAACATCAATGACATCACTCATATGCTATCGGGTGCCATAATTTTCAGTGTTATTGACTGTAAACGCACCTACGACCAGATTCCTGTGGCGCCGGAAGACATTCCTAAGATGGCTATTAACACGCCGCTTGGTTTATTCCAATACCACTTCATGTCGTTCGGCTTAAAGAACGCGGCGAAAACATGGCAACATTTCACTGATTCTATCTTGTAACAGTTCGAGTTTTGTTTCCTTATCTGGACGACATTCTCGTTTTCAGCAGCTCAGCGGGGGAATATGAAAATCATCTGTCTACAGTCCTCCAGACCTTGAACTCCAATGGTGTCGAGGTAAACAAAAACAAGTTTCAGTTGCGGAGGAATATGAAAATTATCTGTCTACAGTCCTCCAGACCTTGAACTCCAATGGTGTCGAGGTGAACAAAAACAAGTTTCAGTTGCGACAGATGTCAGTCTCCTTCCTAGGTTACATCGTCTCTGCTGACAGAATACAGCCTCCCAAATCTCCTGTGCAGGTTATCAAGTCTCTGCCGCCCCTGGCTACATACAAAAAGGTATTCCATTTCCTTGGCACCATGAATTACTATCATCGCCATCTGTCTTCCACCACTGCTGTTCAGGCACCCCTTACGGACGCTCTATCAGGCAAACAAACTTCCAGTATCAAACCCATCTCTTGGACTGCTCCAATGCTAGAGGCCTTCAAGGCTCTGAAGACTTCTTTAGCTCACACTGTGCCACTCGCCCACCCCGACGCCTCGGCCGAGTTATTCATCACTCCGGACGCCAGTGACATCGCGGTGGGGGCAGTGTTGCAACAATGCAAGGGCGACACGCAGATCAGTGCTGTTTCCTGCATTGTTGATCTTTCCAACCTGGCCTCCCTCCAAGCTTCTGACGAAGATTCTCAAGCTCTCCTAGGAGACCCACAAATGTCACTTGTTTCCACAAAGGCTAAATTTCCTGAGGTTTTCAACGAGGTGTGCTGTGATTCTTCGACCGGCACCCTACACCCTTTGCTCCCATCTGGGCATTTGAGCCACGACACGTCTCTTATCAGAATGTTTTGTTTGGAAGAATATCAAACAGGGCTGTCAAACCTGGGCATGCAGCTGGGTTGCTTGCCAGCACAACAAGGTCAGCCGCCACACCTCGCTGCCTCTGGGCAAGTTTGACATTCCCGCAGCATGATTCCGTCACCTACATATTGATGTGATCGGTCCTCTTCCTCCTTCGGAGGGCCATAGATATATCTTTTCAACTATCGACTGTTTGTCTTGGTGGGTCGAGGCTGTCCCTCTCCCTAACATTACTGCCGAGATGGTAACCAAGGCTTTCATTGGCTCGTGGATGGCTCGTTTCGGGAGCCCGACCACTATCACCACCAATCAGGTTCAACAGTTCGAATCCTCTCTTTTCACCATCCTCTGCAATATTAGAAAAATACACACTACCGCACCCTCAAGAAGGCCCTTTGATGCCATGATTATCTGTGGTCAGGTCTCCCATGGGTGCTACTTGGTCTAAACTTGACTTACAAACCTGACCTACAGAGGACTATATCTGAATTTGTTTTTGGCGAGAATCCGGTCCTACCGGGGGAACTTATTCTTCGCTGTCACCATATTTCATTAGCTGGATGCGCACGCATTTTCAACAAATTTGTTTGCACCCGCCCATCAGACACTCACTGCCCAAGACTTATGTTCCCACTGCACTCTCCGACTGCTCCCACGTCATGCTGCGTGATGATGCAGTTACGCAGCCTCTTCAACCCCTACAAGGTCCTGCGGCAGGGGACACAACTTTTGATATCATGATTAAAGACCTTACACAGACAGTTTCTCTGCATCGCCTGAAATCAGCTTTCATCAACCCCGATGGTCTCACAGCGCTGCAGTCGGACTCTGCAGATGATCCATCCTTGATCGAGAATGATTCTGTGCTCCCATCAACCTCACCGCACACCTCTTCCACCAAAGACTGTTCGCCATCGTTTTCTGGTTTCCTAACCTCACCTCCTGTTTCACCCTGTGCATGTTTCGCACCCTCAGCTCTAATGTCGGAGACACAAACACCTACTACCAGTTAGTCCTGCAGCGTGCTGCCGCACCGAGTGAATGACATTTCTATAGTGAAGTTCGCCGACTGAGTGCTCATTCTATTGACAGGTACCGAGGTCCCACCATCGGATGGTCCCTTACACATCAACATTGCACACAACTCCCACATGAGTGTGACCGAGCATCTCTCCCTACTTTCGTTTCTATGGACGGCTCGATCCACTTAAAGGCCACACATGGCTCCACCACGCCATCGACTGCCCCGCCTAATTATTCCTGGGCCAGCCACCGTCTCAGCCAGCCATGGTGGCTGGCTGACTACGAAGTAGACCTGCCTCTCGCTGCTCCACCTGCACAACCCACCTCGTTTGAGATGGAAGTACCTGTGGTGCACCTGCCTACGTGCACGATTTCCACCAACGTCGATGCCCGCTTGCACTCACCCTTGGACATCTGTAGTACGCTGTACTGGTTGTGTGTGTGTGGGGGGGGAGGGGGCTGTTTATGGCATTGATTGTTCGTCTCGACCACAAAACTTAATATCTGTAAACTCTAAGTGCTCTGTTAGACCTCCATCTTAACTTTACTTTAGTCAGTTCTTTGTTATACTTCATTCTGTACAGACGCAGTGTAAAGTGTAAATATATGCGAACTACAACATATATGGGAATCAAGTTTGCTATATCCCGTTTACTGATCCCATTCCCATAGAGTAAATATGTGACATATAACACAGGCCAACGATGGAAAAACTTTTTTGCTGAAAATACCTTAATCTCATGTTTTTTAGGGTGGGAAATCCAAATACGATTCTTAAAAAACTGTATCACACACCATTTCTTCACATTTTACAGTTAAATTTATTAAAGTAACCGATTTTTTAAAGAATTTAACAGTTTTTATATAGTTAAAATAATTTAAAAAGGAGGTGTAATGAATGCAGATGACATTGGTAGCACTGCTGAAAAATATTTGCTAGCAAGAAAAAGGTCGATTCTAATTTTTTGTTTACAGATGGTGTTTTGTTTACTGCCGACATAACCTCACTTTCCCGTTTCCTGTACATGTGCTCAGTACAATGTCTAATCGTGGTTGTAAAAATTGCTCACTGTTTTTGTTATATTTGTGGTGAATCTGTGATTAAAAACACCAAAGAAACATTACAGACTTTATGAAAAAGGTTTATCTATCATACTTTAGATCTAAACTTGGTGATCAAGGTAAATCTTGGATGCTGCATAAGGTATGTTATGTGTGTGCTGAAGATCTGAGAAAATGGTACAAAAAGGAGAAAAAAGCATTTAGATTTGCTGTTCCTATGATATGGAGGGAGCCAAGAAATCATTCAGATGATTGCTACTTTTGCAATGTTAATATACTGGTCATAATTCAATAAACAAGAAGGTAATAACCTACCCTAACCTTCCGTCCGCCATGCGACCAGTAGGGCATGGTGTAGATATGCTGGTTCCTGAACTGCCAGATGATTTAAATTCTATTCCAACAGAAATATTTTATGATGTACAATCTGATTCACATTAGCCATTTGATGATGAATTCCATTGTAATACAGAAAGTTTAGAGCCCAAATTGTTTACTCAGACCTAGCTTAATGATTTGGTTACAGATCTGGGCTTAACGAAAGAAAAATCTGAATTTCTTGGCTCTAGATTAAAATAAAAAAGAACTTACTGGCACTTGGAACCAGCATATACATGTATAGGAAGAGAGAGCAGCAATTGTCCGAGTTTTTTTCCAACAAGAAGGTGATTAAGTGTAGTTCTCAGACATTCCCGCTCTGATGAATGAGTTTGGTGTTGAATACAAAAAGGAAGACTGGAGGCTGTTTATTGATTCATCCAAAACTAGTTTAAAGGCTTTTTTATCACACAATGGTAACATGTATGCATCTATACCTGTTGGACATTCTGCATATATGAAAGAAAGCTATGAAAACTTTGAAATAGTGCTAAATAAAATAGGCTATTCTGCTCATGGTTGGATGATATGTAGCGATCTAAAAGTAACATGCAATCTAAAAGTAACATGCATGCTCCTTGGTCAGCAAGGTGGTTTTACCTAATTTCCATGTATCTTGTGTGAATGTGGCAGTAGGGTTAGGGATCAACACTGGTGCAGAAAGAACTGGCCTGTGAGGCAGTCTTTAAACCCTGGTGAGAAGAACATTCTACACAAAAACCCCGTAGATCCAAAAAACGTACTCCTACCACCTCTACATATAAAGTTAGGCCTAATGAAACAGTTTGTAAAGGCTTTGCCTAAAGATGGACCATGTTTTAAGCATCTTTGCCAAAAGTTTCCACACCTTTCAGAAGCTAAACTAAAAGAAGGCATCTTTGTTGAACCTGACATTAGAAAATTGATGTTTGATGTTAACTTTGAATCCACAATGAACTTAAATGAGAAAGAAGCATGGTTATCATTCAAGCAAGTCATTCCAAAGTTCTTGGGACATGAAAAAGACCGAGAATATGTTTCTATTATAACTACGATGTTTAAAGAAGTTTAACACTTTAGGATGTTTAATGAGCCTGAAAGTTCACTTTTTGAACAGTCACCTTGATTACTTCCCAGACAATGTGAGAGATGTTAGTGAGGAGCAAGGTGACCGCATTCACCAAGACATTAAAGTGATGGAAAAACACTACCAAGGCCACTGGAACATGGGGGACTATTGTTGGCCTCTTCACCGAGAGGTTCAGCAAGCGACTCATCATAGAAGCTTCAAAGAAAAAATGGAAAGAAAATACAAACCAATTCCAGCTGACAAGTGAAACCTTTATTAACACACATCATTGTTTTAAGTAGCTTACTGTAAATACAAACCATGCTTATGCTGTAACAAAGCATTTCATTAATTTCCCCGTTTAGCATATAGCATAGGATTTTCATACTATATAATAAAAATCATATTGCTCGAAAACTATGGGTGATACAAAAAAAACTAAGGCTTGACTTGGATTCAACTCATAAAAATATATAAAGATCAGCTATCAAAGTAAAAAAAGTTTTTAAAAAAAAAATTTTGTTGGCTTTTCTTCATTTTGTATTTATAATTCCCTGTTCAGTATTTTGTGCTCATAAATACTTTAGTAAATATTTTGTTTCCGGTTCAATAGCAGTTTTAATAATATTAAAAATTGCTCCAATCCTTAAACTTAAGGCCTGTTGTACTTCTGTGAATACTTTCCTTCGCGATAATTTTATATATTGAATTCTGCAACAGACCATCTCCACTTTGAACTAACAGGAGTTATGGTAGCTTTACATTAATTAAGACATAATGACATCTGTGTGGTACTTCAATGGGTGTAGTTAACTTTTCCATGACTCTTTGGTATATTTTTTTCTTTTACTCATCTTACTTTCAGTTCAATCACAGATTATAATTTTAGTTATTTTTGATAGTATTTATTACAGCCATTTTTGTTGATTTTCAACTTGTAGGACAGTAAATTTCTTTAAAGCTGAATTTATTACTAAATATTGCAAGAGATTTTACGGTCTTCCTCAACATGCCAGAAACATTTGGACCTCCAAGCTTATTTATACTTTCAAAGAACTGCAATGAAATTGACAGTGTTATTGTTCTTGCTGTTCCTGTTTTTATTTTAGAAATCTTGCTTTTGCAAAATAATATTTAATTTTTGTCATTGCTCAAACTTGTTGCATAGATTTGTTTTTATTTCCAGCATTACATATGTGCAGTCCTTATTCACATAGTTAAATGTAATCTTCTTCTCACCTTATTTAATCCTCATGAGATATGGACACTTCTGTGTTACCTACTAAATGGAAGGCATTTTTATATCAAGCTTACTAAGTTGCTTTTCAGAAGCAGCTAGTAAGAGAAATAGCTTATCATCTAAAAAACAAATGGTGTGTCTGTATAAATTCTTACTACCAATTTCAGCATCTACGCTTGAAGTGTAAGTGTAAGTAAAACAGTATCTCCAGTATCACAGATGACCAGCTTCCACTTCAGCTGCCTGTTTCTGATAAACTGTAGAATTAATATTAAAAATGAATTTATGGCAGGAACACAAATAATGCATATATTTGACTAACAAACTAACAAGTGTGTGGTCCAGTCTCACATGTCAAAACCTGTACTGAAATTTTTACGCAGAAAGCATCCACTGAAAGGAATGCAATATCAAAATGTTAGCTGAGATAAACTGTACATATTTTTTTTAAAAAAAATCTATTGAAGTTGCTGCATGGAGAACAGTTTTTAACAATTGCTTGTACAGCCCTTCCTGCTTAGTGTGCAAAATAGATGACAGTACTTGGGAAAGCATTATCACGAGTCTGAAGTTGACTCTCACAAAAATGGGATGTTGTTTCATGTCAAAGCAAGGGATGCTTTTTTTATTATACATACTTAACATCACATGAAACCTACATATGACCACATTTTTTAACTTTGCACTTACAAAGAAGGTATATACATCCATGAATGCAGATAACTAGCTGTGGTTTCCTCTGCAGGTAGGGTTTCTCGCTGCTCATGAAATCTATTGCTCATTCGCAGAAAAAAGGTGTTACCCTCCAGTTTTTACAGGTTTATCTCCAGCTGAACATGCACAGCTTAGTGCCAGTGACAATATTTTGCAAAGGTGGCCTTTAGATAAGGCAAATAACAGAGTTATCGAAATCTGGTAGTAGGCCTATATCCTGTTAGAAGGGCATCAAAATAAATGGTACAAGTGAAATCATTCAGAACAATGTGCTTCGAGAATTTGTTACAGACACAATAAATTTGATCTCTGGTCTATGTGAATCCTGGGCATACAGTGCACCACAGTGTAATTATAGAAAGTATTAAGTGAATGCTGTAATGAACAGGAATAGACTGAAAAATCAACTCTGTTGCTATAAACAGAGTGTCAATTCTTGATTTTTATTTTATTCCTGCACTTACAGTTCAATGATTATAAAACTTGTGACTGGTCTGGCTGGTTCAATATTATCCTTAATATATGTTTGTGTTCAAATATTGTCCAAGAACTTTAGCCTGTGTGTATGCAGGTCATTGTTCATTGGAGGTAATGTTGTGGTTCTACCAACAAAACCTGGAAAAAGTGAAAAAAGTTTTTTTAACTTTTTTATGTGCCACTCTTTCCTTTCATTTCACGATCACTTGATCTGCAATTGGTAGCTACATTTTGGACACCCTGAGAAAAAAATAACATTTATTTCCAATGACAAGTAAGTCTTGATTGTTACATTTTTTTTCATCTGTCCTAAGAATTTTGTAGGAAATTAATGGGGATTTTTAAACCTCATTAAATCCACTTGGAACAGTTTGATTACACTGATAGTATGCTGACAACAGTCCTTACTCTGGTACAATTTTGTATGAAACTGACAAAAAATGTATGACTCCTGGGACTGTCACATTTCAGATTTAACAGTGCCTTAGTAATACACTGAGTGACTTTTCAGTGTGTTGTGAAACTTTACCTGTGGAAAGTACAATGAATTTCTAATCTAAAATATCTCTTTTGTTTTTTCGTGAAGAGTTAGGCATAAAAATTACTGTTTATGCCAAAATGTTAAGTCTGTAGAGCTAAATGTGAGAAACCACTGCAGCTTGAATATACAAACACACAAAAAGAGCTGTCTGATGAATTAGAATGAAATATTCATCCTTTTTATTTCAGTTCCTGTTTAGGTTTGAAGCCTGCATTTCTACAAGAGTTTTGAACATGTAATACACTGGTGAAAGATATTTTTGTGTGTAAATGTAGACTGAAATACTGAAGGGGAAATGAAAGGAAAAAGCTGAATGCCATTTTCTAATTTATAAAACACCCTTTCTTGTCTACCTATTACAGCTGCAGCCACTTTCTTGATAGCAGTCCGAAAAAACTTGCATATCATTTTGGCATACGGCAAAAAGTTTTATTCACTAGGCTGGTACACATATTACAATTTCAAGAGAAAATTTCATCCTGCAAATTGTCTGTACTTTCCAAGACGGAAATTTCTGAACACATCAAAAATTACTCTGTATATTTTGTACATTTTATTACCAATTTACATTCTTAAAATAATTTTCAGGATCACACGATAAGTATCTCGTGTATCTTCCATATCAGTCTTGAAAACAACTTTTGCAGGTAGAAAGAAGATTATGTGTGTTTACAACAGTCTGTCTAGGCAGTGAACAAGCATAAGCAGCTGTGACTGTGGCAAGAGGACATAGCACAGGAATCCATATCACTGGGTGCTTAACTCCCCTCTCCTCCCTGCTCCTCACACATGAGATGTTCAAGGAAGTAAATCACACCAAAAATGGTTACATATCATTAATTTTTTGGATAACTTTCCATTTGTATTGCAGTTAAATAGTTGCAGATGTAACTCTTACAAAGGGGCTAATATGTAATAAAAGTCATAGTAGGTTTTTGAATCACTTTGCAAATATCTTACATTTCAATTGGCAAGGATATAGCCAAAGGGGTGGTCTGAATCCCGCATTCACCTAAATGAAATAACACATGACCAAGATGCCATACATTCAAATTGAAAGATAAAAGGGGGAGATGCAAAAGCGTCCATTCGAGAGCATTTGTGTAGCATATATGTGCAATGTAGTGTGAGTCTGATGCAGATATATAAGCACAGACATGTGGGCAAGGGCTCAGTGTGGCATTCGTGTCTTTGTTACATGCATACAGTAAATGCGGACATTACTAACACATGCGCCCAAACACAACCAGTGTGCTGTTATTCTTTGCTTGGCTGCCAAAGAACAAACAGTGGTAGACATCCGTCGGAGAATGAAGAATATATATGGGGCAGCATGTCTGTCGAAAAGAATTATTATGGAATAGCGCGACAAAGGGTGCTGCCACTTCATGAAAACACACATTCCCAAACAGCAAATGTCATAACATAGAAGTTACACACCACACCTTCGGTCCCTTAAAAAAAGGCGTTGAAATGTCGACGATTCCCACTGTACGAGGATGTGCAGCTGACAGTTACAGACATCTTTATGCAACAAGACAAGGTGTTCTACCAAACAGGTGACTTCAGCCTGATGTATCGGTGGGATGATTGCCTCAATACTCGTGGCAATTTGCCTGAGTGGCATATCAATACTGGACTGTACTGCCTTTGAACAAAAATTTTTGATCATTGCTTAAATTTTGATTTTCAGTCTTACAATGGAAAAGAGAATGCACTATTGGCATTGAAAAAGGCGTTCGACAGATTTAAACTATCACTATAGCAATAGCATTATCGCCCACCCCTACTTTATCTAAGACCAACCTTATTCTAGATTGTTGGCCTTACTTGAGCTCAGTTCATACTTGCATTTTATTTACTGCAAGTGCTGTCATTTATTGTTTTGGTGATACATGCTGTTCTGATGCTTTCTAATTATGGGTAAATTTCTCACAAGGAAATATAGGAAAACTAATACTCATTTGTCTGCTAACATCGTGATTACTTAAAAATATGCACATACTACTATAATAGACTAATTATCTATCCATAGCAGTTTAATGTTGTCACTTGAGGCATTATTTGGAGATGGGTAGAACTTTGAGGTGGCAATATTTCTGTATTTGACAATGCAGCAGAGTGTTAAATATCATTACAAGTAACACTAAATTAAAATCAGTGCATAAAAATAGTCTCTGACTTCCTGTATCGCCCAAAAATCTCGACGAACAACAAAAGTTTTCTTTAAAAAATTTGCTCAAAATTCCATCATTAGTAGCCCAAACGGCAAAATATCTGGTCACCCAAGCAACAGCCAATTTTTTGGAGAGTGGAAGGAGTGTGTGATGATAGCAAATTTTACAGTTAGTTCATTTCTAAAATACTTTTTCAGTGCACTGCTCAAATTCATATGGAACAACTGCACCCTCCCACCCTCCCCCCCCCCCCCCCCCAATAATTCAAAATCTATTTACACTCTTGTAATACTATAATAACTGAATCCACAAACCTCCTGCACAGTTAAATCTTTATATATATATATTAAAAACAAAGATTCCAAGACTTACCAAGCGGGAAAGCGCCGGCAGACAGGCACATGAACAAAACACACAAACACACACACACAGAATTACGAGCTTTCGCAACTGGCAGTTGCTTCATATATATATATATATATATATATATATATATATATTAAAAACAAAGATTCCAAGACTTACCAAGCGGGAAAGCGCCGGCAGACAGGCACATGAACAAAACACACAAACACACACACAGAATTACGAGCTTTCGCAACTGGCAGTTGCTTCGTCAGGAAAGAGGGAAGGAGAGGGAAAAACGAAAGGATGTGGGTTTTAAGGGAGAGGGTAAGGAGTCATTCCAATCCCGGGAGCGGAAAGACTTCCCTTAGGGGAAAAAAAGGACAGGTGTACACTCGCACACACACACACATATCCATCCGCACATACACAGACACAAGCAGACATATTTAAAGGCAAATTGCCTAAGGGAAGTCTTTCCGCTCCCGGGATTGGAATGACTCCTTACCCTCTCCCTTAAAACCCACATTCTTTCATTTTTCCCTCTCCTTCCCTCTTTCCTGACGAAGCAACTGCCAGTTGCGAAAGCTCGTAATTCTGTGTGTGTGTTTGTGTGTTTTGTTCATGTGCCTGTCTGCCGGCACTTTCCCGCTTGGTAAGTCTTGGAATCTTTGTTTTTAATATATATATATATATATGCACTATCAGAAATCTATATTTTGTTGTGATGCATTTTACTTTATTTGGAAACAATGTACAACAACCAGCTTTTGCAAATTCTCCACCAAGCAGGGTAGCTCTGCATCTTGTGACACTGAGCTAACAGTCCCTGGATTCAGGAGGCAAGGTGATGCGAATCCATCCACCAGCAAACTTCAAAATACTTTTCTGTGATATCCCAATTTTAATTTAGGCAAAAGCCAGGGTTGGTCCCTCAGTACAGGTCATGGCCAGTTCCTTCTGAATTCCTTTCTTTCCCGACAGATTTCAATTTCATTAAAGATGCAACCTCTCTGTTTAAATGAAAAGAGCTGCATCGAAGGTGAGCCAAACATCTTTTCGGAGAGTCCCAGCACTAAGAGCCGCTTTTACTTTGGAATGCTGCTTGCGATGGTAACTTTGTGTTATGTACCTGTGCATAAATGTGACTCATTCGCGGAACAGTGATATACAGAATCATGTCTTCAGTTTTACTACAAGAAAGATGTTCTACTGTGAAATGTCTTCTTTGCAATATTCTTGGAACAGTGAGTCCAACTCACAACTCTGATGTATTTGAAAATAAATGTTATTTAAACAAAGACGTATGTTGTACATCATAGTGGACATTATTGGCATCAAAGGTTGTATAACCATATTATCATAAATAAATACAAACTCATTTATGAGGTTGCAGCAAACGTTAGAAGCCTAATTGAAGTAACTGGGTTAATCTATGTGAAGATCCCAAAACTGTAGCTCATAATCCAGAATGAGATTTTCACTCTGCAGTGGCGTGTGCGCTGATATGAAACTTCCTGGCAGATTAAAACTGTGTGCCAGACCGAGACTCGAACTCGGGACCTTTGCCTTTTGCGGGCAAGTGCTCAATCAACCGAGCTACCCCCCCTGCGGGTTCGGGGGTACGAATAGGCCCGCGGTATTCCTGCCTGTCGTAAGAGGCGACTAAAAGGAGTCTTCAAAGTTTCGGCCTTATGTGATGGTCCCCACTTGGGTTTGACCTGCCATTTTCAAAATTTCCGTTGTTAGTGCGTGCCATTTGGGGAAGGACGCCTTACGTGGTGTTTTTCTATTGGTCCATCGTGCACCTCCATATTGCATGCTATCTATTGTCGTGTGGAGGGATTTACACCCCATGTCTTCTGGGTTGCCTCCTCGTCTTGTGCGCAATCCCCTTCTTAGCGCCCACGGCAATTGTGGACCCTTTCAACACCTAAAATCCAGCACGGTAGCCAGTCCGTTGTGGTGGGGTCGTCATGTACCCTCTTGGTGGTAGCCCCCTGACCACGCAGGGATCGCACTACAGATGCCAGAGCTGTTTCCTCCCCATGCATGCCAAGGAGTATGTGCCCATCTTGTCTGGGGCACGGGGACTCCGGGCAATGGGATATCGGCCAGGTACCCGTTGCTTTGGCTGGGTGGCGCCCTTGGGGAGAGCCCTCGTTCGGAGTAGGTGGCATCTGGGCGGATGTGGCGCAATGAAGCGCAATAAATCTCAGCAAGCTGGTGGCCGCACTGCCACCAGCGTCTCTAAGCGAGGTAAAATTGAATTCGATGCTGCACAATATGATCCTCAGTCGTTCCCCTCGTTGGCTGCGCCATGGGAGGGACGCAGATCTTTTGCCAAGCAGGAGCCTTATGTACCACAATACCTTGTCTGCAGCAGAAGTGATGGTGACTCCTTTCTTTCGACAAAGCCTATGTTTTTTGTGGAACACCTGGAGGATAAGTTTGGGGAAGTGGCGGGTTTGTCTAAAATGAGGAATGGGTCCATCCTCCTCAAGACGGCCTCCCCAGCCCAGTCACGGGCGTTGCTCTTGTGTGATAAGCTGGGAGATGTCCCTGTTACCGTCACTCCCCACAGTAGCTTAAATATGGTCCAGGGGATTATTTACCATCGCGACCTCTTGTTACAGTCCGATGACGAGCTGAGAGCTGACTTGGAACGACGTGGTGTGCATTTTGTCCGTCGTGTGCACAGAGGACCCAAGACCAACAGGGTGGCCACCGGTGCCTTTATCTTGGCCTTCGAGGGTGCTGTATTGCCTGAGAAGGTCAAGGTAATGGTTTACCGTTGTGACGTCAAGCCATACGTCCCTCCCCCGATGCGGTGCTTCCAGTGCTGGAAGTTTGGGCATATGTCCTCCCGTTGCCCATCCAGTGCCACATGTCGAGATTGCGGACGCCCCTCCCATCCCGATTCTCCATGTGCGCCTCCGCTTGTCTGTGTCAACTGTGGGGAACACCACTCTCCATGCTCGCCGGACTGCCCCGTTCTTCATAAGGAGCGGAAGATTATGGAATTTAAGACCCTGGACCGGCTTACTTATCGCGAGGCAAAACTGAAATTTGAAAGGTTGCATCCTGTCCCTCTTCAAACTTCTTATGCTGCAGCTACGTTATCGTCGCCCTCGCGGGCGGCAGTTGTCGCCTCCTCTGTGCCGCCTTCAGTTGGCCCTCGGGGCCGTCCATCTCTGTCTGCCCCCCTTGTGTCTGGGGGCAAGCCTTCCTCTGTTGCCCCCTTAGCAGTTGGGGGCAAACCCCCTTCTGTCACTCCCCCCGCACATGCTTCAGGAGTGACATCTGCTCCAAAACCAGGGGGCTCGATCCCTCCCCCTCCCCCTCCCCCTTCTCTGCCGGCGTCGTCTCCGCCGGCGTCGTCTCCGCCGGCGTCGTCTCTGCCGGCTCCTCTCTCGCGGAAGGGGTCCCTCGGGGCCCTCCCTTCTTCCGTTTCTTCTGCTACCCCGCCGGATGTCAGCCAGTGGCTGAAGGTTCATCCACCTGCTGGTCGTAGGGCTTCTGCGTCGTCGTCAGCCTCCGACGCTCCTTCAGAGAAACTCTCCCAGCCCTCTAAGCCAAAGGACAGACGCGAGAAGAAGGACCGGAACGTGTCCAAGAAGAAGGACGCTCCGGCAGTTTCAGTACCGCCTGCTGTCAATAGCTCTGGCTCTGGGGATGCGGTGGAGATCCTCGCCTCTGCCGCGGATCTCGCCCTCACGGAACCCTCGGGGACGTCTCCTATGGACACAGCTGACTCTCGCTCGGTGGCGGCCGTTGACTCTGCGGCGCCGTCTGCCTCTTAGTGGACTTAACGCCCTCCCAGTCCCTTCCTGCTTCCATTCTCCAGTGGAATTGCGGCGGTTATTTCCGCCACCTGCCTGAGCTCCGGATGCTTTTGAGTGTTTCCCCTGTTCTGTGCATTGCTCTTCAGGAAACTTGGTTTCCAGCAATGCGGACCCCTGCCCTTCGCGGTTATCGGGGATACTATAAGAACCGCGCTGACTGTCAACGAGCTTCAGGTGGAGTTTGCCTCTTTGTTCACCACTCTGTCTGTAGCTCACCAGTACCCCTTCTGACGCCTTTAGAGGCAGTCACTGTCAGGATTGAGCTCTCGCCGGCTATTACTGTTTGCTCTGTTTACATTCCTCCGTATGGGCAACTCCCCCGACATGTCTTGGCTGCGCTGCTGGCTCAACTCCCGCCGCCATTGCTGCTTCTGGGCGATTTCAATGCCCACAACCCTCTATGGGGTGGGACTGTCTCCGATGACCGTGGTCGCGCTGTGGAGCATGTGTTGGCTCAGCTCGACCTTAGCCTATTGAACACCGGTGCTCCCACGCATTTCAGTGTGGCCCATGGCTCGTTCTCGGCCATCGATCTCTCTCTTTGCAGCCCCGGACTTCTCCCATCCCTTCACTGGAGAGTGCATCCTGACCTGTGTGGTAGTGACCATTTTCCCATCTATTTGTCACTGCCCCAGTGTCATTCTTCTGGTCGCCTGCCCCGCTGGGCTCTCAACAGGGCTGACTGGCCGGCTTTTACTTCCGCTGCCACCATTGCTTCTCTCCCACAGGGTGACATTGACGAGGTGGTCCGTGTCTTGACCTCGTCAATTATTTCTGCGGCCGAGACTGCCATCCCTCGCTCTTCTGGACTCCCTCGGAGGAAGTCTGTCCCCTGGTGGTCGCCGGAGATTGCTGAGGCTATTCGCGACCGTAGGCGGGCTCTCCAGCGTCATAAGCGGCACCCGTCTCTGGAGACCCTCATCGCCTTTAAGAAGCTCCGTGCCTTGGCCCGTCGTCTTATTGCACGGCGTAAGCAGGAATGCTGGGAGAGGTACATTTCATCCTTGGGCTCCCGTGTCTCCCCGTCGCTCGTGTGGTCCCGCATCCGGCGGATTTATGGATACCAGACCCCTATGGGTGTCCCTGGAATCTCCCTGGATGGCGCTGTCTGCACGGACGCCGCCACCATTGCTGACCACCTTGCCACGCACTTTGCTACGAGCTCTGCGACTGCAACTTACCCTCCTGCCTTTCGCTCTCTAAAGGAGCGCGCCGAGCGGACGCCGTTATCGTTCCACACACGTCGTTCTGAAAAATACAATGCTCCTTTCAGCGAGAGGGAATTCCTTGCTGCCCTCGCCAATTGCCCTGATACAGCGCCAGGACCGGACTGCATCCACGCGCAGATGCTGAAGCATCTCTCCAGGGACTGCCAGAGACACATCCTCACCATCTTTAACCGCATTTGGAGCGAGGGCGTGTTCCCGTCGCAATGGCGAGAGGGTGTTATCGTTTCCATCTTGAAGCCCGGTGCGGACCCTCTGGCGGTGGACGGCTATCGCCCCATTACACTAACCAACGTTTTGTGCAAATTGCTCGAACGTATGGTGGGGCGGCGTTTGTGTTGGGTCCTTGAGTCGCGCGGTCTCCTCGCTCCATCCCAGGGTGGCTTCCGTCAGGGCCGGTCTGCTGCGGACAATTTGGTGCGGCTGGAATCTGCTATCCGTACGGCCTTTTCCCGCCGTCAGCATCTCGTTGCTGTATTTTTTGATCTGCGGAAGGCATATGACACAACATGGAGGCATCACATCCTTGCTACGTTGCGCGAGTGGGGTCTTCGTGGTCAGCTTCCAGCTTTTCTTCAAAACTTTTTATTGCGCCGCTCTTTCCGGGTGCAAGTCGGTGCCGCCTCTAGTTCATCTTATATACAGGAAAATGGGGTCCCGCAGGGCTCGGTATTGAGCGTTTCCTTATTTCTAGTGGCCATTAATGGTCTGGCTGCAGCTGTGGGGTCGTCGGTGTCTCCTTCTTTGTATGCCGACGACTTCTGCATCTCATTTAGCTCAACGACTACGGGAGTCGCCGAACGCAGGCTGCAAGCAGCCGTTCGCAAGGCGGCATCATGGGCTCTGACTCATGGATTTCAGTTCTCTGCGGCCAAGACTCGAGTTATGCACTTCTGCAGGCGTCGGACGGTCCACCCTCATCCGGAACTTTACCTCGACGGTCACCTACTTGAAGTGGTGGACACTAGCCGCTTCTTAGGACTCGTCTTTGATGCCCGGCTCACATGGGTTCCTCATATTACTCAGCTGAAGCAAAAGTGCTGGCAGCACCTCAACGCCCTCCGCTGCCTGAGCCATGCGTCTTGGGGTGCAGATCGCAGCACGCTGTTGCGATTGTACAGAGCCCTTGTGCAGTCCAGGCTTGATTATGGGAGCCTGGCCTATGGGTCTGCATCGCCCTCAGTGTTGACGTTGTTGGACCCCATACACCACTGTGGGGTTCGGCTTGCAACTGGTGCTTTCCGTACGAGCCCCGTGGATAGTCTGCTGGTGGAGGCCGGGGTTCCCCCGCTGCGGATTCGCCGCCACCGACTGCTCGCCGACTATGCTGTCCATGTGCATTGCTCACCGGGCCATCCCAATCATCGCCTGCTTTTCCCTGCCAGGGTCCTCCCTCTGCCCGACCGGCGACCTAGGTCTGGGCTTTCCATTGCTGTCCGTGTCCAGTCCCTGCTGTCGGAACTGGGGTCGTTCCCTCTTCTGCCGCCCTTCCGGGCCTGTGCACCCACGCCTCCCTGGTGTATGACCCGTCCGTCCGTCCGCCTGGACTTGGCACGGGAACCCAAGGACTCGGTTCCGCATGTGGCCCTCCGTCACCGTTTTCTTGCGCTCGTCGCCTCGTTTTCAGGCTGTGAGCCTGTCTACACTGATGGTTCCCTGGTGGATGGTCGTCCTGCCTACGCTTTTGCTCACGCTGCCCATGTTGAACAGCGCTCCTTGCCGGCTGGCTGCAGTATTTTTACTGCAGAGCTGGTGGCCATATTGCGCGCTCTTGAGCATATGCGTTCCTGCTCAGGTACGTCCATCGTCATCTGCAGTGACTCCCTGAGCAGCCTCCAGGCTATCGACCGCTGCTATACCTCTTGTCCTCTGGTATCCTTTATTCAGGAGTCTGTTTTTGCCATTACCCGCTCTGGTCGTTCGGTGGTCTTTGTTTGGACGCCAGGTCACGTTGGCATCCCGGGGAATGAACGTGTCGACAGGCTGGCCAAAGGGGCGGTCGACGCCCCCACTTTGGCGATCGGCCTCCCGGCTCGTGATTTGCAGCTGGCGTTGCGCCGTAAGGTGCTTCAGATGTGGCGTGACGAGTGGCGTAGCCTGACTTCTCCGAATAAACTGCGGGCTGTCAAGGAGACGACCGATGTGTGGCAGTCCTCCCTGCGGGCTTCTCGCAGGGACTCTGTCATCCTGTGTCGGCTCCGCATCGGCCATACCTACCTGACGCACGGACATCTTTTGCGTCAGGAGGATCCCCCCCTGTGTCAGTGTGGGTCCCGGTCGACGGTCGCCCACATTTTGTTGGAGTGTCCCTGCCTGCGCATCCTCCGGCAGACTTTTAATCTCCCGGGCACGTTGCCTTTGGTTTTATGCGACGATGCCTCCATGGCTGACGACGTTTTAAATTTTATTCGTGGTAGTCCTTTTTATGGTTCCATTTAGGGGGGGACCTGTCCCTTTCCCTTTCTGTGTATCTTGTCCTCGAGTGTCTCATTGGTTGCAGATTTTAATGTGTGTATTCCGATGGTTGACTCTTTCCCAATTTTTGTACCCATGGTCAGTCAACCAGTCTCCGACCCTCTTATTTTCTTCCGTTTCTTTCTGTCCAGTGTTCGTCTGTACTCTTCTTGTCTCTAGTGTTCGCTGACACATTGGTGTTCTTTCAGTGACTGGGGGGAGGGGCGTCTCCTCCCCCCTTGGGGTTTTACCTGTTCCGTAAATTTTGTTTCGCCGGTTTTTTGGAATGGGGGACTGATGACCTTAGCTGTTTAGTCCCCCCTTAAACATCCCAACAACAACAACAACAACAACAACAACCGAGCTACCCAAGCACGACTCACGCCCCGTCCTCACAGCTTTACTTCTGCCAGTACCTCATCTCCTACCTTCCAAACTTTACAGAAGTTCTCCTGCGAACAGATACTGGCAGAAGTAAAGCTGTGAGGACGGGGCGTGAGTCGTGCTTGGGTAGCTCAGTTGGTAGAGCACTTGCCCGCGAAAGGCAAGGGTCCCGAGTTCAAGTCTTGGTCCGGCACACTTGTAGCTCATAATATTTATGGAGTTTGTTTTCATTTATAAATAAATTTGGCTACTATAATTTCAAGTTGACCATTGAAATAATAATTTTAAAAAGTTTTGATGACTTAAGGAAATTAAGAACTTTAATGAAATGAAAGATACTTCAGTAAAATTTGAGACTGAATTGAGAAACTTGAGATGCTTTGATGTGCTGAAGAAATTATGACTTGGTTTCAGATAAGCTGTAAATTTAAATACAAGATTGTAGTAGGAGAAAGATAGCCATTGTCAAAAGAGATATGAGCCTGTTCAACTTTGTAAGTTATTTAACTGAACTTTAAGATTCCTAGATATGATTTTTGTGCTTAATTTTATAGACTAAATACAATTTTTGACGGCCTCCCAAAAGTAAATTATAAACATAAAGTTATAAATAAATACTTGTATTTTCAGCATAAAATGCAAGGCATGAGCATTTTTAAGGTCCTCTTTAACAAATTGCTCCCTCCCCCTCCCCCCCATCACCCCTTTGAGAATAGCCTGCTATGTCGTTGCAATCGAAAATTTAATTTGTTGAAATGTGATAGTATGAATAAATAAATCATTTTATAACAGTTCTTGCAACACAGTTCTGATGATAATTTTCAAATTTTGCTCATTTCACTCACAACAAAACAGTTGCTTGCCTACCCCTCATAGTTGTAACAAAACTGCCAAAAGATTTCAGATTTGTTCACCTTGACGATCTTTGGGAGGGAACTGCCAGGAGAGAGGAAACCATGAGAAGAAGATGGAATAACCAATGAAAGGGTAACATTCTATGATTCAGAATGAGGCTTGTCAGAAGCCTGAACATTTTAGGGAAGCTAAGGAATCTGAAAAGGAGAATGCAAAGGCTAAACCTACATATAATGGGGTGTTAATGAAGCAAATTGGAAAAGAGATAAGGACAATGGAGAAAAGATAAGAACTTCTGCTCAAATGAATATAGGGTAATTTCAACAGCAGCAGAAAATGGTATAACTGGAGTGGGATTCATTATAAATAGGAAGATAGGACAAAAAGTGAGTTACACTGAGAAGTTCAGTGATAGGAGTGTTCTCATTATCATCAATGGCAAACCAACGCCAACAACAATAGTTCAGATACACATGCCAATATCACAAGCAGAAGATGAAGAGAGAGTGAAAGTATATGAGGATATTGAATGGGTGATTCAGTACATAAAGGGAAATGAAAATCTAATAGCCATGGGGGTTAGAACAAGGTGGTCAGGGAAGGAATATAGGAAAAAGTTACAGGAGAATATAAGTTTGGTAGTACAAATGAGGGCTGAGAAAGACTAATTGAAGTTGGCAATAAATTACAACCAGTAATAACAAACACACTGATCAAAAAGCACACGAGGAAGGAGGTATATTTGGAAAAGGCCTTGAGATACAGGAAGATTCCAGATGGATTACACCATAATCAGACAGAGATTCTGGAATCAGATATTCTACTGTAAGGCATCCCAGGAGAAGGTATAGACCCAGCACACAACTTGGTAATGATGAATTGTATGACAACATGTAAGGGACTCCTCTGGAAGAATCAGTGTGCAAAGAGTTGGGATACTGAAGAATGATGACATGTGTTTGAAGTTATCTGAGGCTGTAAGTATTGCGATAGTGAAACCACAGTAAGCAGTTCAGTTGAAGAGCAATGGCCATCTCTAAAACTGGCAATCACACTAGTTAGATAGACAACCAGAAGTACAAGGAAGGGAACTGTGAAGAAACTTTGAATAACAGAAGAAATAATTTAGTTGATGGACGAAAGAGGGAAGTCAAAAATTTTCATGGAAACTTAGGCATACAACAACATATAGGTCATTTATGAATGAAATACAGTCATGTTTAGGAAAAGAGAACACCTTGAATGACTAGAGATAAGACGTTCGTATTCACAGGACACGAACATTTGTAGGTAATGGGCAAGCGAGATTTGAGTGGACATACAGAACGCCTCCCAGAGCTGTGTCTGAAAGAGGGCGCGTTATGGGCATGAGACAATGTGACGCATCCATACGGAAAATTGCTGCTGACGTGGAACAAAGTGTTTTGATTGTGCAACAGGTGTGTGCAGAATGGTTTACAGAAGGCCGCAGAATGCGATGAGACGGGTCAGGTCGTACTACCCAGACCATCCGAACATCGACACCACATATAAATGGCACTGCAGAACAGATCTGAGTTCTCCTCGGCTCTGGCGCAACTGTGGAACAGTGTAACACATCTTACACATCAGGGTGACAGTTCGTCACTGTTTATTAGGACATGGGTTACATGCAAGTCATCATCCACTACTCCACCTACCTTTGTCAAATGTGCAGAAACATGCTAGACATCAATGGTGAAGGAACATGACTGGGGACAGGAACGGCAGGAGATGGTGTTTTTGGATGAACTCAGGTTCTGTTTGTTTGAAAATGATGGCCACATTTTGGTTTGCCACAAATAGGGAGCAGCATCACAGTGACTGCATTCGCACAATACATACAGTGCCAACTAACGGCCTTATGGTCTGGAGTGCTACTGGGTGCAACCTGTGAAATACCTAAACACCTATCTCCCAGTATCATACCTATTTATTTTTCTCCTTATTAATTGTATATTTGTTTTCTTTTCCTCATTAGCAATAAGAAATTTGTACATTGCGCAGAAGATGGCAAAGATAGGCTTTTAAAATTATCTTTGTGACAGAAGAGTAATGTCAGGAGAATATTCATTTTTTTTAACAACTTTTGTTTCAGTCTCGAGAGTACACACATCAGGATGTATACATGGACGAGGAAAAAAAAAATTCCCAGAGTTCCCGCTGGTTAAAAGTACACTTTCTCCTGGGTGAAAATAAACATTTACCGTGTTAAGTGAGGGTAACTCCAGTGGAAGACTCTCCAGGAGAGACGCTCAGTAGCTGGGTATGGGCTTTTGTTAAAAGTTTCGAGAACATACCTTCACCGAAGAGTCAAGCAGTATATTGCTCCCTCCTATGTATATCTCGCAAAGAGACCATGAGGATAAAATCAGAGAGATTAGAGCCCACACAGAAGCATGCCGACAATCCTTCTTTCCACGAACAATACGAGACTGGAATAGAAGGGAGAACCGATAGAGGTACTCAGGGTACCCTCCGCCACACACCGTCAGGTGGCTTGCGGAGTATGGACGTAGATGTAGATACTTTTCCTCGGAACTGTAAAATTTATCAGACTTTTGAATGGTTATGATTTTATACACCAGCGTAGAATTTCCCAGGACTTTAGCAAAAGAAACTCAGGTAAGAAAACACGTTTTGGGAAGACGTCTGATGTGCAGCAACATGTACACTGTATTTTCGTATTACAAAAGTATAAATTCGAATTCCACCAAACACCGCATGTTACTTTCTGAAGCATTGAAATCGAGATGCGATGCGATTTTGTAAGCCAGTCATAGCTCATGTCACGTGATCTCGCTAGCCGATAACGACGGATATTCAGATCATAGGACACGTGTGTAGTCACTTCACTAAGTAGTGCGAACACACAAGTAGGAAAAGTTAATGGTTTAAGTTAATCTACGTAGTGTTGCCACAAGGAAAGAAAAGCTTTCACATATAATGTTGTCCCTTTTTGCACGTGTTATACTTTAAGATACATCACACAAATGTGACAGTAAAATTTTTAAGAACAACATAAATGTAAGCTATGGGCCTGAATTTATTCTAAATCATCGTACTCAAAAAGCAGATTTTTAAATGAGAGTCAAACGCTCTGTGATTTCAGAAATTCATCGTACATTCTCACTCATTGTTCACCTTGCGTAACTGGAAATTTACTTTGAAAGTAACGGTTTTCAACAATATTTTCCCGCGGCCTCTTAGAAATAGGTTCGTTTTAGCAGTTGCCAGAGAGCACCAAATAACAAGCGCCGCCGCGCTTGCGCAGCTACGCAGGAAGCCCGTATGTCGGTATGTGTAAGAGTGATAGCGCATTAGTGCAGCCACGGCCACGAGTCACAACCAACGGCTGGCCGTGGCCGCAGCTACTGCGACCAAGCAATGCCACCTAGGTGGCGTTGGACCAAGTCTGCGGCTGGCCGGCACGGCTGGCAGTCGAGTGTCGACTAGCCGCACATCACTGGCACGATGGACGTCACGGAGATAGCTACGGCTGTGTAACTCTGGAATCATGAGAAAAAACGAAAGAAGAAGCGATATTGGGTACGTCCTATGTTGCAATCCCGCTCTACAAACAGAATGTTTGTTACTTTTTTTGTGAACTTAGCGATCACGAAGATAAATTCTTCAATTTCACCAGAATGTCAACAAAAACTTTTGATGAATTGTTAAAGTAATTTGGTGACAATATAAGGGGTATAAACACAACAATGCAGCTATGCATAGGAAATGAAGAGAATGCATAGGAAATAAAGAGTAATTGCTAGTTACCCTAAGGCAAGTTTTATTAAAAGTTATTTTATGAAAATGATAAAAAATTTAATTTCACTTCAGTTAGTAATATTGACTTCATCATTCATGAAACAAATGAGTAAAAGTGACGTAGCACTATTGTAAATACTGCCATCATTGATGGTTTCTTGTGGAGACTTCGCTATGTTGACTTGTGAGGAAGAACAACAAGCAGGTTGCGCAGGGTAGCTTTGCTGATAATACCCTTCTGCTTCACAAGGTAGCGATGTAACTAAAGGATGGCATTGTGAGAAATACACTGATGATTGTGAAGGCTGAAATAAGTTCTGTCAGAGGTGTTTATGGCTGGATGTGGTTTGATAACTAGGTTTACATTGAGCTGCTTCGATAGTACTTAAGATACGTCGTTTTACCTACAACTTCAAGTGCTGTGGTATTTACTTAAAATCGGGGACAAAAGATAACATAAAGAGTCTGTCATCATTTGTGCGTATAGTTGCTGTCTGGCTTCAGCAGATTTTTGCAGCACATTGATTAATTCTCTACCAATTTCATCTTGTGGCTTCCTTTTCTTGCCTAGTACCCTAGCCGTGTACGGTCCACTTGCTGCTTCACTTTCTTGTGAGGCCTGATTCTCAACATGTTCAGGCGATACGCTGCTGTGCATATGGGAGGGTGGACTGGTGATATTTAAGAATGACAGCAAATTGAAATACAAATATTGTGTCTTCCTTGCAGTGGCAGAACCACTTTTACCACGTAATCTCCTCTTCTCTCGGTTGTATGAGTCTTTGATATTGCGCCATTTCTTCTGTAATTGCATACCTGTAATGACGAAACATTATTTTAACTACGAATAAAGTCCACTGTTTGTAAACTGAAACCGCAAGCAGTGATATGTTAACGAGTTTCCACATACCATAAGTTAATTTTTTTTAAAAAGATTACAATAATTCTGCTTATTAGATTATCTTAGCAAAATGTTTCACGAAATTACGTTCAGGAAAAGGTTGCTTGAAATGTGACCTGTTTCCCAGAAGTGTGAACTGATTTAGTAATTTCTCCCTTTCAGATATCTAACAACTGGAAATTCGTTTGTTGATTGCACCATACCTTTCGACTTGGAGTAACAACAATCAGAGAAATTGTAAGAAGAGTATGTTCATCAATCTGGATTACCTTGAAAGATGAATGTTTGTCAGAACCTACCAAAAACGATTGGTTGCAAATAGCAAAAGATTTTGAAACTAAGGCCAATTTCCCAAACTGTCTCGGTGCTCTTGATGGAAAGCATGTGAGAATGGTGAAACCAGCAAACAGTACAAGGTGCATTCAAGTTCTAAGGCCTCCGATTTTTTTTCTCTCGACTGGAAAGAGGTAGAAACATGCGCATTGTTTTAAAATGAGCCCGCGTTCATTGTCAATACGTCCCAGAGATGGCAGCACCGTACGGCAGATGAAATTTTACCGCCAGCGGCGAAAATGAGAACTGTTTTAAATACTTAAAATGGCGACGTTTTCCTTACTTGAACAGCGTGCAATCATTCGTTTTCTGAATTAGTGTGGTGTGAAACCAATTGAAATTCATCGACAGTTGAAGGAGACATGTGGTGATGGAGTTATGGATGTGTCGAAAGTGCGTTCGTGGGTGCAGTGCCACACCTCGTCACACAGCATTCTTCTATCGCACGTCACCGTATTTCGTTCTGTGGAACTCAAACGTGTAACATTTTGTAATGGGTGCCATCAAACTGTATTCAGGACAGTGGTGCCTCTCCTGCTCCCAGTCGGCTGGTTTGACAAACTGCCCCTGTTTAACCCTTTCACTGCTCCAGACGTCAATATACGATAATCGTTTCAGTGCTCCAGACGTATATATCCTATTTGCTATAAAAAAATACTTATAGCGGTTACCTGCTACAGTCGTATAGTTACGTATAACGCCGAAAATTGGGCCAGCGAGTCGGAGGTAATTGTTGCGCAAGTATGCAGTTTAATTGTTGGAATACCAGGAATATACCTGAACGACTATTGAATGCTCAATTCTCTTTCTGCAGAGTTCATTCGTATCGCTATATTACCTAGTTTGTGTGCGGCCGTTTCCGCGTTACCGAATAAAATGACGATCCATTTACAGACGATGAGCTGCTGAGTACTTTAAACCAAAGTGACGACGAGGACATCATCATGCCCAATCTAGCTGATTATGGATGGGCAGATAATGACGACGAGTTGGGAGATAAATCTGTCACCACAAATATAAAAAAATGTTTGTGAACCAACAAACGTTGAAACAGTAAATGCAGATTTTGATGTTATCGTCGATTCTTTCTCCGATTCCGAAGAAGAGCCTGAGCGTATACCTGAAAAATCTCCTACGAGACACAAAACAGTTGATTTTAGGTGGTACGACTCTGATTTGGAACATACAGTACATAATTTCGATAACAGTGGCTATGGTTGCAAAATCGTCAATTTAGATGATTTATGTACTGTATACGACTGCTTCCAAGTTTTTTTAGCCAAGAAATTGTGAGCTACATAGCTGAGCAATGTAATTTATATTATGAATACCTTTGCAATGAGGCCAGTGAAAAATCAATAGTGCGACATTGGAAAAACACGAACAGTGACGATGTTTACTGTGTCCTTGCTGTAAATTTTCTGATGGCTCAAGTGAGAAAAAATAAAATAAACAGTTATTGGACCAATGAACAGTTACTGTCTACTCCAGTGTTTGCGAAAATCATGCCGAGAGATAGATATCTTCTGTTACTTAGAATGTTATATTTTGCCGATAACAGTAAGGACCCTGCAGATGACAAAATCTGGAAATTACGTCGAGTTGTGGATCACTGAAGAAAAATATTTCCAGGTGCTGTCTATCCTTTTAAAATTTGTGCATTGACGAAAGTTTAGTTCTCTTCAAAGGTTGTGTCTTCTTCAAGCAGTACATTCCTTCAAACGCCACAGATTTGGTAAAAAAATTTTGTTATGTGATTGTAAACCTGGCTATATTCTTGACTTTATGGAAACATTGTTCTCACTTTACTTGAGCGCTACCTTGGTAAAGGTCACACAGTAGAGGTGGCAAAAAATAACGTAACTGATAGAAATAACCGGTTACTGAAAAGTAACGGTTACTGCGATAACCGTTTCTCTGATACAGGCAGTTATTTCAATAACTGTCTAATGTCAACAGTGCCTCGCGCCATCTGTTGACCGAAGATCGTACTATGCTTTCCCGTCAACTCATTGGAGATCTGGCTAGGAACTAAGGAGAGGGTAGACCATTTGGAAGGCGTTCTATAGGTCAAGGGAATAACCGTGAGACTGCGCGCCATCTGTTGATAAGAACTGTGTACTATATCTTGCGCCTTCGTTTCTTTTCGCACAAACAATTAAATAAAGTTAATTTCCGGGGGGTGGCTGATAGGAGCTGCAGTACAGACATTAACAAGTACGGTCGTTCCCTTAAGCCACCGCCTCATATGTCAATTTAGCTTGGACGGGCTGTACAAAGAAAGGTACCATAACGAATTCGAGCGACTATGGAAATAGCTGTCAGATATCCGTATTTTCCTCTGGCAGTTATCGTTATTGGCTCACAGCTCTCGCTCTCTGGCAGTTATCGGGCTACCATTACAGGTAACCTGGAAGTTGGTAACGGAATAACTGTGTGTCTGTGTTCCTGATACAGTGACTCCAGTCTTAGACCTCAGTGATATTACGATAGTTACTGGAGCGAACATATATTTACGTACTTCTTCGGAAATAGCCGCTGGCTATCGCGAATGACAAATAACACAATACAGTTGAATATAATAATTATTATCCTCATCATTTGTAAAGAGATTGTCAAAATATGTGAATATATCACAGTAACTGCTAATATTTACAGAATTGATACGCTGTCAGAATAAAACACAGTTAAGCACTTTTAATAAATTTATCATACACAGAATACCCAATCTTGACTGTTGCAACCAAGTGCTGTCAAAACTGAAATATAGCAGAATTTTTACCCAAGCTGGTCTATCAGTCTCTGTTATGATATTCATCTACAGAGTAGAAGGAGGGGTCAATGGAAGCGTCTGATTCCACCCGTCTGCTTTGACGTAAAGGTGTTGTGTGTGAATGTCATTACGGCACGGTGTTTATTGAGTTGGTTTTTGTGTGTGTGGGGGGGTCTGCCGATCTAGTCTGCAGTGCTGGAATTTGCTGGTGGTAATTAATTTTTTTTCTACCTGTGATGTTTTGCGTAATTATGGAGTATTGCATGCGATTTAATTTATGTAGGGATGATTGATTTGTGGACTTTTGGGATTGTGGTTTTATTATTTGCAGTTGTAGGTGTTGGTTTTTTGGCATCAGTAGCTGTTGTGGACCTATATAGGTCGCCGGAAATGTCCGATTCCCATTTTCATAGTTGTAAGTGTTGATGTTTTAGTATCGTTATTTGAGGTTGACCTATGTAGGTCAAGGGAAATGTCCGATTCCAATTTTCGTACTTTTAGTTGTGGGTATTGGTGTTTTGTTTTGGTATGGTTACATATGGTTGACCTATATTGTTCAAGGGAAGCGTCCGATTCCTGCAGATTTTTCTTGGTGTAGCAGAGTACTGTATTTTTTTTCTTTTTGTTCTTCATTTTGTGTCTTGGGATCACGGTGTTTTTTTTACTAGCTTGTCCTCACCCTAAAACACCCAACTTCCCGCAGTTATCCCGTTGGTTTGATTGTATTTTTGGTGGGAGATGTTATTGTATTATTTATATGCATCTTCATGTTTGTTGCCATGTGTATGTAGTGACGTCATACACACTTAAAATAGCCATTTCCGGCATATTGATGATGGGTGGAATCAGTCTTTCAAACACACACTAAACCGTGCTTTATCTGAAACCAAGTTTTTAATGGTTGCTGACTTGCTGGCAGTTTATTGAAAATGCATGTTCCTGAATATTGGAGCCTTTTGGACCAAGGTAAGTGATTTTAGGTCGTTATATAGATTGCTGTTCCCATTTCTAGTACTGTTATTATGTATTGAGCTATTGGTTGGAAATACTTGTAACAAATTTCATTAAGGAATAAATATACTAGGAAGCAGTGGTTAGAATACAAAGTTCCTTGAACAGGTTCCTACATGATGTTCTTGAATTTTTACCACAAACGATTTTTATTACACGGTGTTACATGCGAAAAACTTTTGCTACGGTTGATAAGTTAACACAGAATATGCTCCCTTATGAAATAATATAGTAAAAAAATGTGGTGTGCCTTTCCCAACTGAATTTATTATCGAGTTGTAGTCCCAGAAATGTAACACTGTCGACATTTTCGATCTGCATGTCTTCATATGTTATAAACATGCCGTAGCTGGAGAAATCAAGCAGTTTCCAAATCTGACATAAAACTTGGATTAGCGTACTCACACTTTCCCCAATAGGACTAGCTTTAACAGAACAGGAGTAAACGAATCTGTCACATTACGTATATTTTTTGTTGTATTATAAGGCTATTCTATTATGTGAGCAGCACAAGAAATTAAGCTCCGATTTTAACCTACAGTACTCAGTTTACATATTACTTCATACTAAAAAACGCATGTTGTTAACATTTTACTTAAACAGTGCTGTGGCGAAGTTCCACGAACTTTCTGCCGCAGCTGCGAAGATAATATTTCTAATAGCGACCGATAACCTACAAACATATAATATGAAACACTAATAATCGTTCTAACATCAACTAAAATGTACCCGGAGTTAATAAGTTAAGGTTATGACACGATTCATACATTTCTGCCATTTCACACTACTCGCAGTTATACTGATAACTAAACTGATGGATTCCAACTATGTCGTTATTTAACTGTAGTCCCTCGGAGTATTCGGTATTCGGTAACTTGGCAGTTATTAATAACCGTTAACGATAATGGTTATCAAAGAATAACTGGAACTGTGATAACGGTTACTCCAGAATAACCGTTTGGCCCACCTCTATGGCACACATTATATGTTGACAATTGGTACACTAGCCAAACGTTATTTTCTTATTTGCATGACAGAGTGACTAATGCCTGTGGAACTGTGAGAACAAACCGCAAAGGCATGCCTGCTTTATCAAAAAAACTTAGAAGAGGCGAGATCAAGTTTATGTCAACAGATAAACTTCTTGGTCTGAAATGGCAGGACAAGCGGGAAGTGAGGATGCTTTCAACTCTTCATACAAGCGAAATTACAGCGACTGACAAAACTGACAGGACCACGAATGAACCAAAAACAAAACCAGCTTACATCGTAAGCTACACTGAGAATATGACGGCCGTCGACAGGAGCGACATGATGCTAAGTTCAGTCAAATGTGTACGAAAAACTGTAAAATGGTATAAAACAGTATTTTTTCATTTGGTTGGATCTGTCTCTGCTCATTGCGCATGCATTATATAAAACTCAAACGGGACGAAATGTTTCAGTATCTGATTTTCAACAGAAACTTATCAAGGAGATCCTAGAGATTCATCACCAACCGCAAACTGATGGACGTCGTGGAAGGAGATCGGCTGAAGGTGACAATCCCTTACGCCTAACCGAGCACCACTTTATCTCGCTAATCCCAGGAACTTCAAAAGAAGAAGGCCGCCCAGAGAATGTGTATTGTATGTGCAAAACATGATAACGAAGTAACACAAGATACATTTGTGTAAAATGTGATGTTCCTTTATGTTTGAATTTTTGTTTCGAGAGGTATCACACTTTGAAGTATTACTAATGTAATATGTTTTGTATTTTTTTCTCCTAATAAAGTACCGTTTTTGAACAAAATAAGGCTTTCTGAACAAAGATTTAAAAGAAGGAAACGATTTACACCGACACTACTGGCTTTTGCGTCTCAATTTTATCTCAATAATAACGGTAGACTGCTACAGTCGTATATATACGCACCGGGTGAAAATAACGCGCACAGGGCGGGAGCCGCTAAGAGTTAATGTGCAGTGAAAGGGTAAAAAAAAAACTAAAAATAAATACTGAATGGGATTATTTGTAACCAAGAGAACAGGAACTCTTCACAAAATTTGCACTCTTTATTGCCTATTAGCTAATAACTTGATGTTTTGTGTGACATAAAATTAAATATAGGATACATAAAACCAGTAAAGACAATAGACAAGCAAGACAGTTCACATTTCTTCAATCTTTAAGTCCAAGCATTGCTTTTCTCACTAACCTTAGTACAGCTTTACATAGCGTGCTTTCCTTTTGGGAAAGAATCCATTAGCTCATCAAAGTTCGTTAAAGGTTTTGCTACATGAAAAACCAAATACCGTTGTCTAATACGGGAAACGCTATTAATACCTACGAATAGTACCCAAGACTAGTGTGCTTCCTCGATCTGACTACGTGTATTTTGTCACTGTCTGCTAGATAACACGAAATAGGTCTGCCTAATATTGCAGCAATTGTAACACACCGCCTCTGTTTTGGCACAAACGGTCATTTTTATAACACGACAGAATACAATCACGAATTACCAATATCAAATGCTTAAGTTTCGTGTTAGGAAATACTTTCACATTTCATTCATACGCTCTAGCTTCTGAAGGATGCGGTTGAAAAGTAGTAATACAAATTTTTTTATATAAATTTGGAATCGTCATATTCTTCCATAATTTGTTTGATATCCCCGTTTCTTCTCCTTCCTCGTTCTAACAAACAATCTTGTTATCACTAATTCTGTAACTATTCCTGCCAGGGTTAAAACTTATTCTCCGATCAACTTGACTAGACCTGCCACAATCACCAGTTTAGTTGTTGTTGGTGGTCTTCAGTCCTGAGACTGGTTTGATGCATGCAGCTCTCCATGCTACTGTATCCTGTGCAAGCTGCTTCATCTCCCAGTACCTACTGCAACATACATCCTTCTGAATCTGCATAGTGTATTCATCTCTTGGTCTCCCTCTACGATTTTTACCTTTCACGCTGCCCTCCAATACTAAATTGGTGATCCCTTGATGCCTCAAAGCATGTACTACCAACTGGTCCCTTCTTTTTGTCAAGTTGTGCCACAAACTCCACTTCTGCCGAATTCTGTTCAATACTTCATCATCAGTTATGTGATCTTCCCATCTAATCTTCAGCATTATTCTGTAACACCACATTTCGAAGGCTTCTATTCTCTTCTTGTCCAAACTATTTATCATCCATGTTTCACTTCCATACATGGCTACACTCCATACTAATACTTTCAGAAACGACTTCCTGACACTTAAATCTATACTCAATGTCAACAAATTTCTCTTCTTCGGAAATGCTTTCCTTGCCATTGCCAGTCCACATTTTATATCTTCTCTACTTTGATAGGAAAACTCCTTTACTACTGTAAGTGTCTCATTTCCTAATCTAATTCCCTCAGCATCACCTGACTTAATTCGACTACATTCCATTATCCTCGTTTTGCTTTTGTTGATGTTCATCTTATATCCTCCTTTCAAGACACTGTCCATTCCGTTAAAATGCTGTTCCAAGTCCTTTGCTGTCTCTGACAGAATTACAATGTCATCGGCGAACCTCAAAGTTTTTATAGGCAGTTTGTCAACAAAAGCCTTAACAATCCCAAAGTTTTTATTTCTTCTCCATGGATTTTAATACCTACTCCGAATTTTTCTTTTGTTTCCTTTATTGCTTGCTCAATAAACAGATTGAATAACATCGGGGATAGGCTGCAACCCTGTCTCACTCCCTTCCCAACCACTGCTTCCCTTTCATACTCTTTGACTCATATGACTGCCATCTGGTTTCTGTACAAATTGTAAATAGCCTTTCGGTCCCTGTATTTTACCCCTGCCACCTTCAGAATTTGAAAGCGAGTATTCCAGTCAACATTGTCAAAAGCTTTCTTTACGTCTACAAATGCTAGAAACGTAGGTTTGCCCTTCCTTACTCTAGCTTCTAAGATAAGTCGAAGGGTCAGTATTGCCTCACGTGTTCCAACATTTCTACGGAATCCAAACTGATCTTCCCCGAGGTCGGATTCTACTAGTTTTTCCATTCGTCTGTAAAGAATTCGCGTTAGTATTTTTGCAGCTGTGACTTATTAAACTGATAGTTCGGTAATTTTCATATCTGTCAACACCTGCTTTCTTTGGGATTGGAATTATTACATTCTTCTTGAAGTCTGAGGGTATTTCGCCTGTCACATAAATCTTGCTCACCAGATGGTAGAGTTTTGTCAGGACTGGTCTTTCAGTGCTCTGTCAAACTCTTTGTGCAGTATCGTATCTCCCATTTAATTTTCATCTACCTCCTCTTCCATTTCCATAATATTGTCCTCAAGAAAATCGCCCTAGTATAGACCGTCTATATACTCCTTCCACCTTTCTGCTTTCCCTTCTTTGCTTAGAACTGGGTTTCCATCTGAGCTCTTGATATTCATGCAAGTGGTTCTCCTTTCTCCAAAGGTCTCTCTAATTTTCCTGTAGGAAGTATCTATCTTATGCCTAGTGAGATAAGCTTCTACATCCTTACATTTGTCCTCTAGCCATCCCTGCTTAGCCATTTTGCACTTTCTGTAGATCTCATTTTTGAGACGTTTGTATTCCTTTTTGCTTGCTTCATTTTCTGCATTTTTATATTTTCATCAATTAAATTCAATATTTTTCTGTTGCCCAAGTTCTTCCATTTAGTTATCCTGCATGTATTCTACGGTTAGGCGTTATTACGTGTTCGTACAACGTGTTTTCCGTGCTACTCCCAGAATAGAACCTTAGCGGCTGCTAGCCGAAGACTGTACAACTGGCCCTTACCAGTGTAACGTTCTGGCAAAAAATTTTGTGCAAATATTTCATTATCTTGGTTACACTGAGAAGATAATACGTAATCTTTGTTACCTGTTATTCAACAGGGATGCATTTCAAAATTATATGACTAATCCATAGACCGACGTGTGCTGGATGCTAGGCACTTTTTGAAACAAGGTCTTCCCTCCCCCCAACAGAAATTGCCGCCAGGGGCAGGTATCCCGGTTTGCCCCGACCCCTATATCCAGGCCTGTTACACATGCGTGAATGTGACAGCTTGGGCGCAACAGTAAAATTTTTTCTGGGTAGCCTCGATCTGACTGCTTGCGGCTGCTGCTTATACAGCTAACTGCCACACTTCGGTAGCTAGAAGCTGGAGAAGGTACTAAGGTACTACTCATATGCGACTCAATTGCGCATGGACTCGTTCGCAACTGCTCAAACGAATGTAATGTAAACAGTTGTGACGTCACGCTCATCGGAGGCAATTTGTTGTTATGAAGCATTGCATTGTCTTCCTGAAGTCGTTGAAATTTTGCTGTTGGCAGACTCTTGTGTGAGCACTTTATTTTGTTGCTGTATATGGTGCAACTTAGTTTTATTTTCGTTTTTTTTTTCTCTTTCATATTTTATTGCTGCAGTATTATCCTGCAGTAGCGGGATACAGTAATATCTTTTGTTAGAGTATTGGTTCTTACCAAGCAATGTTACAAAAATTTAACTGAAAACTAAAACAATGAAAAATTCCTGGAATTCTAAATATTCCCGGGTTTCACCCGGTTTTCTCCCGGATGAAAAAATTCCCTTGTTTTTCCCGGTTGTCCCGGGTCATATACACCCTGTACATAAAACGGGCATATAATTTTTACTCGTAGGCCAACAATGTGTGTAGTAAATGCTATGTGTGTTTCAAAACATAAGAAAATACACTCCTGGAAATTGAAATAAGAACACCGTGAATTCACTGTCCCAGGAAGGGGAAACTTTATTGACACGTTTCTGGGGTCAGATACATCACATGATCACACTGACAGAACCACAGGCACATAGACACAGGCAACAGAGCATGCAAAATGTCGGCACTAGTACAGTGTATATCCACCTTTCGCAGCAATGCAGGCTGCTATTCTCCCATGGAGACGATCGTAGAGATGCTGGATGTAGTCCTGTGGAAAGGCTTGCCATGCCATTTCCACCTGGCGCCTCAGTTGGACCAGCGTTCGTGCTGGACGTGCAGACCGCGTGAGACGACGCTTCATCCAGTCCCATACATGCTCAGTGGGGGACAGATCCGGAGATCTTGCTGGCCAGGGTAGTTGACTTACACCTTCTAGAGCACGTTGGGTGGCACGGGATACATGCGGACGTGCATTGTCCTGTTGGAACAGCAAGTTCCCTTGCTGGTCTAGGAATGGTAGAATGATGGGTTCGATGACGGTTTGGATGTACCGTGCACTATTCTGTGTCCCCTCACCAGAGGTGTACGGCCAGTGTAGGAGATCGCTCCCCACACCATGATGCCGGGTGTTGGCCCTGTGTGCCTCCGTCTATGCAGTCCTGATTGTGGCGCTCACCTGCACGGCGCCAAACACGTTACCAAGGCAGAAGCGACTCTCATCGCTGAAGACGACACGTCTCCATTCGTCCCTCCATTCACGCCTGTCGCGACACCACTGGAGGCGGGCTGCACGATGTTGGGGCGTGAGCGGAAGACGGCCTAACGGTGTGTGGGACCGTAGCCCAGCTTCATGGAAACGGTTGCGAATGGTCCTCGCCGATACCCCAGGAGCAACAGTGTCCCTAATTTGCTGGGAAGTGGCGGTGCGGTCCCCTACGGCACTGCGTAGGATCCTACGGTCTTGGCGTGCATCCGTGCGTCGCTGCGGTCCGGTCCCAGGTCGACGGGCACGTGCACCTTCCGCCGACCACTGGCGACAACAGTGATGTACTGTGGAGACCTCACGCCCCACGTGTTGAGCAATTCGGCGGTACGTCCACCCGGCCTCCCGCATGCCCACTATACGCCCTCGCTCAAAGTCCGTCAACTGCACATACGGTTCACGTCCACGCTCTCGCGGCATGCTACCAGTGTTAAAGACTGCGATGGAGCTCCGTATGCCACGGCAAACTGGCTGACACTGACGGCGGCGGTGCACAAATGCTGCGCAGCTAGCGCCATTCGACGGCCAACACTGCGGTTCCTGGTGTGTCCGCTGTGCCGTGCGTGTGATCATTGCTTGTACAGCCCTCTCGCAGTGTCCGGAGCAAGTATGGTGGGTCTGACACACCGGTGTCAATGTGTTCTTTTTTCCATTTCCAGGAGTGTATTATATATTAAAAATCATCATAGCTGCAAGAATATTTTTATTTACTACGCCAAAATATTCCAAGATTCGTTCATAAGCACGACTTTTGCCTGCAATCATAGGAGGAGGCAGTAATTTCTTCCATCCTGCAAGACATCTTAAAATATATATGTGCTAATCATTAAGATTTAGTGTATGATCAGCAACCACAGAAAATTAGAGGTAAATTAATGATATCAGTGCAACGTAATAGTGACTTATATTAAATATATATGTGTAATAATAGAACAATTTACTTTTTGTTAAGTCCCACGTTTGCTGCAAAATCAGACATTCTAAAAATCACCATGGACAGAGTAAGAAAAATTACCCGTATAATTATTCATTTTTGCAACTTCAGTATTTGTACGTGGTATTGTTATTCTTCTTACGTTTCGAGGAAGACTGTTCATACGACCAATTCTGTTTCAACAAGAATCCATGCTCTGCTGCAAGTAGTAATTGTCTCTCATTACGTAAATTTCATGCCAATTCATACTCTTTGTGTTAGCTGTTAGGCTGCCTCCTAACATAGTTATTCCAAAACCGACCAACAGACTAATACAATTGGCGGCCGATTTTTCAGGGCAAAGTCATAGCTAAACAAGAACAGACTTTTTCTAGTAAATGTTAAATGAACATCTGCAAAAATTTTAACATTATTGTGTAAAAGAAAAACTAATTTTTGTGTATTTCCTTATGGCAGGATTAAAAAGACCAATTTATCCACCAACAGGAGACGTTTAAGTGAGCTACTTGACTATGCAGAAAAGGTAGAAAATTTGCGCATTAGGTTGCATGATTACTCTTAGTAGCGCCTTTCGAGTAGTTAGCTTTCTTTCCTTCATCCTCGCAATTTCGCTAGTACAAAATTTATTAATCAAAAGGACTAAAAAGTCATACCAAACTTTGACTCATCAGTATAGCATAAATCATTACAAAAATTTCAATCATTTGTGTCGAAACACTTTTCGACAAATTGACAGGAATTTATTGAAATGTGATTTCACAGGAAATTGCAGGTTTCAGGTGTAGATTTATTAACTTAAGAATGTTTCTATTGATTTTTATTAGTTTTTTGGTAATTGCTAGCACCATCAAAACGGCTGACCAAAAATTACCCATTGATTTGCACAAACAAATAAATCAAAATGAAGTGCCAACCGCGCAGCTAGCAGAAAGCTGACATAAATCAAATAAGTCTGACAGATGTAACAAATGACAGCACAAAAACACAGACGAACTATGACGATACCACGATGACTATCGAGGCCAAAGGTCTTTCTCGCTGGCCTCGGGTGACTATAGATGAGACTGTTTCACGCATCTCACGAATCGATATATCACTGCTGAACGAAACAGAGGAAAGTGAAACAGCAGTGTATTTTGACAACATAGGACGGGCACCGATTATCGGTAATGCGAATATTAACATGCTAAGTACAGCTGTTAGCAATGATAATAGTACCACCAATGCGCTGTTACAGCAATTATTGACAACTGTGAACACTAAATTCCATGATATGAACACGAAATTCAATACAGTTACACAACAGCTTAGTAACTTGAACACAAAATGGTAGCGATTTGTCACAAAGTTTTTCAGATTTCCAAACAGAACAAGAAGAGGTGTTGGAAGATTTGCAAAACAGTGTCACACAAAAAATTCAGTGATCTGACAAAAAATCTACGCACAGAGCAATGTGAAAATTAAAAAAAAAAATAAAAACAAAACAAAACAGGAGGTTATTTCTGACATTAAAGAAAGTATTGATGTTTCGAACGAAAAGGTAGGTTCAATTAGTGACAATCAAGAACACGGAGAAAGTGAATTAAAGAATATCACGGACACAAATAACAAACAGTATAAGACCAAATCAAAACCAAGTGTGTAATACTGAAAAAAAGTGTCCACTACTGTTAGCAAACTACACATGGACTATAAAGGATTACCATTTGCAGCAGAGGAGCTAACATTAAGAGGAGGAGGTTGGAATTTTGAGTCTGAATATGCCAAAGGAGAAAAATTCAGCAGAAGTAGGTACCTTAGATCAAAGTAGTACATTAGCGCACAAGGCAGTATCTGAATGCGAAGTATTTGTGGAGGTGGTAGAAAAGGCCATGAAGAAAAGGGAAACCGAATCATCAAATGAAGTATATCAAGCTGCTAATTTTCAACTACCTGTGTCCACCATGGATGCATGTAATAGTTATCCACATCTTGTCAGCAGCTTGATACCAAGTGAAAGTGAAAATTGCAAAATTTGTAATTTACTTACAGCAGTACCTACAACACATCCACAATTGCCACACAGTGCTCCGCACACTTGTAACAACACACTGTTGTCAGATAATGCCACAAGTTTAACATCCATCTTTGCTGATGAAGGGTTGCAATTTCCCACATATTCGGCAGATGGAAAGCGGATGAACCCAGTAGTTTTTGTGCAGTACGTTCCTCAACATATTTCTGTGTAACTGGACAGAGGCTCAAAAGATAAAATTTGTTGTTGGTTATACCCAAGGTGACGTTCTTTTGTGGACCACTGAAATGGCAGAGCGTTGTTACAGCATGAGCAATTTGAACATGCTTTCTTAGACACGTACTGGTCACATGGCTATTTTATAAAGTACTTAAGTAAGACCAGATATTGGACCAATCCCAAATCATAGGTGGATGTATTAAAGAGCTGACTTCGGCCACACATAAAGGAAAAGGTAGTAACCACACCAGAACACGACACTGAGTACTTTTCGACAGTTTTGGATTACACTGACCTGATTTATGAAGAGACGCTATGGCAATGTAAAGCAGCAGATAAACAAACACCTCAACTCATCTTTAGAAGCCATCCCGTAAATACTACTGCTACAACACAACAAGAATGTCAACCACATCCGACACAGTACATACAAAAAGGGAATGGGTACGGTAATGGAAATGGAAAAAACAAAACATTTAAGTGAAGTTAACAGAACAACAGGAACAATGACGACGGCCAAGCAAACTACGGTCCGCCAGGACAAGGCTATCCGCGCCCGTGAGTGGTAACGGCCAGCTGATGCAGCAGCAAGTGGTCAGCAACAATCATATCCTGCACGCTGTGCCACAGAGTGAAAACTATAATTTCGCAACTACCAACATGAATTCACACAAAGATGGGTCACAACAAGCCACTGACACGAGTTGGTGTAACACAACACACACTGTACAGCCAACTGAAATTACTCCACCACCAAGGTCAATGCTCCTGCAATGGTGGAAAATTCCAACTGGTCGCAGTGAGGCCCCACACTGCTGACCAGGTAGGGAGTGGGGACAATACACTTCTAAACACGTTTTGTGATATATCACGAACAAGGTGACATGAAACGTGATTTATACCGACATCAGGAGGAGGTTCAGGCAGTTACAAAGACAACAATATTAGATATGGAAGTAAACTTACTTCTAGGCACAGATGCAATCACTAAATTAATGTCAACTGAATTTTTCCAACAGTTAAAGAAAAGAGGTAAAATTCCCACAGTTCACAGTTGTAGAATACATATGGCCACTGGAAACAAATCAAAAGTAGTGAATTACAATCACTTATTCCATTGAAAATAGGACACTTTAAATGTAATTTCCTCATCATTGAAAAATTAATAGTAAATTGTTTGGTTGAAATTGACATATTTTGAACTTTTAAGATTCGAATTGACGTAGGAAGTGGAAAAATGCTACTTCAGTGTTAATGAACAGGTTTTTCTGTCGATTTAATAAAAATGTCAGACAAGAAGGTCAAGCAGGAGGAGGAGTCTGATGTGACAGTTTAGTTTGTATTTCCTATTGCATTATTTGTAAACACTCACTATAATGAACAAGTGTCAGAATCAGATGTAATCTATGAACTGATGGAGCAAAAGGTGAGCGACTCCAGCACCTTAAATGAACAGGAACCTACAGATCTGTTATTTCAGTATACATGTGTATTTGGAAAACAACCCGAAGTTATCAAGTATTATCAGTACAAAATGGATGTTTACCCACATGAAACTTTTTGTGTATCATCATATCCTATTCCCTGGACGAAAAGAGAGGCAGTACGATAAGAAATCAATCGAATGATTATATGGGAATCATTCAACCTTCCTTTTCCCCTTATTGTGACCCCATATTGCCTGTAAGTAAACCAGATGGGTCAGTAACATTGGTTCTGGTTGCTCGTGGTATTACTAAAATCCTAGTACGAGTTCAAATCAGGCCTGACAACCTGGATGAACAACTGTTGAAGTTCCATAATACCCAGTATTTTACCATATTGATCCCATGAGCCTCTTACCAGCAAATCAAACTCCATCCAGAACGTAGAATGTACATACCTTTTGTGTGTGGTGGTAGAAGCTTTGACTTCTGCATCCCACCATTTGGCCTGAATATAAGTGCAGGTGCATTTATTGCAGTGCTACATGAAGTATTAGAACCAGAGCTACTTAGCAAGGTTACGGTCTTTGTTGACGACTTGTAAATTGCCACCCCCACTTGGTCAGAACACATTCAGCTAATTGAGAACGTTTTCCTTTATTCAGAATACGGGTTGACAGCCAATTTAAAAGAGTCCGACTTTGGCAAGGAGAAGGTAAAATTTCTTCATCATGTTATCTCCAAACAAGGTATTCTCCTTGAGCCTAAGAAACTCCATGCCATACGCAATGGGGTTCCTGAGCTAGGGACTGGTAAGTGCCGCCAGTCACCCGTAAGCTCTCGGCATGCTTCAGTGATCACCGTATGGTGTGGCGGTGGAATGTTGTGTGTCTCTGGGAATGGGGATCTTGGCTTGATCACCTGGATCGCGAGGATGTAATAAATCTGGGCCTCATTTTTTACTCCAGATTGTCATGGTTGCCACACCTGCAACACTTGAAAGCCAGAACCCTGAAGGCCCTGAACATTTTCAAGTGCCTTAGCCACAGGTCTTGGGGAGCGGACAGGGCGCGTCTTCTCCAGTTTCATCGGACTTTTGTGCATTCTCGGCTGGACTATTGGTGTGCAGTGTAGGGGTCAGCAAAACCCTCTTATTTGCAGATCCCTGACGCTGTCCACCATGCGGGCATTCGACTGGCCATGGGTGCTTATTGGACTAGTCCCATACCCAGTCTCTGTGCTGAGGCGGGAGAACTGTCACTTACCAACCGGTGGCAGCTTCTGTTGGTGTGCCAGGCTTGTAAATTTCTTGCAGCTCCAATCTTACCCGCTCACCATACTGTTGCTCGTCCGCCTCTGTAGCGCCTTTTTTCTAACCGTCCATGAGCCACAATGCCGTTAGGGATCCGTGTGCAATGTGTGCTGGAGTCCCTCGGTGTGGAGCCCATACAGCCCCAAATCCAGGGTTTTATCCACCTGCCACCCTGGTTACTGGAGAGGCCCAGAGTGATTTTAGGTTTGGTGCAGTACAAGAGAGATTTTACTCCTGACACCATTTTTAATGCAACATTTTCTGCCATTTTATCTGAGCACCACAACTATGTAGCTGTTTTTATGGATGGGTCAAAACAGGAGGATTCTGTTGGTTGCTCTGTTGTTTTTCCAGATCATGTCGTCAAGGTCTGACTGCCTCAAGCATTTACTGTCTTTAATGCATAATTGTCTGCGATCTTGCGGGCACTGGAGCAGATTGAGATGCTCTTCATGTCCTAAATTTCGTGTCTGTTCCGATTCTCTAAGTACCCGTCACTCATTGCAGATAAAATAGTCCAGGACATCCAGGATGCCCTCCTCCAACTACGACTGGGGAAGAAGGTGGTTTTCTGCTGGGTTCCAGGGCACGTCGGCATTCAAATGGCTCTAAGCACTATGAGACTTAACATCTGAGGTCATCAGTCCCTTAAACTTAGAACTACTTAAACCTAACTAATGTAAGGACATCACACACATCCATCCTCAAGGCAGGATTTGAACCTGCGACTGTAGCAGCAGCGTGGTTCCTGACTGAAGTACCTAGAACTGCTAAGCCAGAGCAGCTGGCCATGTCGGCATTGGTGGGAATGAAAGGGCAGATCTCGCAGCCAAGAAGGCATGTCTCAATATGCTATTATTTCAGTGTGCCTTCCCCCGGCACGCACTCACCTCGCTATCTGAGCTCACGAGTCATGCGTCGGTGGGAGGATGAATGGCTAGAAATGACTGACAATAAGCTCCGTTTAGTCAAGTCCATGATGTATTTGTGGTGTACTTCTTTCCAGCCCCGTAGAGGGGACAAGGTTCTCCTTACTTAGCTTCGGATAGGCCACAGTCCTATGACACATGGCTTCCTGCTCCAGCAAGAGGACCCTCCAATGTATGGTACTTGTGGCGTCCAGGTCACTGTGTGCCATGTTTTATTTTCTGACCAGCAAGCTGCGGTTTACTTGCCAGCACATCTGCCATCTCCTTTAGGAAATACTCAAACAAATGTGGTTAAAGTTCTGTGACTTGTCCAATGTTTTTACCAAGTTTTTAGGGAGAGAGTCTTAATTTTTTCACAGGATGACTGGCTCGCCAATATTTTACATAAATGGCCAGCCAGTGACAATTTCCTGTGGCATCCTTGATGCTCCTTTCTCATTTTCCTTACGTTTTATTTTCTTATAAAGCATTTTGCATTTTTTACCACTTTCTTGACATGTATGCTTCCATTTTACTAAATTTGTCCACATTCGTTTCTTTTAATGTGTGTCAGGGTACTGATGACTTCAACGTTGAGTGCCCGTAAGCCCCAACACAAATGTGCGCGCGCGCCCACACACACACACACACACACACACACACACACACACACACACACACAAAATACACAATTGTCCTGCACCTAGGAGCAAGAAACACCTAGAGCTTATTTAGGATTAGTGTTATTTTTCCCTAAGTTCATACCCAAACAACTGATGAACAGTGATGCCCTGCTTAATTTATTACCCAAAAAGAAATCATGGCTGCGGGGTGACAAGGCCCAAAATGATTTCAATAATATTAAAGAGGCATTGATGGGCACTAAATATGACAACAACGAAGAAGTTAGAGGCTTTTGAAATGTGTATTTGTCACAGAATGCTTAGAATAATGTGGACTGCAAGAATAACCAGCACCAAAGTACTGGAATGAATGAACAAGCAGCAAGATATGTTGACAGTGCTTAAAAGAAGAAAAACTGCATACCTAGGACATATAGTATCGAACACCAAATATATGCTTCTGCAGTTAATAATAAAAGGGAAGATTGAAGGAAAAAGAAGACAAAGGTGAAGAAGAACATCCTGGTTGGACAATATAAAGCAGTGGACAGGACCTCAAAGTGTAGACCAGCTATTACATACTGCAGTTCACAGAAGAAAGATGCAACATGGGGTTGCCAACATCCATTAATGAATAAGTAGTAGCAGCAGCAGCAGCAGCAGCAGCAGAAGAAGAAGAAGATGATGATGAAGAAGAAGAAAGAGGCATTAATAAATGCAAATATACTTAGCCACCTCGATATGCAGAAAGACTTCTGTCTGTGCAGTCGCCTCCTTGCAGGGTCTGGGGGCATGTCTGTTCCAGATGAGACAGGAAGACGGTAGGATATTGCCAAAGGTAATTAGTTTCGCTAGCCGCACATTAAATGAGGCAAAAATATCATACTCTGTACCAGAATTAGAAAGTTTGGCAGTAGTCTGGGCATTTGAAAAATTTGAGTAGTTGCTCTATCATGGTTACTTCAAGGTCTAGATGACTTTGGTGAATTTTTGGAACAGGACTCTGAGGTAAGAACTTTTCTTATGCAAAGTAAAATACTGCAATCTGACTACAGTAAGTTTTGTAAACAAATGAAAACAATGTAACAACAGGACTGGAGCAAGCTTAAACAAAAACTAACACAGGCAATGAACAGGTAAATATGTGGTACAGGAATATAAAGGTGTTTTATTCCATCGCAAACATCCTGATTCAGAACAATGGTGTGTTTTTCTTCCTGAGAAGTACATTGCGTAATTCATAATGTACACCCATGAAGTGTAGGGACACTAAGGGGTAAGTAAATGTACAGAGAAGATAGGTAAACATGGCTACTTTCCAAATTTGAGATGACGAGTACTTCAAGTACTACGAAAATGTATAGTGTGTCAGAATGTGATTTTAACTAACAAACCTCTAGATTCAGTGTCTCTGGATGTGGCTGGCCCCTATCCAAGAGGCAAGGGTGAAGCAAGAAACGTTGTAGCACTATATGATGTTTTTACAAAGCATACTAAGATGTGCGTTGTACATAGCGCAACAGCAACGTCCATTAAAAAAAGGATCAAAGAAGATTACTTGAGGAACATAGGAAAGCCACAAGTGATACTTAATGATAGTGCCTGATATTTTATAGGACAGAAATGAAAGCAATTTAGGACATAAAACACATCTTAGTATCAAGATTCCACTCCAAGACATTGCCCATAGAAAGAGTATTCAAGGAATTTAATGGTTCATAAGAATATACACACCGTGCACACACACAAAATGGATAGAGTGTGTCACACTTTTCATGCAGGTCATTAACAGTCTTACAAATACTTTCACTGGTTTCACGCCAAATGAATTAGTGTTTTACACGAGACAAAAGGAGGAATGGGAGTCACTTCTATCAAAAATACCAGCAGTGGAAATGACATTAGAGGAGAAAACTAAATAAGCAGTAATCACACTGGAAAACAGGGCTGAATATAGGAAGAAAATCTACAATCAGAAACTGAAGTATTTTACAAAGTTTAGTGAAGGCCAATGAATTCTGTTACAAACCATCCTAAGACAACAAAAATAGGGAAGTTAAACAAAAAGTGGCAATTACTTTTACAGGGCCCTATATAATTTCCAAAATCCCATATCCTGAAGGTTACAGACTGATCTACGAGAGGACAGGTCGAGACAAAGGTCTCTACCCCGACAAGGACTTAAAGGCATTTATGGAATAAACATTTTTGACAAGTATTTTTACTGACATTGACTGTACATAGTGTACGCAGTAGTAATTTAATTTCTGTTTTCTTCTGAATGCTAGTGTTAAGGAAGCATGTTTAGATATAAGAAATTTTACTTGTATTTTGATATATAAAGTAGCAGGTAAGTGAAACAGAGAGATATTAAATGATACAGCACTTCACTTGATGCGAGAAGCAGCAAAGCAAAGAAGAGCAGAACTCGTGATACATGCTGTGGTGTAATCGCAACGGTGAGCTACGTCAGCAGATGAGGTGAAAGCAATGACTCACGCTTGTGCGCGTGTAAATACAGTCACAGGAAGTTTAATTATTAGATGGCTGACATGTTAAATGAGCGCCAGCTAACATAATTAAACGCAACTCACCCACACTCGTATTTTTAAGAATTATATACATATAGGAAGAAAGAATTAAGGAAATGTACAAGGGACTATGAGTAATATCTACATAAAATAATAATGTTAACCTACTATACACAGATACATACAGAAAGTGAATGCGTTAGGAAGAAAGAATTAAGGAAATGTACAAGGGACTATGAGTAATATCTACATAAAATAATAATGTTAACCTACTATACACAGATACGTACAGAAAGTGAATGCGTTAAGAGACATTTAAGGACATGAACAATGACAGCTAAGATTAAAGCAGGATATACAGATGAGGAGCATAAATATCTCACAGTTTATAGAATTTTGTGGATACTTCTCTTCACAGGGTAAAGTTAAGTGAAGCTGGTGATGTGCCGGACAGAACAGGCAAATATAACGGCTGCATACTGATGTAAAAGAAAGACTGAATCAGTGGCTACTGAGCTACTACATATTTAGTTTTAAGTTTTTTTCTTTTCAATGACCAGTGCATCGACATGGTGTGGAAGAAGAGACGATAAGCTTTGAGAGTGGCATGGTACCTGTGTGTGTGTGTGTGTGTGTGTGTGTGTGTGTGTGTGTGTGTGTGTGTGTGTGTGTGCGTGCGTACGTGATCATTATAAACAACGACATTTATGGAAATTAAACATATCATGAATAGTTAAACTACACATTTTCTGGAGTAAAAAATGCCTGTTTCATGAAGTGGGAATATAACAAGAATCTACCATGAATAACGCTGAGTGAGAGTCTTCTTGTAACGTGATGTACGAGTTACGTATCCTTCCCTTAGTAATCCGATGCGCCTGTAGTCAAATACAAGGGATGTTTGAAAAGTCTGTGCAAAGTCCGAGAGATGGTATCGAGGTCATGTTTAGTTAGTAGAATCTTTGGAAAGAACGCACACCAAGTTTCAGCCATATCGGTCTATTTCTTTGTGTTTGGCATTTGTGTGAATCAAGGAAGTCAAGTGATTATCAAAAAATGGATGAAAAAGAATTTCATGTGGTGATTAAACATTACTTTATGAAAGGCAAAACGCCTCAGGAGACTAAAGGTAAACATTAAAGTGGCTGTGCACATTCGATTAGAACAGTTGATAAGTGGTTTCAAAATTTTCAGAGTAGCCATACGAGCACAAGTGCTGCTGAATATTCTGGATGCTCTGTGGAGGTTACAACTCCAGAAATCACTGATAAAATCCGTGATATGGTAATGGATGACAGAAGAGTTAAATAATATTTTGCATAAACATTTGGACACAAGTACACTATCTGCAAGATGGGTTCCGCAATTGCTCACACTTGACCAAAAACGGAATCGTGTGAAGTGTTGCAAGGATGGTTTGCAGCTGCAGCTGTTCAGAAAGAATCCACAGGACTTCAAGCATCATTTCCTCACTGTGGATGAAACACGGATACATTACTATAATCCTGAGACCAAACAACATTCTAAACAATGGGTCACTGAGGGAGAATCTGTACCAAAAAAGGTGAAGACCATTCCTTTGGCTGGAAAGGTTATGGCGACTGTCTTTTGGGATTCACAAGGGATTATCCTCGTCGACTATCTGGAAAAGGGTAAAAGTATTACAGGTGCATATTGTTCATTGTTATTGGATCATTTGAAAACCGAACTGCAAGAAAAACACCGGCGATTGGACCACTAAAATGTCCCTTTTCATTACGACAATGCACCAGCACACACCTCAGCAGTTGTGGTTGCAAAATTAATGTAAATAGGATTCCAACTCATTTCACATCCCCCCCCCCCCCCCCCCCCCCATTCTCCAGACTTGGCTCCCTTGGACTGTTATTTGTGTCCCAATTAGAAGAAATGGCTGGCGGGACAAAGATTTTATTCACACGAGGAGGTGATTGCAGCAACTAATAGTTATTTTGCAGACTTGGAAAATTCCTATTTTTCAGAAGGGACCATAAATTAGAACAGTGTTGGATGAAGTGTATTAGTCTAAGAGGAGACTATGTCGAAAAATAAAAAAAAGGTTTACCCCAAACACATAAGCAGTTTTTATTTTTGCATTGACTTTTCAAACGCCACTCGTAGATTCGTTCCTTCATTCCTAGAGGTGATGCTAAGTGTAGTTAGGCAAGCAGCGCATATTGTATTTGAAATAGATGCCGATGCTTTTCACCTGCTCCATAAATAAATAACAAGCTTCCATGAACAATATGAAAGGAATTATGTATAATGTTTCTTATGTAAAGATTTATGATACCCCAACATAGGGATGTATGTGTGTGTATATAAGGATGATTGATGTAACTGAGGTTACACATGTATATTCTATAATATTGAATGTAAATGAATCTATTATTTACAAACTAAACTGATATGACTGTTTATGAAAATAATCAAAGCTAATGCAGTGTTTTAACTATTCCCGGAAATGAAACTCAGTATGAAGTAAGTGTTAGTGGAATGTCGGCAATAATATGTCATATATATTAATGTATTAAAATTGTAACAATGTAAATAATGATTTGTTTAAAGAGTAACAGCATACAAAACCAGACACTTTATGCAAAATAAGGATTAATAGAGTTGGATGGCAGTTAGGCAAGGAACCTGTGTAAAAGTGTTTTTTTCCCCAAAAATATGCATGTGCAAACCAACAAAATTCTTTACTAAACTACACTCAACTCTGAATAAATAGAGAAGTGTTTTATAAGGAACTTACCTTACTGGCGGGTGCTGATTGGCGGATTTCCTCACTGCTGAATAAACACGTTACAACACGTAAACAATGGGTCCTGGGCCATAAAATTGGAGATCTTCTGTCACAGCATCGAAATTACCACAAGTACACACATCGTTTTCAAGAAATAAACAAATATTTCTGGAGGAATCCACTGTGCAACATACGACTACTTTGCTGTTTCACTCCACATGAAATGGACGTGCACGAGTTAAAAGTATTCAGTGAGTATGCAGTCATTAAAGTCCCAGGGCCAGGCCGCCAACTACTTGCCATGGGTGTAATAATGAATGAGACATGACTAAACCAAGCGTTGTTGAATATGCACAGTATTTGATATTTGTACCCTTTTTTATAACTTGTTTTCCTTTTAATTATCTGTATTAGCATATGTAGATATAATAACCAAAGCTGACATCTCTACTTAACATGACATAAATCTATCTAAAAGCCCAAGAGATAAAGAGCTTTGACTCCCCCTTCCCCCACATCGGTAATAGATAGCAACCAATTAACCATATGATGCTACCTAACACTGTACACCTCTATACATTGTCAGTGTACAATGGAAGGCAACTGTGTAATACCTAAACAACCAGATCCCAATATCATATCTTTTTATTTTTTCTCCTTATTAATTTGTATGAATGTTTTCTTTTCCTCATTAGTAATACAAAATCTGTACATTGCCGCAGAAGATGGCAGAGATAGGCTTTTAAAATTAACTTCGGAACAGAAGAGTGATGTCCAGAGAATATTCAATTTTTTTTAACAACTTTTGGTTCAATCTCACTTCAGAGTACTTATGTTTAAGATCTCTCTAAGTAGGACATGTAATTTTTACTCATGCATCAACAATGTGTATAGTAAATGCTATGTGTGTATAAAAACGCATGAAAAAAATATATATTACAAATCATTATAGCCGCAAAAATATTTTTATTTACTAAGCCAAAATATTCCAAGATTCGAAGAGGCAGTAAGTTCTTCCACCCAGCAAGACATCTTAAAATATATACGTGCTAATCATCAAGATTTAGTGGATAGACTGCATGATGATATCAGTGCAATCTAATAGTGACTTTGTGACGGTTCGTCTTCTTTCTTTGTTTCTTTGTTGATTTCCTCAGTGTCGACGTACTGGCTGAAAAAATAGGGGGTAGAAGTGCAGTACTGTCTACTGTAAAAGATGAAGCCGACAGGTGCACATTTGTGTTACACAGTTGTTTACTTTCACTTTTCACAATAATATGGCCTGTGCACCATTACTTAACTTTCAATAAGCCTCATTAATAGGTAACAGGCGAACATCCACATACTGCTACAGTAGTTTATTGTTGAACATTTATGAACAGTAAAAACCTAACCACAAAGTTCACAGCTCTTGAAGAATAGGAAGGTACGTACGGAGCAGACACTATAATTGTTTTAACACACGGCCTATTGGTGTAACACTTATTATTTCACTGTTAAGTTGACGCATTGTTGTTGTTCTAACCAACACAGGTTCCTCATTTGAAACTTGTCTATGGACTGACTGACCCGGGATAAAAAATCGGGCCCTTATATGGTGGTTGTTTGGGTGAAGAGACCAAACTTCAAGGTCATCGGTCTCATCGGATTAGGAAAGGAAGTCGGACGTGCCCCGTCAAAGGAACCATCCCGGCATTTGTCTGCAGCGATTTAGGGAAATCACGGAAAACCTAAATCAGGATGGCTGGACGCGGGATTGAACCGTCGTCCTCCCGAATGCGAGTCCAGTGTGCTAACCACTGCGCCACCCTCGGTTTCCCTTATATATTCTCACAATAATAGGTGCTGAAACTACACATTGTTCAAAGTTATATTTACAGAAATTACAATTAAAACTTAACTCAATTCTTCTACTACAAGAGTGTGGCCGAATTATTTGTTTAAATCATGAAATTAACACATATCATTATGCGAACAATACTTTTGACAAAACTGTTAATTACTTTGGAATTAATTAAGGGCTGGCTTTGCTAATATGTTTTCGAATAGAGCCAAATAAATCGTTTAAGAATACTATTAGTTGTTCCTTCAAATGTTTATACTTAGTACACAATTCAAATTTGTTTGTGTGTCAACAATAGAATTTAATTTACAAAATAATTTCTGATTTCACCCTATAACAAAAGATACTAACTAGAAATACCCGGAAAAAATTAGAAAATCAATTACATATATAAAATTAAGCACTAATTAGATCTGGTGTTATATTTTTTAAAACTGAGGGCCAACCTTTCTCTTCCATGAAAATGCAATTACACTCACGTTTGTTAATGGTAATTAGTTAAAACTGAAAAAACAAATTTAAGGTGGCAGATGGCAAAACGAGGGAAAGTAAAATTATCACACACTCTTTGTCACAACTTCTATTAAATATATATCTGTAATAATCAAACAATGGACTTATTGATAAGTACCAAGTTTGCTGCAAAATCAGACATTCTAAAAGTCTCCACGGACAGAGTAGGAAAAATTATCCTGTATACACTTTTCATTTTTGTGACTGTAGTATTTGTACGTTGCATTGCATTTTTCTTAGACTACATGGCACCAATTTAGTTTCGTAAGAATCCATGCTGTAATTCTAGTACTGTAAGTAGTAATTATCTCTCATTACATAAATTTCATGCTGATTCGTACTCTGTGTTAGCTACTGGGCTGCCTCCCAGCATGGCTATTCCAAAACTGACCAACAATCTAATACAAACCACAAATCACAGTTGGTGGATGTCCAGGGCACTGTGTCCTATGTGAATAACATCCTGCGACCTGTGGCCATACTCTTTCTGTACAGCACCATAGAAGCCATTTATCAGCAAGGCAATGTACAACTACATGCTGCTGCATGAACCCGTACCTTTGGTGTCACAGGATGTCAGCCTTTTGCCCTGGTCTGGCAGATCACCAGACTTGTCGCCAATCGAAAATGTATGGGACATGGTGAAATGATGGGTGCACCGCTGAGAATAATGCCAACCACCACAGATGAACATTGGAACCATGTGAATGAAGCATGGATGGCCATACCACAGGACGCCATTTGTACCTCATACACATTGATACTATCACGCATGGAACTAGTTATCAGGGCCCATGGTGAGCCCTGTGTCTACCAGGAACAGAAAACATGTTGAACCAAGGTGATTGAAATGTTAATCATTTCTATAGAACATAAACGTCCTGTAATTATGAACAGCCAGTCTCTAGTAGTTCAGGTGGTTTTCTTCCCCCACCCCCACCCCCTGAACATGACTTCCAGCCCAAGCTACCACAGATGGCAGTCATGTGTGTGTGTGCTTGCATGTGTGATTGAATGAGTGTATTTCATTTTCTGAAGGAGGCTTTGGGTAAAGGCTAAAGTGCAACTGTATTTTTTGTCTGTACCGTGAGTAGCAATCTCTCTTTTTCCTTATACTGTGAATAAATGGGTGATGCACTAAAACCGAGGTGAAGTGGTTCTAGTAAAAATGAAGAGAAATCAAAAGAAATGGTTGTCAAAAGAATTAATTCAGCAGAGTCAAAAGTTAAAACAATCTTTGGCAATGTTAAAAGCAAGGGTGTCAACAAAAGGAGGAAGATTTGTCTGAAATGTGACTGAGGAAGAAAGGGGACCCAATATGGAAGATGCAGGGTGATCTAGCAATAGAAACAGAATTTAGCAGAGTTTTGGGAGACCTGTGATCAAATATGCAGAAGGGGTTCGGGGTTCCTTCAGAATTTTGGAAGTGATTTGGGGCAGTGGCAACTATTCAAGTTGGTATACAGACTCTATGAGTATGGAGACATATCACCAGATTTTCATAAAAATATCATTCACACAACCCCAAAGACAGCAGGCAGAGAAGTGCAAGAACTGTTGCACAATCACATTAACAGCTGAAAAATAGGAGTAAGCCATAGGGAAAGACAGATAATATACAATATGCACAAGAACTGAGAGGGGTCAGTAAGACTGGAAGACCAAGAACAAAGTGCTCGGTGCAAAAGGGTGGAAGATATGGATGTAGTCTATCACCCCTATTGTTGCCTGCGCAGTCTACCACGCTGCTTTCTGAGTGGGAAGATGGTCCCTGGCACGAATCTGCCTGGCAGATTAGTGTCGAGGTCCAGTGTGCTTTCCAGCTTTTGGAATGTTTTTAAAGCAGTTTTGCATTTCCCTTGGCAAATGCGGGCTGGTTCCCCTTATTTCACCTCAGTTACACTATGCTGGCGATTGCTGCGCAAACACTGTCACCACATACTCGCACACTATACTTACTCTACCGTAGTTCATTTTATACACCGAAGAAACAATGGCAGTGACATATGGGCCTGTCAAATGAAAACAAGATAGATAGAAAAAAAAAAGTTAACCGTTACTTATTTCTAAAGTAATTACCGTAGACATTTATCCCACTGTGAGACAAGATGGTCAATGCCTTCATACAAAAATGTTTCCTGTTGTCTATGGAACCATGACTGTACTCTGGCACCCACCTCTTCATCTGAAGCAAATCAATATACACGGATAGCTTTCTTCAGGTCTCCAAAATGTGGAAATCACATGGGGAGAGAGTGGCTTCCCAGTGAAACTTCTGTAGTGTATTTAAAACCATCTTGGCAATAAGTTGGCCAGCCCCCACCCCTCCATATGGTCCTGATCTCTCCCTATGTGATTCCAAATGTTTGGGGCCCTGAAGAAAGACATTTGTGGCTGGTTATTTGCTTTGGATGAAGAGATGCATGCCGGAGTGAAATCATGCTTTCTTAGGCAACTGCACATTTTTCTACGAAGTAACTGACTGTCTTGTCTCACAGTGAGATGTATTAACGGTTATGGTGATTTCTTTTCAAATAAGGAACAGTTTTGTTACGTTTTTTTCCCTCTGTCTTGTTTCCATTTCATTGCCACTTAGACAAGAAAGTTTCAAGATCAGGATTAAAATTCTGAGGGAAAGGATATCAATGATAAGATTCACTGACAACTTTGCTATCTTCAGCGATAGTGAAGGAGAATTACACAGTGTGATTAATGGGATGGACAGTCTATTGAGTACACACTACAGATTGAGAGAAAATAGAAAGAAATACGAAAGTAATGAGAAGTAGCAAAAATGAGATTAGCGATAAACTTAACATCAAAAAGTAGACAATGTTAAGGCATTCTGCTATATTGAAAGCAAAATAACACGTCAGATGAAGCAAACAGATTAGCAGGGGCAAAGGGGACATTGCTGGCCAAGACAAATCTGTTAGTATTGAACACTGGCCTTAATCTGAGGAAGGAATTTCTGAGAATATATGTTTGTAGCACAAAATTGTATGGTAATGACTCATGGATGTAATGGTGCAGCAGAAAGACAATGACGATTAGGTGGACTGATAAGGAATGAGGAGATTCTCCACAGAACAGACAAAGATAGGGACATATGGAAAACACTGACAAGAAGAAGGGACAGGATGAAGTAGATGCATTAAAATATCACGAAATAACTTCCATGATGCTACAGAGAGCTGTAGGATGTGAAAACCATATAGGATGATTGAAATACATCCAACATAGCACTGAGGACACTGGATGCGATGGGTGTAAAATTATGGTGCCCCCCCCCCCCCCCCCCCCCGTGTGTGTGTGTGTGTGTGTGTGTGTGTGTGTGTGTGTGTGTACACTCGCACTGAATGTAACTGTCTTTTTTCATATCATCAATACATGCCACTGTTAGGTCTCTATATAACAAGTGTAATGATTACAGACAGTGAATAACCTCCACTGTTTAATTAGAGAACTGAATTCTGCTCTTCTTTAAAGCAAAATGTCCCTGGCTTATGTGGCATCTTCCACCACCACCGCTTCCATAAAAAGTCAGATAAGCAAGTATGCATATTTAATTTTTTTAGTGATTTCTAGTTTTGTCTGTATATGGTTACGTTCTACAACCTTCTTGGATAGTGAGCATGCAACTTCACCATAGAATAAGACCAGATGAAGACTTTTTGTAGTTTGTAACTCTTCCTGACTTAGGTAAAAGTGTGTAATTACAGATTGGTTGGAGAACACTAACTCACAGAATCATTTGCTATCTCGTGTGATATCACATTTATAAATGATATGTCTGTTCTGCTGAAATATGTCATTTCAATAGAGCTTAAAAGAAAATTTATACAGAGAAACTTAGGTCCACCATAATTTGGCTCTTGATGTAATCTTCATGCATAGGATTGCAGAGTTCCACTGTCAACTCAATTAGTAAAGGAAAGTTATCTCAACTACGAAATATTGGGTTATTAAACCAATCATAGATTGTACTCATATTTTGAGAAGGAGTATAGTACTGAAACAGCTATTTATAATTTCAGTGATGACACATTAATTTTTTTATGGATAGAACATCACCAGTTGAGACCTTCAGCAAATTATATGTAGCACTCCAATGTGTAAATCACAGCACTGTATAATGGGAGTCAATATTTGTTGCTAAAAAATTCAGAGAGAGAGAGAGAGAGAGAGAGAGAGATAATATTAATAAGAAGATGGTATATTGCTCTTCAGCACCAGTCTGAGTTCCTTCAGTGAGCTGTCAAACTCACTCTCTCTCTCTCTCTCTGTACATTATTTTGGGAATATATGGTTTAGTGCATGCCATATTAGTTCTCATACATTTTGTTTGAATCAAGAGGCAGATAATATGTATACAGTCATCAAGTAGTACATCAGGTTTTTGTGTACTTGATTTTTCCACAAATGTGGTTGGCTTCACAATGTAGGAAAAGAAATCTGCATCCTACATCCAGCATGATCAGAAAAGCAAAATCTTCAATTACTGTAGTATACTGTTAAAAAGTTATTAGTTTTGGGGGATTGTGTCCTTAATGAAGAAAAAGTTGTTTCTTCTTTGTATATTCTCTCTCTGTACTTCAGCAATTCAAGAACATAAGTAACTGAATTCTTTGTATAGACTTCAAGAACTCTAGGACATAAATAACTAATTAAATATATACACTACTGATCATTAAAATTGCTACACCACGAAGATGACATGCTACAGACGCGAAATTTAGCCGACAGGAAGAAGATACTGTGATATGCAAATGATGAGCTTTTCAGAGCAGTCACACAAGGTTAGTGCCAGTGGCGACGCCTACAATGTGCTGACATGAGGAAAGTTTCCAACCGATTTCTCATACACAAACAGCAGTTGACCGGCGTTGCCTGATGAAACGTTGTTGTTATGCCTCGTGTAAGGAGGAGAAATGTGTACCATCACGTTTCCGACTTTGATGAAGATCTGATTGTAGCCTATCGCGATTGCAGTTTATCGTATCGCGACACTGCTGCTCGCGTTGACTGTTAGCAGAATATGGAATTGGTGAGTTGAGGTGGGTAATACGGAACGCCGTGCTGGATCCCAATGGCCTTGTATCACTAGCAGTCGAGATGACACGCATCTTAATCTCGTGGCTGTAACGGATCGTGCAGCCACGTCTTGATCCCTGAGTCAACAGATGGGGACGTTTGCGAGACAACAAGCATCTGCACGAACAGTTCGACGACGTTTGCAGCAGCACGGACTATCAGCTCGCAGACCATGGCTGCGGTTACCCTTGACGCTCCATCACAGACAGGAGCACCTGCGATGGTGTACTCAACAACCAACCTAGGTGCACAAATGGCAAAACGTCATTTTTTTGGATGAATCCAGGTTCTGTTTACAGCATCATGATGGTTGCATCTGTGTTTGGCGACATCGTGGTGAACGCACATTGGAAGCGTGTATTCGTCATTGCCATACTGGCGTATCACCCGGCGTGATGGTATGGGGTGCCATTGGTTACACGTCGTGGTCATCTCTTGTTCGCATTGACGGCACTTTGAACAGTGGACGTTACATTTCAGATGTGTTACGACCCATGACTCTACCCTTTATTCGATCCCTGCGAAACCCTACATTTCACCAGGATAATGCACGACCGCATGTTGCAGGTCCGGTATGGGCCTTTCTGGATACAGAAAATGTTCGAGTGCTACCCTGGCCAGCACATTCTCCAGATCTCTCACCAATTGAAAACGTCTTGTCTATGGTGGCCGAGCAACTGGCTCATCACAATATGCCAGTCACTACTCTTGATGAACTGTGGTATCGTGTTGAAGCTGCATGGGCACCTGTACCTGTACACGCCATCCCAGCTCTGTCTGACTCAATGCCCAGGCGTATCGAGGCCATTATTATGGCCAGAGGTGGTTGTTCTGGGTACTGATTTCTCAGGCTCTATACACCCAAATTGTGTGAAAATGTAATCACATGTCACTTCTAGTACAATATATTTGTCCAATGAATACCCGTTTATCATCTGCATTTCTTCTTGGTGTAGCAATTTTAATTTCCATTAGTGTACATAAGAGTCAGATAAGCACAAACTTGCTGCAGAACTAAAACACCTAGAAGAAGTGTCTTAAGGGAATAAATAATCATAATAACAAATCAAGCACACATTGAGACAAATCGGCAATGCAAGTGGAAGACTTCAGGACCAAGAAAGAACAATAACTTTCAAAAAGACTGCTCTGTAATGTTAAGACTGTCTACATCTCAAAACAACAGATGTAGGTCACGTTCCATAACAGTATGACATGTTGTGTGGCGAAGAAGTGCAAGAGAAATCAGTGTCACATCTGATTGACTCAGCAAAGCAAATTAGCTGTCATTTAGACTGCCTGGAGTGTAACTGTGAAATAAGACATGAAAACACCAGTATTGTGGTGCAGACTTTGTCTCTTGGGCATTGTAATTAAGTAGTCTATCCAAATAAATATGACAGAAAGCTTTATAAACAATGATGGAGGTTCAAATATAGCAACATTTTGAACCTACAGTGTCTGATCAAAAGTATACAGACACTCCTATGAAATGTGGAATTGACCACCAGATGTTACATGAGGCAGACTTGACAGGCAGTGAGATGTGTTGTCAGTAAAGGAACAGTAACAGCAGAATGGTTTGGTCAGGAGAGCTCAGTGTCTCATTGGAGGTCATGTGAATAACAAATTCATCATTATTCACAAGAGTAACACTCCAATTCAGGGGCACTTCAACTCCTCCTAAAGCTGTGAAGAGGACTGTTAGTGATGTGAATGTGAAGATACAATCACAGCTAGACCAAAATAAGGCACACTCATGTACTGAGAGGCAAGGATTGCCAAGCGCTACGAAGAATGTTTGTAAGAAATTGCAGGAAATGATCAGAAGGAATAGTTCATGAGTTCCAAAGTGCACCAGCAGTCCAGCCAGCACAATGTCTGTGTATAGGGAGTTGAAAATTTTGGGTTACAACAGTGAAGCAGCTCCTTGTAAGCCACATATTTCTGTAGTCAGTGCTGACACTTGAGGTGATGTAACGAGTTATGCTGTTGGCTAGTGGATGGCTGGATACAACTGTTCAGAGAGATGAATCATGCTACACCCTCAGCAATCCAATGAAAAGGTTTGGATGTGGCAAATGCTTGGAGAGAATTTTGCCTGCCTCACACGTAGTGCAAACAGTGAAGTGGTGTTACGGTGTAGAAGCGTTTTCCATGGTTAGAGCATGGTACCCTTATTGCACTTAACAAAACACTAAATACAGAAGGATATGAACACATTTATCAGCATTCTCTACTACGTACACTAGAGGAACAGTTCAGAGATGTCAATCACTTATAGTAGCATGGCCCCCTGTCATAAAGCAGCATCTCTGGAGCAATAGTTTGTGGACAATAACATTCTTGAAATGGACTGGCTTGCCCAGAATACTGATTCTGGTGTAACAGTAGATACCCATAACTTACACTGCCCTTTAGGGAACCTATTTCACGTCAAGTGCAATTATGCGAACAGTGTGGGGCAAGTAGCTGGTCCCTCCAATTCTATTATTTATATACACATTTTGTTGACTCCATGGAGCCCTACAGTTTACTGGGCTGACTATGAACTTCACTATTTCCCACCATCATTGTTCAAGATGGTGAACTAACGGGGTTCAGCATAGCTTGCCATAAATGATCAGTATGTGGGTGTATACAGACCACCACTACCTGTAGTGCAAACAGCAAGTTACAACAGTAGAATGAACGACGTCAGCACTCCATACAGGTAACCTGCCATAAAAGAAAACTAATATCTATATTCACAGAATAAAAGAAAAACAAAATTAACTCATGTTTCTATTAAAATGGAAATAGACTGTTTCCTTATAAATGTTCTTATGTAATATTTTATCATCAGAGTCCCCTTTACACCATCAGGACTGCTGAACATACCATACAGGGTGTCTTGAATTTTTGAGAAAGGAACGACTTCCCTAATTCAGACTATTTCAACACTGCCTCATGAGTGCAAGCATGGCTAATACAAGTTATCTGCTGGACAGTACTATGGCACATGTTCTGTGAATGCGTGAGCCACCTTGTACCCTTGCCTGCAATTGCTTGGACAGGGCACCACAACTGTGTAGCTTGTTGTAAAAATTAATTGTATTTTCAATATGCACTTCAGCTCTCTACATTGTCTAGTATTAGTTTCTGCAGTGTCAACATGGCACTCTGGTTTTGAAATCTTCTCCAATCGTCACATCTTATGCTGTGTCATAAGTGTCACACACATCTTATCCTATTATTCTGGCCTAGTCAAAATGAAGGACAATCACTCATCAGTAGGGAGTTAGTGTAAATTAGATAGTTCTTGAAAAAGTGAACATCACAAATTCTTTACCATAGATCACTTGCCACCTTATTACTGTTGACTGATGTTTCCTTGTATGAATGGCATAATACTACACCCTAAAAAGAAGAAGAAGAAGAAGAAGAAGAAGATGATGATGATGATTATAATGATAATAATAATAATTATTATTATTATTATAAACAGTCTCTATGGATAAATGAAAATTATTTAAATTTATTCTTAGCACATTTATGCACAGAGAAAAGTAAAATCAGGATTTGTTTTAAATCATATATTTAAGAAGAGATGATGAATGTTCAAAGGCTTTGAACACACATTTAAAAATGCAAACTTTTCAGCTGTAGAACAGTCACATCAAATGTACATTTGATTTAGTTCACATTTTAAACTATAGATACACAGTAGCACAGTAGTTGCAGAAAGTGATCTCTCTCTCTCTTACGATGATTATCCCATTTGTCTCATATATTTATATTTTACATGCATTAGTCTCATCACTTCCTGTAATAAAAAAAAAAAGAAAAAAAGGATTACATTCACAGAGTCAAAATATTTGATTGAGATTGACTGAAAATAAAGCAAAGTATGAAAAATAGTACTACATGCTTGACACTGCATTTATGACAGAAGTCCAGATTAAAAGACAACCCCGCCCCCTCCCCCGCATATAACACATAATGTGCAAAATCATTGCAGATGGTATGCACAGTTACAATCACTACATCACCGTAACAAAATTAAGCATAACTGCGAAATGACGAAAGTAAGAATAAAAATGGTAAGCAGTCACTGTAAAAAAGGAACACTCCCTTTTTGCAATGAAATCAGTGCATTTAGCTTGCAATATCTTAGCTGTATGTGTATAGTCATTATGAACTGGGTGTCATGTCTCCATAAGGTTTCAGACACAGTGCCACACAGACACAATCTGGACCCTGATTTACAGTTTTGTATATTTTGAAGCAGTAGACATAGACAGTCTTCATACTGATGTCATACTGAATATGACACAAAGATATGATCTATTAACAAGACAGGAACATACAACATAAAATGCCTTTAGTAAGTCATAAAAACAAAAACACTGCCTTAAAGTAATATAATTACGTATTTTTTCCTGCAACCAGTCGTTGCTACAGTTTGGTGTGCCTTCTCCTTCTTTCTGCCTTTCCACCAATTTTTGCTTGTCACGAAACTCCACACTGGCTGCCATACCCTTGTTATGCCAATGACCATTGGACCGATTTTTAGCATTAGCTTCATGCTTTCAAGAAAACTGTCTTGAGAGTGTATGACGGCCTAAAGAGTCGCAGTTTCCAGATGAAATAAAACAATGGAAAATCCAGGATGGAATAACGATAATATTATGAAAAGAATAGATTCTTACTCACCATATAGAAGAGATGTGAGACTCAAAATAGGCACTATGAAAGGACTGCTATACATTTAAGCTTTTGGCCGGAAACTCTTCTTCATAAGTAGAAAAGATACACACATTCATGTAAGCACAAGTCACACACACATGGTTACTCTCTCTGGCCACTGAGCCTGGTCTCAGTAGCCAGATGTGTGTGAGAGTTGTGTTCGTGTGAATGTGTGTGTGTCTTTTCTACTTGAGAAGAAGGCCTTTTGGCCAAAAGCTTAAATGTATAACAGTCTTTTCATAGTTCCTGTCTGCGACTCAGCATCTTCTCTATATGGTGAGTAGCAATCTATCCTTTTCATAATATCTTCATAGTTCGCAGATGAACTATTTTTTGGCCACCCAGAGCACTGCAGTGGCATATCCGTTTATTGTGAAGCCAACAAAATTGAGATTTGAGCATAAACAAGTGGAAGAATTCCTCCTTAGTTTGCAGAATTACTCACATCACTGATTCAACAGGAACACCAAGAAAGAGACTAGTTTGGTGATGTTGGTGGTGTCTTGGTTTTGGCATGCATCACGCTATATGGACATGAGGAGCTTCACTCCCAAGTTGGCAGTTGGGGAAGTACTGTTAATGCCAAGAGATACAGAGAAATGAGATGCAACATTTTGAAGACCATAAAGCCTGTCTGTGTCAAATTGTATGGTGTGTATCTTCCATTATACAATTTCTTTCTAACTAAAAGTTTGGGCACTGGAGCATGCCAATTGATTTTTAGTGAGCATTACTATGTTCTGTAACCTGATGAATATCTTGCTCAGGATAAAGGCTTTCATTTCTGGATTACGCTCAAAATTTGCACGTAAGTATATTTCCGATAGCATATCATTCACTTTTCGCTTTTTTCAAAATTAGCAAAGAAACAATGAGCAATACACAATTCAAAGCATTCAGTGAAGGCCTCCATGCAATTGCATGCTGAGGTTGGCAGTATCATACACGAGATAATTCAGGGCTGACCACTACTGGTGTTTGATACAGTTCAAAACAACCACCACTTAAAATTGCCATGGAAGTGTCTGCGTCATACCAACTTTTGAACTTTAGCCAGCAGAAAAATGTGCATATATCTTTGTTCCAAGATGCTAGGTCTCCCAGCAGAGTCCAACATTGCATTTCTCTATGTGTATCTAATACAGACATTCTATTGTCCACAACTGACATGGCAGCTGAACATCAAGTACATTGATATGTCAGTTATTTTACGCACTTTTAATTTAGCAATTACGTTCATATATTAGCTTTCCAAATGGTGTTTCGCCAGATGATGTGCAAAATCAGGAATTGAAAATTGGTTACATTTTTGAAATTTATATGTGGAAAATAAAGATTTCAAACTGTATCTGATAAAATTGTTCATCTAGATACAAATCACTATGAAATAGTGTCTACTTTTTGCATTACTGCAATCTGAGGCACAGTTCACATCTATAGGCACATTTATTGCAAGACGCAAACTTTTCAGGTCCCTAGCTATATACATTATTATAAGCCACATTTGACATCTCCTTTTCTAATGTTCCTGTAGCCATAAACAGAATGATAGTCATGAAGGCTGACTATCAACCACAAAAATGTTGTTCAGTTTTTTATGCATAACCTTGAATGTAATTTGTTGATCTGTAGACCACAGGTGTCCCAAATTCCATTCTAAATTAGGTGGTTAAGCTCCCCACTGTTACACTGGGCAAACAGGTGTCCTTTTGTGGAAAAGCAAATTTGGTTTGGAGCATATACAACTTCTGGATCTGCCATTCACCACACAGCTTTGATATCAGTTCAGTATGGTTTCATGATCTGGATCAATTATGATTCAACTTTTCAGGATTGTCTGTGTGAACAAGTACACCACTCATGCTACAAAGCAGCTGCACTTACAAAATGCTATTTTAAAGGAGTCAGGATGAGAGAGAGAGAGAGAGAGAGAGAGGAGGGGGGGGGGGGGGGGGGGGGGATTGCTTCAACCTGTAATGTCACTGGAGAAGTTTGTTAGTCATAACTTGTAAAGAGTGGAAGGCTAACGTTTCTCAAAATCTGATACTGTAGATGCTTATTCGGGATGAATCCCCAAAAATTTACGCATCCTGTTCAGTCAGAAACAACAGGCTTAAAACATAATCTGAGCAAAGTACATTTTTTTCATGAAAACACACAAAATATTTTGGTAACATCTGTAATGATGGATGAAACTAACAAATGACTAGCTAACAGCCAGAGAGAAAATTCACAGTGGTGCAATTTGAAGGAAGTGCAACATTTTTTGGTAAAAAGTGTATTACTATTAAAAGTTCACACCAAATACCTAGCCAGCTTCTTGCTCTTAAGCAACAGAAAAAGAAAGGCATAATGTTCCTTGGACATGATATTGCAAAACAATGCTCTTGATACTGAAGGTCGGATTCAAATCAATAAGAACCACATACAAAGAGAATGTTTGATGCTGGTGACGGACACTTTACTGTATGGCATGGGAACTAATTGCCTCTTAAGATTCCCAAAGGATTTCAATGGCCCATCACATATAAATCAAAAACACTAAATGCAGCTTGTGTAAAGTAAAATTGAGAAAGAAGTCTTAGCAATTGTTAACAACATTTATAAGTTTCATCTTGTCACAGATCATCAACCATTATTAATTTATTTTGAGTTCCAGAAAATGTGGTCAAATGATAACAGATGTGGGTAATATCTTGAGTTCTTTTAATTATGACACACAGTTAGAACTGCTACCAAAATGAAAACACAGATGCTCTATCAAGGTCACCAACTGGACCTAACACAAAGATGTACAGAAGAAAAACTGTAATTCTACTTGGCCATTCATATATAAGAGACATTAGATGCAGTTCCTACAATGTGCCAACCACTCTGGCAGCTGCCACTGTGGAAAAAAATCAACAGTCATGCAGCAGTTATGGTCAGAATATCTACATCCACATAAGCAATATTTCTGCTGGCAATAAGACATAACCAGGAATATAAGTTTGAGGTTTTCCAATGAAACTGGACAGCAAAGAATTGGAAGATCAGTTGAAATGAGGTTATAATATGAATTTCATCAAAAGTAAAATGTGGGTAATGGGATGTAAGGGAACTAAATCAGAGGATTCCAAAAGAATAAGATTCAAAAATGAGACACCAAAAGTAGTAGATGAGTTTTGGGGTGAGGCAGAAAATTAACTGACAGTGGATGAAGCAGAAAGGGTAGTAAGGCGCAGACTGGCAATTACAAGAAAAGTGTTTGCAAAAAAAGAAATTTTTTGACTTCAAATGAAAATGTAAGTGTTAACAAGTCTTTTGGAAAAATATCTATCCTGAGTGTAGCCTTATATACAGGGCCATTTTTCCACAGTGTACAAAATCTAGGGATTGATTAATGAGAGGATACAGAACAAAAAAGGTCTAAAGAACTTTATGTCCGGAAATGTATGTTTCCATGCTACTGGCCATTTCTTTAGTCATACATTGTTACAGAGACTGCAGTCTAATACTTGCTGTGCCATGCAACCACAGTTACAGTATGCATAGTTTCCAGCTAGAGTGTGGTACTGTTCCTCATTCATCATGCCCTTTCCTGCCATAGTAATTGTTAATTGTGTCTCTGATTCACTTCTCTTGCTGACTCATCTTGTAGTGGATGTGATACAGTGTTGTACACAATAGTTCCATATTCACATTGTCAACATGGTGTTTAATTACAGAAAGGCAAATGGCAACAGGCAGCAAGTAGCAAGGTTGTATAAGAAGACGTGTCTTCACCGACAACAACCACAGCTTTTAATGTTTGCAACAGTGTTTCACCATTTGTCTGAGACAGGGTCATTTCAGGAAGCAAGAAAACATGAAGGGTGTATCCGGAACATTCAGATATCAGACTTGGAGGAAAATGTGATTAACACTGTGAAAGATGACCACCATGTCAGTACCGGGCAGTTGGCCCGCCAGTACAGGGAAAGGCAGATGACCATGTGGAACATTCTCCATGACAACTATTACTAGCCTTAGTAGTTACAATGTGTGCAGGACTTACTAGAAACAGAATTTCCACATCGGGAGCAGTTTTGTCACATGTTTCTTCACCAGGCAACCATGATTCTGGTATTTCGTCACCCATCATATTCACAGATGAGCTTCCCCCCCCCCCCTCCAAACTTTTGTAACAGTCATATGTGGGTAGTATACAGAACCCACACGGTATGGTGACAGAAAATCATCACCATCGGTGCAGCCCGAATGTGGGGGCTGGGATAATTGGCGACCACATTTTGAGACCAGTCTTCCTTTCACATCACCTAACATGCTGGAATTATAAGCTTTTCTTGCATGTGACTTTGCCTATCCTGCTGGAAGAAGTGCCACTGATAATTCAAAGGGATACGTGGCTGCTACATGACTTTGTTCCAGAACACTTCACCGTCAATGTCCGGACACATCCTAATCGTGTCTTCCCTGTTGATGGATCAGATGAGGGGGTCCAGTTGCATGACCTCCTCGCTCACCGGATATCAATCGGAGCGATTTCTTGTTACGGGGCCATAACAAAATATCATCTATATAGAGCGGATTCCAGATGTGGAGACACACTATCAGGGTAGTCATGCTGCCTTTGACACTGTTCAGATGCAGCCTGGCTGACGTGAACGTGAGAGACAGAATATGCTAAGGCATGTACACGCATGCATCGAGAGACATGGAATCTATTTTCAGCACATGCTGTAACTGTGGCTGCATGGTACAGCGCATATTTGACTGCAATTTCTGTAATAATGCACGATTGAATAAATGGTCTTTAGCACACAAAGCATGCATTTCTGAACATAAGTTTATTAGACATTTTTTTGTTCTGTATCCTCTATTCGACCTGTCCCTAGAGTATGTACGTAGTAAAAGAGAGAGAGAGAGAGAAATCACCCTATAGAAATGAAATGTGGATGATAAACAGTACAGACAAGAGAATAGAAGCTTTTGAGGTGTGTGCTACAGAAGAGGACTGATGATTATATGGGTAGATTGAATAATAATAAATGAAAATATTACTGAATCAAATCTGAGACAAAAGAAATTTATAACACAAGGTAGCTGAAGGAAGGGATCCACTTGCTGCAGTTGAGGCTGTGTAAGAACATGCCAGACAAGTGCAGTGAGCTCAGCACAGTTGCTTCCCGTGTCTACCTCAACCAGTCATGTAATAAGATGATGTAAATGTCTCTATGGCAATGCCTCAGTGCTGCCACAGCTCTATTAGAAGACCACTGTTTCACATGCAGTTGTTTGTACATTGCAGTTGAAAGCTGGCAACAACACTCGCACCCTTAAGGAAATCATCTGAAGCTGACTTGGCAATAGAACGTACATCCTGAGGCAAGAGGGAATCAGTAATTTGGTAACAGAGAGTAGCGCGAGAGTAAACATTGTACAGGGAGACAAAGGTTTGACTACAGTACGCAGGTTCAAATGGATGTAGGTTGCAGTAGTTAGGCAGAAGTGAAGAGGCTTTACACACAGCACAGAATAGTGTGGAGAGCTGCATCAAAGCTGTGTTTGGACTGAAGACCACTACTATAACAGCAATAGCAATGCTATTTGTGTAACATCATTTAGCTGCAAGACAAATAAAATATAAAAATAAAATGGGCAACATTATAAAACATAATGTTCTTACCAAGTCTGCATATCAGCACTATAACCTTTCCTCGGCCCTTGCTTTCATACGGTTGATAAACGCTTGTCCCTTACTTTTACGGAAATTTTCATACGGGTCATTGAGGTTAATGCCCACTCCTTTATACATATCCACTCGATCTCGAACCTGGAACGAATGACATCCATTAATGCATCACAGCTGTGAAGTATATAACAATTTCAGTTACTTCCACAATAATTTAGAAATATCAATACTTTCATTCTGGTTTTGAGGCCTAGAACTGACTTTATGAGAATGTGTATTTTAAGGTGCTCTATTGATCTGTTGTTAGCGTTGCACTCGTCATTTACAATGCATCCAACTGACAAGTTTCCCTTATATTACAATGAGAAAACTGGTCACTGTTTTGAAATGGTTAGGAAAACCCAACTAGTGTACGTGCCAATACACAGAGATAAATGGCATTTCAAGGTGCAACCTCTAGACAAGCTATTACCTAGAATGAAAGTTTCACTCTACAGCAGAGTGTGCGCTGATATGAAACTTCCTGGAGAGCTTCTGTGAAGTTTGGAAGGTAGGAGACGAGGTACTGGCGGTATTAAAGCTGTGGGGATGGGGCGTGAGTCATGCTTGGGCAACTCAGTTGGTACAGCACTTGTCCATGAAAGGCAAAGGTCCTGAGTTCGAGTTTCAGTCCAGCACACAGTTTTTATCTGCCAGGGAGTTTCAAGCTATTACCTGTTTGAAAAACATCGATTGGTATCAACAGTTTAAACAAGTAGTTTGCCATTATTTAAATTCAAGTGGAAAATGTTCAAAATTTTGTACTACATTACTAAAAGATATATTTTAATTCGTCTTCTGGGGTGGCTCCACCTCAGAGTCTTCAACTAGAAGCCATGTCTGTGGAATATTAACAACTGTGTATGTCTAGCGGAGTTTCTTCACAGTAGTCCTCCTTATGTATCAGCTGTGCATGATTATGTAAAAGTCCAAATAATAATGGCCAAAATTGTCTCACTTAGAATTCCAGCCACATTAATCATGCTATCTAATTCCAGCCACATTAATCATGCTATCTGCAGCTACTTCACACCTTTGGGGGCAAAGATATGTTTGACCTGTGAGAGATATTGGCAATGCAGAATACTACAAGGCCTACCTCAAAGATCATTTCCTTATCCCAATATGGATCCCATACATATTACTGATTTTGAAAAATCTCCAATACTAACTGTTAAATTAATAGAATGTGCACATAATATATTGAATTGAACTTAATTTTATTTGATCCTGTAGGATTACATGGTGTAATGAGAATGTACATGTAATATAGGACATGTCAAAAGTACAAAAACCTTCATTATCACATCCCTCCTAACCATTCTAACATCATTGATTATAATTAACAATATTTAAAAATTTAATGTGAACAGTACTCATCAACACTGTAAAATTCCTTTTCCACCGGGTAGTCTTTTAGGTTCTTTGAAAACTTAGTGTCATGTACGTTGTCACGCACTTTTTTAGGCAAATTTCTTAGTAATTTGGTACCTCAGTAGTGAGGTCCTTTTTCCAGCACTGTCAGTCAGTGAGGTATGCTTCATATGTCATTCTTCCTCTGTGTGTTGTGGGTGTGTACACTAGCATTTGTAGTACACTCTACACTATCTTTTGTGACATATATTGTAGTTTTATATATGCACAAGCAGGAAAAAGTTAAGATACCTAGTCCTTTGAAGCTGTTTCTGAATGTTTCAGAAGTCTTTCTTCTTAATATGATTCTGACTGCCCCCCCCCCCTTAAAAAAATGAAATGTGAGTGCCCTTTTTATTTCTTGTTTGTTTGAATTTCCCCTCACTACCACTCCATGCCTTAGATATGGTTCAAAGAGTCCAGGGTATACCGTGCAGAGAAGCTGTTTGTTTTCATTCTGTGCTAGCTGCCTCATGATAAATACGATGGAGCTGAGTTTCTTACAGACAGAATTAATATGTTGTTTCCCATTCAGCTTGTTACCCACGGTAATACCTAAGAAACTAGTGGATTCTACTTCTTCTAGTCTCTTCCACCTCTCTATTGCTCAATAGTTATGTTTCTTCAGGATACCTACCATAAACTACAGACTACATTGCTGGCCATTTAAACTGCAGCACAAGAAAGGATTGAAAAATAACAAAATTTGACTTACTGTGCATATACAATGTAGCAGGAAGAATACCTAATTAAATCTATAGGTGATATGTGGCCTCAGGATATGATATTTAGTACACAGAACAGCCACATCTGGCAGCAACAGTGGTTCTAACCAGTCTGGACAACGAGTTGAAGTGAGCTCAGATGACAGATACAGGTACGTCATTCCACGCTGCATGGCAGATACAGGTATGTCATTCCATGCTGCTTCAGTTGTATGCCCGCATTCATCAACCATAGCGGCTCACAAATGGTGGCATGACTGTCTCTTGGCAACCCACAAACAGATGTTTTCAAGGTGAGAAATCTGGAGAATGTGCAGGTCAGGGCAACAGTCAAACACATACTGTATCAAGATATGTCAATACTGCATGTGGGTCGTATGTCTTCTTTTATCTCATTGAAAGATGACATCATGGGCACCTCTCAAAGGTAGGGCACTGCTACCAGCTTAAAAAGTTAGAAATATGTAACAACTGATGCCCAAATACCAGCTATTTGAACCAGAGGTGATTGTGTAGTGTACTTGAGGGCACATCTTACCATCGCGGCAGGTATCCTATTTCTGGTACCTGTTCCATGACCTGAACTTTTAGTTTGAAAAATAGATAATTATGACAATATACAAATATACTGGAAACAATAGTTAGAATCCCCAGTTCCTTGAAAAGGTTTTTGTCCACACCGGCCATGCAAAACCATAGAAAGAAATTTCGTGCAGTGCAGCAGGACACAAGTGGATGTCAAAACACGTTGCACTGAGCGAAAATGAACAAGTTCTACACTACATCGGTACATCAAAGGAAATGAAGTGTTTGTACCAGGCTCTGTTTGGACAGAGTTTCTCATTTTCCATTGTTACTGACACATGTGCAAGCACACTGGAACATTACTGAGCACCTACAAACACTCTGCTCCATTCTGCACAGTTCTGTGCTGATCTGCACCACACGGTGATGCATGACGTGGTGCGTCCAGGTGTGGATGCAACTTTACGAACTTTTGGATCCCTGTAACTTTAGCCAGCTTAACGAGCTACCTAAAGAAGTAATCTTAAATGGCGTTATGGAATGAAATTAAGTGACATATGCTGGCTCTTATTTTTATACAACCTGTGTCTGACAACATTCACATTATAAATGAAGATCTGTTCAGGAACCTCGGTCATTTTGTGGTTGGTTCCCCCATTTAATGTTGTCATTGTGATCTTCAGTCTGAAGACTGATTTGATGCAGTTCTCTAAGGAACTCTATCTTGTGCTAGCAACCTGCATCCTTCTGAATTTGCTTACTGTATTCACCTCTCAGTCTCTCTCTAGGATTTTTACCCCCCCTCCCGCCTTTGCCATCAATAGTAAATTGGTGAGGTCTTGCCTTAGAATGTGTCCTATCAACTGATTTCTTCTTTAAGTCAATTTGTGCCACAAATTTCTTATCTACCTAATTGTTTTCAGTACCTCCTCATTAGTTACACACTCTACAAATCTAATCTTCAGGATTCTCCTGTAGCAACAGATTAAAAAATTTTCTATTCTCTTCTTACCTGGTCTGTTTTATCACCCATATTGTACTTCCATACAAGGTTACACTCCAGACGGCTACCTTCAGAAAGGACTTCCTAACATTTAAAAATATATTTGATATTAACAAATTTCTCTTCTTCAGAAAGGCTTTCCTTGCCACTGCCAGTCTACATTTTATATACACTCTACATCAGACATCCTCAGTTATTTTACAGCCCAAATAGCAGTACTAAAATATAGTTAAACTACACTTCCACATCTCGCATTTCTCATGATTATGTTACTTACATTAAAGGTGCTACTGCATAAGTGGAATGGTCAGAAAGAAAAAATTATCATTTAATATCTTGTTGATGTTGAGGCCATTAAAGAGAGAGCACAGGTTTGGCTTCGGCACAGGTGGTGAAAGAAATTAGCTGTGTTTTAGCAAAGCATTCACCTCAACTAATTTAAGGAAACTGTAGGAAACTCAAACCTAGATGGCTGGGCAGGATTTTTTCTCCTGCTCCTCCCAAATAAAACCTCAGTGGGCGAACTATCGTGCCACCTTGCTTTGTGAATAGTTCAAAAACCTAGGGTTGTCATCACTGTAAACTTCAATAACAGACATTTCAAATCGAAAGATTAATCTGATCAATGTCAGTAGAGAAGTACCAGTAATTAAGAATGGGATGTTTAACTATTAACAATGTAATAGATGAGGTTTGAAGTCTAGAAACTTTTATTTATGTTGATATGTTAATATGTTGTGCTACAATGTTTTGTGTTGCAGATGTGACTGTACTTAGTCCTAAGATAATTTGGTTTTATTTTTTTAAATGTTTTACTTCCGTGACGATTCCACTACTACCTGGTACACAGATTATTCAAAATTAGGAACATTGTTGGCAAAATTTGCATGGCATTCCATAGGGAATTTCATTTGTATTAAAAGGATATCACATTTTGGGAATTTATTCTACTTGAATGAAGTATATTTGGTACAACAACATTCAAGCTCAGTGCAAGTGTGACTACATTTGTCT